>NC_072428.2:73137500-73441250 GCF_028878055.3 Symphalangus syndactylus | reverse complement strand
TCTCAAACTCCTGGCCTCCAGTGATTTTTCTGCCTTGGCCTCGCAAAGCACTGGGATTATAAGTATGGCCCCTGTAAAGAGCTTTAGATCAATTTTATTTAATACAGATAGCTTTCCAACTAAAAATATTTTACTAGAATTCTCTTAATTCAGCAAAGCATTGTTATTACTGACCCAGTCTTCACTTATTTTCGGCTTACATGCAAGAACAAAATTATCTTTATGTTTTAATTTGTTTTATTTTATATTTTCAAGGTGCACAATATGTCGTTTTGAGATACATGTGCATAAGGAAATGATTACTATAATGAAGAAAATTAACAAATCGATCATATCACTTAGCTGTGCTTCTTTTTTATGATAAGAACGCCAAAAATCTAGTCCCTCAGAATATTTCCCAAAAACAATACGAGATTATCTAATATACCTACAGGTTGTACATCAGATTCATTTATTCTACATTACTGCACCTTTACCACTGTTACCCTTCATTTACTTATTTTCTTCCCATGAATGTAACCACCATTTTTTAATGTATTGAACTTTTAAAAATCGATTTCAAATATGAGTGGGACCATGAAGTATTTTTGTCTGTGTGTCTGTCTCATTTCACTTAGGAAACCTGCCATTTACATATCTCCTAAATTTAGTACAGAAATAAAGTGCTAGTCAAGAATGTGTCTCAGTTTTGTTAGATTAATTTTTTCCAAGTTATCCTCTTTATCAGTTTTTACTTTTTGTACTACAGAAGAGTGAAAATTCTTGTATTAAAAGAAACTATAACCAGGCTATTCATAAATAACTTCTTTCAGGGATAAAAATCTCAGGAAGTTAAAGATTTCTGTATTAATGATTGACAGTGTTGTTAGTGGTCTCTCTTAGACTTATTTCAATTGTAAGTAAGTCTTGGTGATATTCTAACATAAATTCTGACAGGTGAAGAGAATAAATAAATTAAGTATCTCTAGGAGAATCAACAGAATAAAATTATCTTCGTTAAATGGCTAAGAAAATGTGGTAAATAGACACAAAAACATTTTCATCTTCCAAAATCAGAGTCAAATACTAAGTGATCGTAAAGTAGCTAATTCTGTCTTCCTGACAAAGTGAATGTGAGCTAAATTAGAAGAATGTCAGGAACAAATTTTTCCTTGAAATCTAGCAACAAATAATGTAATTAAATTATGAGGCCTTGACTGTTGCATAGAGTTGTAGCATCAACAGAAAAACTCACAAAACATAGGTGAAAATCAAAAAGGAGTGCCGGGTTGGAGCCCTAAGGTGAATAATTTTATCATCTCAGATCACTTGGAAAAAGGCAGCGAGTCCAAAAGAAGCTGTTGAGAAGCTTTCTCTCTGCTAACTCCTAATGTTCTGCATGAAATATGTGGAGGCAGAAGAGAGACAGTTTATTATAGTCTACGTGATATAGAGTGAAGGAATAAGAGAATCTTTCTGATAAGTATCTTCAAAATTGGGAGAATCATTTCTATCAAAATCGTTCATTTAAGGGACTAAAATACAAATAAGATGTTTCTTGACACATAACACTCAGCTAGCCAGGCTCTAAAAAGGACGACACTGGACACCTCGACAGTGGTAAAAAGCAGGGTTTACTCACTCTTGAATAACAACTGGTGCTAACCTTAGGCAGCAGCTTATCTATTTGGTTGAGGTTCAGCTTTGTTTCATTGAACAAATCTCTTGGGTTATTTTCAGTTGTTCCAGTCATTTAATTTGTTTTCTGAATCAAATGATAAGAATAAATAAGGTTTAGAGTGTAAACAGCATTCCCAGATACATTACCACTTAGTGTCCCATCTGCCTAATTTTGAACCTATAGGACAGGAATAAAAGCACTGTGAGAAACACCAGGTGATTTCCTTAAAGCCAAATACTCTT
This sequence comes from Symphalangus syndactylus, assembly GCF_028878055.3. Taxonomy (NCBI): domain Eukaryota; kingdom Metazoa; phylum Chordata; class Mammalia; order Primates; family Hylobatidae; genus Symphalangus; species Symphalangus syndactylus. The sequence continues at coordinate 73,439,348 of NC_072428.2, read as the reverse complement.
GACCCTCCTACGTTTCTTCTGGCTCTCCTGCTGCATGGGACATGGTAATAAATGGAAGTTTCCTGCACAAAGAGGTAAAATTCACTTGTTGAAGATGTCAGTCTTCTTCTTGACCAACTCCTATATTGGTACAATCATGTGAGAGAAATGCACCTTCTGAATCATTTCAAATTCGTGGTCTTTGTTACAGCACATAAGCCGGTGTGCTAGGAGACGTAGCTATTACATTCTCTTATAGAATTTTCCATTCTCTATCATCTGGATTCTTATTTAAAATGTAAACAAAGTTTGTTCTTTCTACTGCATAAGAAGGTTTATACCACTTTATGCTTAGTAAGTAGTTAAATTTATATGTCAGTTTAAATAAGGACAGCCTCCATTATTCTAAGTCCTGTTCCTGTTCCCCATCATCTTATATAGGAACCTTCCTCTTTTGATTGTTTATATTAAAAAACCTAAGACAATTGAAATCAACCCCGTAAAAATTATGCTACAATTATTTTAAACCCTAACATAATAGTGTTATCTTTGATATGAATCTGAAAATCAATTTATTTCTTATCTTTTGATAGATATTCATTAGTATGTTCTATCCTATTTTGTTACTTATATTTTGGAATAGTTTCTTAATGTTAGAATAATATTTATACATGTTAACTCCTCTAATTATCCATTTACTCATCTTATTTACTGTATGATCTATTCTAAAAGTTGCGTTGAATAATTGTAATATATTAGCAAAGAAGACAAATACTGCCATTGCCCCTTTGGAATTTTCAATCTGGTAGTAATAAGTATAAGAGTTTTCTGAATATTATAATCTGATATAATATATTCAGAGATGTAATAGCAGAGCAACCCGGCACTGAAAATCTGTTGCATGAGTTGAAATGTGATTAATAACTAGGATGTTGAGAAACGATAAAGTCTGTGAGGTCAACTTAACTTGCTCAGACTTAAAAAGGAAATAAGCACACTTTTTATTCTTTGTAAGATAAGATATCCACCACTTCATTATTCTACCCCAGCCTGGTTCAAATATACAACTAAGAGAAATGATTTACAGTGTGTACAAACTGAAAACATACTCTCTGAAAAAGGAGTCAGATTAAAAAAAGAACTTACATTGTATGATTTTATTTACCTGAATGCAAAAACATAAAAAGTAGATTAAGTGGTGTCAAGGAATGGGGGAGGTTGAATGGAGAATAAATGTTAATGTGTATCGGGATTCTTCTGGAAGTGTTAAAAGTGCACAGGCAGTAGAGAGCTCTGATGCCTGCACAAGTGTGATACACTAACAATCTCTGAATTAAATACATTAGAACATGACTTTCACGGTAAGTGAATGAATTTCAACAAAACTAGTACAAAAAATTATTGATGTTCTAGTGAAGATTCCACAATAATTTATTAATTAAAATAACTTAATTAACAAATGTACACATTCAAGGTGGTTATCCCATTTATTACCATAAAGTAATTACATTCCATGAAGTTACAATGAGCTCACAGGCTCTCACACGTAGGGTCTTAGGACACTATTTGCCTCATATATGGGAGGTCACAATAAATCATCATGAAACCAACTTTTCATGTACAACCAAAGCAAAAGAAAGGCCTCAGAGGGGAAGAGAACGAGGAAGGAGGAAAACCATAGATAAGAGAACCTTTAGAAATATCAAAAAAACTCACAGATCCATTATCATAATCCAGAAACACCCCAACCCGACCCAAAGGCCTTTGTACATACTGAATTAAAGGTGGAGAGTTGATGGAGAGACTACAGTGATTGCTCCTTTTTGAGGAAATTAAAAAAAAATGTTTCATCAGAATCAATAACGATATTGGCATCTGCAGTCCTGAAATCTCTACAGACTCCCAGAATCCAGCTGGAGGAGAGGGTCACATCCACCTCTCAGAAATGCCTGTGGGAGGTGAATGCTTGTGCTCCCCACACAGCAAAGCTCTCCACTCCCTGGGGATCCACGGGAGCACTGAGATGGTCATCTCCAAATATCACATATCTCACATCCTCAGAAAGGCTTATATAGCAAGGAATCATTTCCGTGCTCAGAGCATTATCCACTGACAAGGAAAAAATATTATATTAGTGAGTGCTATGAGGGACAGAGGCTCTGTGCCCAATTATTCACTTCATTTGCTCTTCCTCCAAGAAAATACAGAAGGAAGGAAAGCAAGAGAGTTTAGCCCCATGCATGCATGAAGATGAAATGTTATTACACCTCTTCAGCACATACAATTATGTATTATTCCTTAAAATCAGAGAAAAAATGTGACCATATAACTGGGCGAAGTAATGATTTAATGTCTATCTCTGCATAGTTTGTTTCAGGACATATCTAAAATGTTTTTTTTTCTTCAGTAGAAAAATCTTCTTGTATTATTTGTGTTTAAGATCATCAACAGGTAGACATCAATTTGCTGTGATGTGGGAATTTATTGGAATGTAAGTAATGCCTGTTATAGTCTCAAACATAAAAAATTTGGTAGAAATTTACACACGTAAAATTTATAAGTTTCTGAAAAGAATACTCTGGCTTTACATTATCTGTTTAGCTCCTGATTCAATCTACTCTGGGTTCCTGCCCTCTGCTACTTAGACCTGCTCTCTAGAATGGGCCTAACATGGTTCAGCCACGTTCACAGATCCCTCACTTTTCACTTGTTTTGAGATGTATCTGATGGCATTAGAATTGTCCTGATTATGGATATTTCAGTCATTTTCTTTGTTGATCAAAATGTTCTGATTTTGTAAATAATAAAGGTTACTTGTAGAATGCATGTAAATGCACATAGAATAGAAAGAATTAAAAACCATTATGACAAATCTAAGCCTTCAAAATTGAATTAAATTGAATAAACAGGAAATACTGATGCCACCATGAGAACTAGTGTCTTCATAACTACATGATCTGAATATTCTTTGTCCTCTTATTCTGCAGATAAAGTGTGTATCTTTCTTTACATTTTCATCAAACTGTAAGTCAGGAAATTGAGTTTTCATCATTGTAATATTACTATGCAGGTAGAGAAGATGCACATGTTTTGGAAAAGTATGTATTACCTACATGTCAAAACTAATAAAACTTAAATGGAAAAAGCCTCAACCAAGGGACCCAATAAGGAAATAATTTGAGGCTGGACTGTGAAGCAGCTGGCTCTTGCCTCTGAAGTTGTTGAGCATGTCTAGGACTCCAGTTATGCGCCATGAAGTGAGCTCTGGGTTCACTGGCTGGGGCTGTTGCATCTGTGCCAAATCAGTCCTGCAAAAAAAATGGCCTCAGCTATAGTTCCAAGCCCAGAGTTAATCATACAGTCATACGAAGATATCACATTTTCATATAAGATGTTTCCTCAGAATTCTGCCAGTTTTGGTTAACTGGTTGTACATTTTATTCCACACTCTAGGGGCCATAAGGATGTTACTTTTTCTAAATTTTACTTCCATAAAAACCCAATTTCTCCAGATATGTTATTCTCAGACATTACACAACTTCTAAAGTCATAAAAAGTCATTGCCTCCCTCTGCCCATCACACCCCCTGAGGGTAGGCAGAAATCTTGGGAATATTTCAGAGAGCAGAAAACCCAGACAAAAACTTTGGGACCTCAGTCTGCAACTGTCACTAACGCTAGTCAGTGTGTAACAGAGAATGTTCACTGAGACAAAAGGCTTTAATCTTTTGTGCAAATCAAAGGAGTCTAATTCCAGCCTGAGAACCCTGCTGGTGAGGGTCCTGAGGCAACCATTTTCCTGAGGTCTTTCCTAGAACTGGGTGTACGGTGATGGGGCAGGCCCAGGTCATTGATGCTTTTAGGAACAAAACATCCCTCCTCAGCCCATCCTTAGGGAATCTCTCTCCTCCCTCTGTCTTTTTTTTTTTTTTTTAACCTCCAACCCCTCTAGAGTAGAAGATGCCTCTATGATTCCTCAGAGTAATTTTGTATTAAGATCTGTGGGGTATGGCTGGTCAGGATGGATGGATCGGGAGAAAAAACTTCCAAATGGCAAAGTGTTTTTATGTATATTTTAATTCATACAAATTTTAAGATGAATATTTTCCAGACCAAAGAGAAGAAGACCTCAGGCCCTCTTTTGAAACAAAATTTGAAATAGCTCTGACAACGATGTTAGTCCTCAAAATGCATACATCCCCTTCATTCACAGGAGAACAAATTTTCAGAAATAGCATTGTTTTTACTGTAAACTCATCTTGCTGATACATTTCCCACATCCTGCAAAAAAAAAAAGATAATGTTAATTATGAGAGATTTTTCCTTCTGCATCTTTTCTCACACTCTTGTTTCTTTCTGTTTTAGTGTTTTAATAATGTATATCTTTTTATTTCCTGCTAAGGAATCATTCAAGGCTACATTAATAACAGAACCTCAACTAAACAATAGAAAGCTTCATCAGTGGGCATTAGGAAGAAAGGAGCTCAGCAAGAGATGGTGGAGTAAAGCAAGGATATCTAGGCTTCCAGTGTCATTAATTTCCTAATCTTATTTCCAAGGAAAGTTCTGACCACACATGACAACTCTTAAAACAAAACAGAGAACCATATGAGAAACAGTACATGGACATTGATGAGCAGCTTTGAGAAATCTTGCCCAGGCAAGGGGAAACCCCTCAATGTCTTCAGCAAATCACTGCTGTCTGGGACATCAGAGTGAGGATGAACTAGGGCATGTAAATGGAGTATTACTAACCTTCCCCTGGCCTAGAGTTCTAATGATTTTGGATGATCTCTCTGTGTGGATAGCACTCCAAATTATATTGAAGAGAACTTTGTTATATGCTATCAGCTAAGATGGCAAAAATTTCCCAAAGATTACCAAAGTATGCAGTAATAAGTGAATGGAGAAACGTAATGGTGGAAGTCAGACAGCATGTGTCACTTAGCTTAGAGCAGTGACATATGCAGGTGATATTTGCATGTCCTGGCAGCACTGTCCAGCAAAGGCTTCCTGTCTCTGAGGATGGACCCTCCCTCCTCACATGGAGCAGCTCCCCGTCAGGCATGTGGCATGTCTCCCACAGCTCTCTGTACGTGTCTTTCATCCCTTCTAAATGTTGGGTCGTTCTCACTTGACTGTCTTGTAGTTGTTGGAAAAGCTCTTTCGCTTCTCTTTCCAGTGCCTGCAGATGCAGTTGCTCCTCCTCTTCTAGAAATATATGCATCTTTTGATATTGAATACTGATTATCCTCTTCCTTAATGACACATAGTGCTGCAGAGATGTTTGGTTAAAAGGATTACACGTTCTCACTCTCAATAGAAAACTTCAAATAATTATATGCTGGGTGTAATCAAGCAACTTATAAACTTTCTGCCTCACTCTTGCAAGCAGTCTTGAACATTTTCTATCTTCTTCTGTCCATCTTTGTCAATGTTTGTATTCTCTCTCCCTTTTTAAATCAAACCTATATAAAGACTCCTGGTTTCTATCACTGTGATGCTTCTTCACAGTTGTTATTGAGTCAATTATTTCCTCTATTAATCTCTCTTTTAGGATTTTTCCCTGTCTGATTCGCCTACATGTTAAAAAACATTTAGCCATACACCGTATTATGCAGTTTCTTTTTACTTTTACCTTATTTTTACTCTATATACTATTCTATTGCTTTCACCTTCCTCATTCCCAAACTTAGTGAAATGTTGTCTCATCTGCGGTGTCTGAAAAGATTGATACCAACCTTCAAATTTGAACTAGAATACACATCATGCCATTTATCCAATATACTAGAATTAATTTGGCTAGCTTGTGTGGGCTTCTCTGTTTGCAATTCCTATTATATTAATTGAAATCACTACATTTTCTGTGGATGAAATCACTGTCTTTCAACTGGTAGTTTGAATTTAGCTAAAAATTATAAGCTAACAGTGTGTTTATTTGCATAAAAACAAAGAAAACATTTTCATTTTTACCTCTAACGAATGAAATTTGCTAGTTTCCTGATTTAGATTGTTTCGTGTCTCTTGATTGATTTTCCATAAATAGTCTATTTCCTTTATAAGTTTCTCCTGCAAAAGAAGCAAGAAGCTTAGCAATAATGAAGACAGTATAGTAGATTTCATCCCCTTATCAATAAAAAAAAGGCTGTCATTGAAAGAAACATAAATTAAGTTAGAGTGGAGTGATCAGATTTTTCCAAATTAAACACATTTGGTTCTAATCATTGGGATGTGAAAAGTGATAGAAACATAATAGAGAGTTTTAAGGGACCCTTCAGATAATATCATCAATTTTCTGAGAAACTGGCTTTTATATAACCCGACTTTGAACAGTGTTCTTGGTGCTGGCCACCTGCTCCACAGCTCCATTCTATATGTTTGAACAATGTTTCTAAGGAAACCTCCTTTAGTGGAGTCTCAACACAGCTATGATTAGAGTGCCAAATTAGTCAGCAACATTGAAAGGACACATTTATGTTATCATGATTGACATGGAATTATCACCACCTCCACCATCTGCATTCTCATCACCGTCATTATCATAGGCCCTCATCATTCTTATTTGGGAATCTACATAATTCACACTGCCTTAGAGGCATCACGTACCCTGCATTCCTCAGCAGCCCATCCTATTGGGCTGTGGCTGTGAGCCATGTGCTCTGGTGACTCAGAGCAGGGCCCACAGAGCAATCTCTTGTCAGCCTCACAGAAGAGCTCCTTAGCCTCCTCATGGAGCACACCGATATTGTGTGAGCTGTTGATGTTCTGAGGTCTGGTCTGTCTGGCTAGGGAAGCCAGCTTTTTGAGTGCCACACTGGTGTTGAAGTTGGGCTTCTCTGAGATTTGTCTGCACAAAGGGCAGTGAATTGGTGCTCTGCCTTCTTCTGAGCAGAGGCAGAGGCAGGGCCTGCAAAAGCTGTGCCCACAGTCAATGGTGACCGGGTCTATGAGGTATTTCAGGCAAATGCAGCAAATGAGCTCATTCTGGAAGACTCGCAGGGCGTCTGAATCCGTGTTTCTGAAAATTAAAAAAAAAAGTGAGAATTTCTTTCTCTTATTTTTATTTGTCCCGATGAAAAGGAAAAAAAGGCTGGTGGACAATTTTCCTTGTCTACTTGAGCTCTGTCCAATATGTCTAATAAGTTAGCTCCAGTACAAACTGAGACATAGTAAATGCAAACATACGGGATTTATAAAGTTTTCCCTCAATAGTCGTCGAAGATTCAGTCCAGGACTCCCTGAGATACCAAGATCCTAAGATGTTCAAGTCTCTTATTAGTAAATGGTGTGGGATTTGTATGTAACCTAAACCTATCCTCCTGAATACTTTATGTCTAGATTACTTTGAATGCCTAATACAATGTAAATGCTGTATAAATACTTGTAATGCCATACTGTTTAGTAACAGCAAGAAGATTAAAAATATGTACATGTTTGGCAGGGCGCGGTCACTCATGCCTGTAATCCCAGCACTTTGGGAGGCCGAGTCGGGCAGATCACGAGGTCAGGAGATTGAGACCATCCTGGCTAACATGGTGAAACCCCGTTTCTACTAAAAATACAAAAAATTGGCAGGGCGTGGTGGCACCTGCCTGTAGTCCCAGCTATTCGGGAGGCTGAGGCAGGGGAATAGCTTGAACCCAGGAGGCGGAGGTTACAGTGAGCTGAGATCGCACCACTGCACTCCAGCATGGGTAATAGAGTGAGACTCTGTCTCAAAAAAAAAAAAAAAAAAAAAAAGACAAAAAAGAAGTACATGTTTAGTACAGCTGCTTTTTTCTCCCTGTAAATATTTTTTATCTGAGATTAGTTGAATTCACGGGTATGAAACTTATGGATATGAACAACCGTGATGCAAATGAGAAAATGAGACAACGGTCGTCATGACATTTTTGTTAAACAAGCCGTGCTCTCAATCATTCCCAGTTACTTAGACAAGCTTAAAGCCTGGGCGGAGGGTAAAAGCTGGGATGATTTCTGAATCACTTATATAAGCTAATCAACGAAGAAGCACATTCTGAATGTCATCCTGTCTCTGTCATTCTATCTCTCTCAATGATTCCTTGATGATAATATATGAAAGACACTTAGTATCTATGGTATTATTCTATACTCCCTGCCTCCAAACTCACCTAAGAAGTATGCTCAGACAATTATAAATAAAGTAGGTTTTATCTAAGATTGATTAATCAGAGTGGACTGTCAACTCCTAAAATTATGAATCATTAAATTTGTCCTTTTAACTTTAATATCAAAACTCTTCCTTCCAATATATTAAATGTAAATAATATCTATTATTTTTAATTAAGAAAGTTTTTTCCCATAGTCAATTCAGATGATTAGAGAGAACACTTTCACATTCTGAAATAGCCAATATTTCACCTATAATAATTAACAAGAATGAATCAACAATTAATTATCTTCTAAAATAACAAAAAAAATGAAGATATGTATTAGGTTTGCCACTCTACACTAGAAAATCCAGAAATGCAGTTAATGGAAGCGTGGCCGCCAATTCACCATTCTCCTTAGTGACTTGGAAGTTGCAGCTTCTTGGGAGCCCTTGCCAGTTGGTTAGATCTATTGATCTATTTTCTTTCTTTCTTTCTTCCTTCCTTTTTTTTTTTTTTTTTTTTTTTTGTTGTTTTTGAGATGCAGTCTCACTCTGTCACCCAGGCTGGAGTGCAGTGGCGCGATCTCAGCTTACTGCAACCTCTGCCTCCCAGGTTCAAGTGATTCTCCTGCCTGCCTCAGCCTCCCGAGTAGCTGGGATTACAGGTGTCTGCCACCGTGACTGGCTAATTTTGGTATTTTTAGTAGAGATAAGGTTTCACCAAGTTGGCCAGGCTGGTCTCGAAATCCTGACCTCAGGTGATCTGCCCATCTCGGCCTCACAAAGTGCTGGGATTACAGGCATGAGCCATGGCACCTGGCTGTTATTTACACAATAATTATGTCCATAATTATCTTTAATAGTGCATGAAAGTTATTTGTAACACGGTTGCCATACTAACAGATTTTGTTGTCTTTTACCATGATTTAATAAATCACCATGTTTATACATAGATACATGTTTATACATAAATCAACTATGTTTATACATAGTTGTATTCATAAATTATCTAATGTTTGGGGATTTAGGTCATTTCTATAAACGTAAAATTAACAAACCTTGCTAGAATTTGAAAAAGTAGAAATCTATATAAAAGTCACCATTTACATTTGAAGAGACATTTAAAAAATTATAAAATTCATAAAAGCCAGCATATCCTAGAAAAAGATGAAGTGGCTGTCTTTTAATCAGTCCATGGCATTGCAAATTAGTATGTTTTCTGAAGTGTCATTTCACCAGCATTATGCTTCAAAAAGTATATCCAATAACGTTAAGAAAATGTAATAATAGATACATATATATGCAGACTTTTCCACAAATCTTGTTCTCTGAAAACAGATTCAAACACTACTTAAGATGTTGCATGTTATCTACCTAAGTGTAAAGAAGAAAGACTTTCTGGTATTCTCACTTCTCAATAAAAATTTGATTCTACATTTTGTAGACTGCCCTGTATTAGACAGAAATAAACAATAAGCAACTTATGAGATGCATATGAAAGAATAAAATATAGTTGCAAATTTTAGTGCTAGAAGCTGAAAAAGTTATCTATTTTACTACAAGTGTGTTATCATGCAGGGTAGGTAAGAGAGAAAAGGCAGTATTTCCTTACCTAACCAAAAAATACTCTGTCATTCAAGTGAAAATATCAGACATTTATTGATCACCAATTCTGTGCTGAAAACTGTTCTATGTGCTTCACATGTTCTAACTTGCTTAATTGTTGCAGCAACCCCATAAGATAAATAATATTTTATACTCATTTAAAGATTAAGAAACGTGAGAACAGGAAAGTTTAATAATTTGTCCATAGGCATACTCAAATTAAGTAGGAGAACTAGGGTTTGAAACCAGGCAGTCTGTCTCCGAAAACTGTTTTCCTTTCAGTGACATTAAATATGTTGCCAAAGTATCTTCCTAAGCCACCGTGTTACATACAATATTTTGAGGGGACGCTTCTTGCATGCTGGCAGAATTGATTGAAAGTTGACAAAGCCTTCAAGTATTGTGCAGGCTTTGGTCCACTTTTTTGAATAATAATATGCACACTGTCCTACATCTACCATACTGTCCAACCCTCTATCAATGACATCACAAAAGGCCTGTGGGCATGCTCGGCCAAACCCCATAACAAAGGCATTGTGGAAATCCTAGTGTGCAGTGCAGCTCTGCTTTTCAAAGCACAGAATGTCTCAGGAGGTCTCTTATGTGCACTACTCTGACTACTCACAAAATAAGTGTCTGCTATGGACTCTCCATACTGGTAGAGATTGGAGCCAAAATTGTAACAAACCTGCACGTTCTGCACATGTATCCCAAAAATTAAATTAAAATTTGTAAAAAAAGGGTAAAAAAAACCCAAGATTAAGTCCTTAAGGAGCTCATGGTCTAGTAGTTGAGACAAAGGAAGGGACAGTCATCCTAAAAGTCTTCCTAAAAGAAATGACACCTAAGCTGAAACCCAAAGGATGAGAGTAGTCTTATATTTTCTGATAGTAAAGTCTAAGTGACAGCAGTTGTCATGAGAAAAGATGGTGGGGCCTGGCATGGTGGCTCATGCCTGTAATCTCAGCAATTTGGGAGGCCGAGGTGGCTTGACCGGTCAAGCTGAGAAGTTCGAGACCAGGCTAGGCAACATGGTGAAACTCCATCTCCAGAAAAAATACAAAATTTAGACGGGCATGAGGGTGCATGCCTGTAACCTCAGCTAAGTCTTAGGCTGGACGCTTGCCTGAGCCCAGGAGGCTGAGGTTGCATTGAGCAGGGATTGTGCCACCGACTCTAGCCTGGGTGACAGAGTGAGACCCTGTCTCACACACACACACACACACAAAATATTAGTTCTGTTCTCTTCCTGGGTTGATATCCTTCTATTCTATCTAGGCCAGAATGCTTTCTGAAATGGAAATGTGCCTATATTCCTACCTGCTTAACCTTATTATGGGATTTTGATAAACTACAGGAAAGTAGTTACACTCCTCTCGATGTCTTCCAAAACATACTTGATGTATTTGGTGCTAAGTGTATGAATTGTTCTTCCCACAAATGCCTTGGATTCTAGTAAGGGTGAGTGCCTTGTATTTCTTTAACTTGCCACAATCATCTATACTTCTATTATTTTGTATAACATGATTGTCAGTGGAAATATAAACAAATAAAATTACTTTGAAGCGCTGTGGCATTGCCCAATAGAATTAACATCCACAAATTTTATAACGCAGACATTCCAGTTATCGGAAGATACTGTCTGGAAAGAGAATCTATTGGCTATTTACATTAGGAGACATGTTCACAAAATCAAAACACAAAAATCATTCCAAGTGTACAACAGCAGAAAATGAACAAATATATATCATTATGCACCATGTATCCAACTTTGGGTTTTCCACTACAAACTCACTCTTGATTGTTTACATAAATAGATCTGGACTCTTTAAATATTTTTTTCTTTGCCACGTGTTAAGATGTCAGTCTGTGTGAGTAGAAAGCATTGGAGAGAAATTCCAAAAAAGCGCTTCCAATCTGCTTTGGAAATGACACCTCCAGTGTCTGGCCCAGAGGGCATACAGGGATACACCAATGCCCAGATTGTGTAGTTCAGGCAGTTGCTATAGCATCCACTTCCGGAAGTTCATGGTGGCCAGGAGAACTGAGCAGCCACGAGCTTCTCCTGATACTGCGCTTTGCCAAATCTGAAGTGGAGCCTGTCTGGCATGACATTTCTTTGTAAACAGCTTTACAAGTGGCCCAGAAGGCAAGTTTCTGGGGAGCTCTGAAGTGTGGATTTAAAGCAAGTTGTTCAAGCGCAACAGCACAGCGACTTCTTAACATTCAGTGAGGCCAAGGGGTGAGGGGACTCTTCATTGGCTACTCCAACTTCACCCTGGACACAATGGCAATTCCTTATATGTGCTCATCACGTATTATTTAGACTTCTCCTTACATTCTACTGGACAATATTTCCTTGCTCAAATGCTGTTATAATTAATCATTCTTTATATTAACTTTCCCTATTCACATTATTATATGTTTTCTCTGTCTTGACAGACCCTGAATGTTCCTTTCATTTGAATAAATGCTATCCATCTATCTATCTATCATCTATCTATCTATCTATCTATCTATCTATCTATCTATCATCTATCTATCTATCTATCATCTACTTACTTATCTATCTATCTGAACACTTAAAGACCAGTGGAAAAAAATCAAGTACCACAAAACTATACATGGTATGATTTTATTTTAAAAAGTTCAAAACTACCTAAAGCCAAACCATACAACATGTAAATAATATAGCCATGTGTGATAAAATTATAAAGAATAAGAGAGGAAATAAAGATAAACACAAAATTCAAGACAGTGAAAAAGCACAACTGTTATTAGTGCACGGGGAACCCAAAGATATTGGAAACGTTATTTTCTTAATATGGCTAGTAGGTTCACAAATGTTCATTACTATTTTTCTCTATACTTGTGTGTTATATTATAGTCTTTTACATAAATAAAATATTTTAATAAAAAATAGTGATTTCTTATGCTATAGAGTGATTACATATACTAAAAGTGTAATTTAATCAGTGTCCCAACTAGTGCGCTGAGATAGTGATCCTCTCAGCCTTGGGAGGCCAGGCAGGGCGTGAGGCCTCTGGCTTGGAGCAGTTGCGCATATTCCGCAGTGTGTTCTGTGACAAACTGTTTTCCCATGTGTGAAGCGACATGGACACATTAGACTTGATTCCTCGAAAATGCCAGATGAGAGTTTTATGATATTTCTCCATTCCCCTTGGATTTAATACTGACTTTGATTCTTCTACTTCAGAATAATCTTGTATAATTATAAATTTTGATTTTTTATTTTTAATCCACGAGAAAATAAAAGAAAAAATATACACTAAGACAAATACATGAACACTCACATAACTATATATACTATCCATCTTTATTTCTAAAATACTAATTTTAAAATACATCAATATACCCATCATGATTCTTTCTGAGTGACATACCACACAAATTCAATATGGGTTCTCTAAGGAATCCTCTTAGGCTACTTGTTTCAAAGCCTCTGAAGCTGCCTGCCCAGTGAAGGCTGCAACGAAGCTTTCTCTTCACTTCTCCTTTAGCCTTGCATGGGTCCACTTTCCTTTCAATATCAAACAGAGCATTAGAAATTCCTGGAAATGACTCCCCTGAATACTTGCTGTGGCTGCCTGGAGCATAGATGACATACCTGTTGATAAAACAGTATACTGTTTACTAGTTGCCCAAATGATACGGAAGAGGAACACAAGGGCACTCTACAATTCTAACATTGAATATTTCTAATTTAACAATTTGAACCAGCCACTTGTCAACTAAACTTCCACATTAAATCAACTCTAAAGACTATTATGGTCAGGTGCGGTGTCTCAAGCCTGTACCCCCAGCATTTTGGGAGGCCAAGGTTGTCGGATCACGAGGTTAGGAGTTCGAGACTAGCCTGGAAAGCATGGTGAAACCCCGTCTCCACTAAAAATACAAAAAATTAGCCAGGCATGGTGGCACGTGTCTGTTGTCCTAGGTACTCAGGAGTCTGAGGCAGGAGAATTGCTTGAACCTGGCAGGCAGAGGTCACAGTGAGCTGAGATCATCCCATGCCACTGCAATCCAGGCTGGGCTACAAAGCAAGGTTCCATCCTTTAAAAAATAAATAAATAAATAAAATGGAAAAGACTAGTTTATGAAATATGTGTTAATTAATAATATTTGACTTCGAACAAATAACCTAAAGTGGTAAGTGGTTCAATGCTACAACAGTAACAACGATAAAATAACCACAGCAATCGTGCTGGGTAATAAAGTATTTACTTACAATTTTTCTAATTCTTCAAGATAAACTACACACAGTTGATATTAGTATTTCCCAGAGGAGGAAACTGAGGTCTGAGAAATCGAGTTGCTAAATAGTTTGTCTCAAGGCACATTACAAGTAAGTGCTGATTTTTTAATATATCATAATAAATGATAGCACAACTGTGATCCTTAAAGTCCTGCTTGTGATTAGTCAACCATCTATTGTGTTTTTTTTGTCCTTTTTAAAAAAGCCACACTACCATGTTAGCATACTTAACATAAAACATGAAGAAACATCAAAAATAATTTTGTAATGTTTCATATGACCACGACAGATGAATGTTTTATGGAACAGGCAAAGACATTTTCATATCATAGACCTAGAAAGGAAGGACAAACTCTGAAGAGAAAAATAAGGCCAGGAGCGGTGGCTCATTACTGTAATTCTATAAATTTGGAAGGCTTAAGTGGGAGAATTGCTTGAAGCCAGGAGTTTGAGACCATCCTGGGCAACATAGGGACACCCTGTCTTGACAAATGAAAGTACAAATATTAGCTGGGCACTGCGGCAGCGATTTTGGAGGCTGCGGTGGAAAGATTGATCAAGCCCAGGAGTTGGAGGCTGCACTGAGCTAAGATTGCACACTGAACTCCAGCTTGGGAGACAGTGTGAGAACCTGTCTCTTAAGAACAACAACAAAATAAGCTGGGGCGATGGGTAAGTTTAAAATATGCTGCCATTGGCCAACCAATCGAACTGTTGAAAACATGCTCTTACTCCCAAGCCAGACACTTTGATAATCCCTGGAGAGAAAGATGGAGCCATTTCTGGCTGTCCAATGACCTAACCCCTATCAATACATATAAGGTCAACCTGGGGATAGTCAATGTTTGGCAGAAAAAAATTACAATAGTCAAGATTTAGGAAGAAAGACACCTCTAAATGTCAAAAATATGAAAAAGAACAAATAAAGATGTGTTGATTATATACCTTACATATAGAGAGATTTACTGGGTTTTGTGTATACATACACAAAATATATTTAAAATAGGAAAAGGGCTAGAATTATACACACAAGAATATAACCATGATTTCATATTTTTCTGATGGAATTAGGCAGCTATTTACTTTCTGCTGTGGCTTTCTTGATCTTTACAGTTTCTAAAATAAACATTATTTTAAAATAAGAAACAAAAAGATACTGAAAATAAAGATATGCAAAAATTATATTACATTGTATGAGAGAATATTATATTTATCATTACTACATATATATTGAAATTTTCTATTGGCTTGCAAAAAATCATCTATGATATTTTTCCACAGTACAAAAAAAAAAGAAAAAGTGATACTATAACAGGGAATCATTTTTTCTTTTTCTACCTATAAAAACGTCTATCTGGTAACGCTAAGGATCAATAAATGCTCATTACAGAAACATTGGTTGATTATTCATAATTCTCAATAATATTGGAATGAGAAATAAAATGAATATAGTTATAACTTCATGAAAATGCATTTCTATAGACAAAATAAAAATTTCAGAACAAAACTGAACTTAGTCAGCTCTGGGGATTGGTTCCAGGACACTGACAGAGATCAAAATTTGTGCATACCCAAGTCCTGCAGAAAAGACATGTATACATGAAAAGTAGGCCCCCCCCTTCTGTGGAATTAACAAGCTGAATGTGAAAAAAACACTAAACAAATCAAATTGATCTATCAGAATAATAATCCAAATTTTAGTGTAAATTATTTAATATTTCATCTTTTCAAGTGATTTTCTGAATAATGTAAGTCCAGCATTCTCAGAGTCTGAAAAGACTTTCTGGATTACCTTGCTCTGCCTCAGTGAGGAAAGGTAGTTGCGGATGTGGAATGTGGAGCCACATCTGACCTCCCTTGTGTTAACTGGCCATAATATAACTCTCACCACATGCCTAATGCCCTTTGACAGCCTGGTCTTCATATTGTTAAGACAATGAAGTAGGCAATAATATAAAACAAAATATTTCTGAAAAACATGGCTAAGAGTCCCAATGGAACGTAACAGTTTTGCTTTATTTTGTTTTGTTTTTTAGAAAAACATTCATAATTTTCTTACTTTACACATTTTTCATTAGTTCTTTATTGGCCACATCTGAGGTTCTCAGATTCAAGCTCATGTAATGAGTATCATTCTGTGAAAAAAGTTCTAACATGTCAAAGCTAAAGGAAAAATAATTGTTGAGGTTTGTTCCATAGAAATAAATTGACTCACTTAAAAGCTTTTTCTTCTGGATTTATGTCCTTCCTACTTTGTGATATTTTTTTTAATTGTCAAATAAAAATCTGTAAATATCCAATAATCATATGATGCACAATGATAAACAATGCCATACGAAAGTGCTCAGCAAGCCTTCCATATTCGTGATTGTTTTTGAACTCAGGCAGGTGAAGTAGTAGGAGGTGCTCCTTACAATTTTTGTTTTGCAAACATTTATTTCTTCATTTAACCCACGACCACAACCTTCCTGATTCACCAAAAATTGAGTAAATAATACTTGTTTTTTTTTTTTTTTTTTTTTTTTTTTTTTTTGAGACAGTTTCGCTCTTGTTGCCCAGGCTGGAGTGCAATGGAGTGATCTTGGCTCACCACAACCTACACCTTCCAGGTTCAAGCAATTCTCCTGCCTCAGCCTCCCGAATAGCTGGGATTACAGGCATGTGCCACCATGCCCGGCTAATTTTATATTTTTAGTAGAGACAGGGTTTCTCCATGTTGGCCAGGCTGGTCTCAAACTCCTGACCTCAGGTGATCCACCCACCTCGGCCTCCCAAAGTGCTGGGATTACAGGCATAAGCCACCATGGTTGGCCAATCCTTGTTCTTATGAATCTTTTTTTTTAAAATTTTTTTAAAAGTACAAACAAAATGATGTATATCAAACATATTAGGATGGTTGCACATGGGAAGACGGAGAATAGAAATAGGGGGTGGGAATTAAAGAAAATAAATGAGAGAGGGACTTTGTATGGATCAATGATAACAACTCAATCTTCTATTTGACAAAGAAGAAGGAGAAGGAAGCGGAAGAGAAAGAAAGTGTGATAAAGGATCAGAAAGGGAGGAAAATATAAAAAATTAGAGTATGACTCCAGGTTAGACCTGTTTTGTTGTCGCTTGGTTGGTTGGTTGCTTTGTCTGTTGTATTTTTCATATGTTTCACCATGTTGGCCAGGCTGATCTCCAACTCCTAGCCTCAAGTGATCAACCTGCCTCAGCCTCCCAGAGTACCGGGACTACAGGCGTAAGCCACCATATGCAGCCCCCACATTGCTTCTGGCCTCTGTGGTAGACCTCCCAGACGGGTGGCCGGGCAGAGGCCCTCCCCACATCCCAGAAGGGGCGGCCAGGCAGAGGTGCTCCTCACTTCCCAGACGAGGCGGCTGGGCAGAGACCCTCCTCACTTCCTAGACGGGGTGGCGGCCGGGCAGAGGGGCTCCTCACTTCCCGGATGGGGCGGAGAGGCAGAGGCGCTCCTCACATCCCAGACGATGGGTGGCCGGGCAAAGGCGCTCCTCATTTCCCAGACAGGGCAGCCGGGCAGAGGCGCTCCTCACTTCCCAGACGGGGCAGCCAGGCAGAGGCACTCCTCACTTCCCAGAAGGGGCGGCCGTGCAGAAGCGCTCCTCACTTCCCAGACAGGGCGGCCGGGCAGAGGCGCTCCTCACTTCTTCCCAGAAGGGGCGGCTGGGCAGAGACGCTCCTCACTTCTTCTCAGACTGGGCGGCTGGGCAGAGGTGCTCCTCACTTCCCAGATGGGGCGGTCGGGCAGAGGCGCTCCTCACTTCCCAGACTATGGGTGGCCGGGCAGAGGTGCTCCTCACTTCCCAGACGGGGCAGCCGGGCAGAGGCACTCCTCACATCCCAGAAGGGGCGGCCGGACCGAGGCGCTCCTCACATCCCAGACGATGGGCGGTGGGGCAGAGGCGCTTCTCACTTCCGAGGTGGGGCGGCCAGGCAGAGGCACTCCTCACTTCCCAGACAGGGCGGCCAGGCATAGGCCCTCCTCACTTCCCAGACGGGGCGGCCGGGCAGAGGTGCTCCTCACTTCCCAGATGGGGCGGCTGGGCAGAGGCACTCCTCACTTCCCAGACGGGGTGGCCGGGCAGAGGCGCTCCTCACTTCCCAGATGGGGTGGCCGGGCAGAGGCGCTCCTCACTTCCCAGACTATGGGTGGCCGGGCAGAGGTGCTCCTCACTTCCCAGACGGGGCAGCCGGGCAGAGGCGCTCCTCACTTCCAAGGCGGGGTGGCCAGGCAGAGGCGCTCCTCACTTCTTCCCAGATGGGGCGGCCAGGCAGAGGCGCTCCTCACTTCTTCCCAGACGGGGCGGCTGAGCGGAGACACTCCTCACTTCTTCTCAGACGGGGCGGCCGGGCAGAGGCGCTCCTCACTTCTTCCCAGATGGGGCGGCTGGGCAGAGACGCTCCTCACTTCTTCTCAGACGGGGCGGCCGGGCAGAGGCGCTCCTCACTTCTTCCCAGACGGGGTGGCCGGGCAGAGGCCCTCCTCACTTCTTCCCAGACGGGGCGGCCGGGCAGAGGCGCTCCTCACTTCCCAGACAGGGTGGCGGCCAGGCAGAGGGGCTCCTCACTTCCCGGACAGGGTGGCCAGGCAGAGGCACTCCTCACATCCCGGACGATGGGTGGCCGGGCAGAGGCGCTCCTCATTTCCCAGACAGGGCGGCCGGGCAGAGGCGCTCCTCACTTCCCAGATGATGGGCGGCTGGGCAAAGGCGCTCCTCACGTCCCAGATGGAGCAGCCAGGCAGAGGCGCTCCTCACTTCTTCCCAGACGGGGTGGCTGAGCAGAGACCCTCCTCACTTCTTCTCAGACGGGGCGGCTGGGCAGAGGCGCTCCTCACTTCCCAGATGGGGCGGCTGGGCAGAGGCACTCCTCACTTCTTCCCAGACGGGGTGGCCGGGCAGAGGCGCTCCTCACATCCCAGATGGTGGGTGGCCGGGCAGAGGCGATCCTCACATCCCAGACGATAGTCAGCCGGGCAGAGGCGCTCCTCACTTCCCAGACGGGACAGCCGAGCAGAGGCGCTCCTCACTTCCCAGACGGGGCGGCCGGGCAGAGGCGCTCCTACTTCTTCCCAGACGGGGTGGCGGCCGGGCAGAGGGGCTCCTCACTTCCCGGACAGGGTAGCCAGGCAGAGGCGCTCCTCACTTCCCAGACGATGGGCGGCTGGGCAAAGGCGCTCCTCACTTCCCAGATGGAGCAGCCGGGCAGAGGCGCTCCTCACTTCTTCCCAGACGGGGTGGCTGAGCAGAGACCCTCCTCACTTCTTCCCAGACGGGGCGGCCGGGCAGAGGTGCTCCTCACTTCCCAGACGATGGTGGCTGGGCAGAGGCACTCCTCACATCCCAGGCGGGGCGGCCGGGCAGAGGGGCTTCTCACATCCCAGGCGGGGCGGCTGGGCAGAGGCGCTCCTCACTTCCCAGATGGGGTGGCGGCTTGGCAGAGGAGCTCCTCACATCCCAGACGATGGGCAGCCGGGCAGAGACATTCCTCACCTCCTAGATGGGGTGGCGGCTGGGCAGAGGAGCTCCTCATAACCCAGACGATGGGCGGCCAGGCAGAGACTCTCCCCACCTCCCAGACGGGGCGGCGGCCGGGCAGAGGCTGCAATCCCAGCACCCTGGGAGGCCAAGGCATGCGGCTGGGAGGCGGAGGCTGCAGCAAGCCAAGACCACGCCACCGCACTCCAGCCCGGGCAACACCGAGTGAGCGAGACTCCGTCTGCAGTTCCAGCACCTCGGGAGGCCGAGGCGGGCAGACAACTGGAGGTCAGGAGCTGGAGACAAGCCTGGCCTACATGGCGAAACCGCGCCTCCAGCCAAAGGAGAAAAACGAGGGAGGGGTGGTGGCGCGCGCTGGCAATCCCAGGCAGTCCGCAGGCCAGGGCAGGAGAACCACGGGAGCTGGACGCAGGAAGTCTGCAGCGAGCCAGGGAAAGAAAGAAAGAAAAGGAAGGGAGGGAGGGAGGGAGGAAGGAAGGAAGGAAAGAAGGCAGGCACTTTGTGATATTTTTAACAAAATCATTTTCTGTATGCAATACTAATATTTAAAAAGATAAGTTTAAAAAAATAATTTGGCAAAATAAAGTTTACCATCTTTAAAAATAAAAAGTTGGTCCTCTACATACGTGGGGTTCTTTCCTTCAATACTGTATTTTATTATGTTTTCTTAAGACATGGAATTTTGCTCTTTTGCCAGGGTGGAGTGCAGTGGCTTGATCATACCTCACCACAGCCTCAAACTCCTGGGCGTAAGCAATTCTCCTTTCTCAGCTTCCTAAGTACTTGGGATTACAGTGAATAACACTGGATTTTCTACCTATCTTTGCTTGCTGATGTGAAATCTACAGATCGAAAGGGCTGACCGTATTTTTTAAAAACATTGTGCTTAAGTAGACCTGTGCAATTCAAATCAGTGTTCTTCAAGTATGAAATGTGTATTTTAAATTCCTATAATATGCAAATGAAGAACAATAAAATACATAGCTACCATTTTTTTTAAATCTTATAAAATACTATTCTGCTAAAGCTTATGAAAGCACATAAACAGCTGCATGTGCCAATGGGATAAAAGATAGTGATTTTTATTTACATCGATAATAACTTACTGATAAACCCAGGTATACAAATATAGGCAAGACTTTCTTCACCTTAGGTCTCCTAGTAATCTGCTCACAGAAATAATATTAATATTAAATTAAAATAATCTAGTAATGTTTAGTAAGATGCCTGACAAATTATAAATATTTACCAAGTGATAACTATCAATATTCTAATTTTTAAAGCTAAACCTAGTAGGAACACAAAACATGGTGCTTATTTCAGTCTTTCTACAGTATCTGGATGCCTGCTATGAATCAAACACTCCCTGCTTTCACAGAACTTACAGTCCAAAAGGAGTGATGGGGTTGCTATTGCAATAAGAATGATTCGATCTAATTGAAAGTGTATCAACAAGCTCTGAGTAGATGAACAATGAGTCACTGAATTCAATATACCATTCTGTCACAATGTAATTAACTAATGAGAAACCATCATTACATTATGAAAGCATTAATTATTATATTCATTCATTTATCTCTTACTTTTTATAATGTAGTTTTACTAACAGTTGGCATTTAGAACTGGCTGATCACCTCCTGTGAGCCAATTACTGTTTTGAATGTTTATACAATACAGGATTTTTAATCTTCAGAGCAATTCTGCAAGTTGGGCAGGCTAGTAGCCCCATTTCATAGAAGAGATACTAAAGGATCAGGAGTTAAATAACTTACCTAAACTCACACTAGATAGTTTTAGAATGAAATGGGAGGTCTATATTGTTCTTTCAACTGCACCCTATTGACAAAGGAAAAATAGGAATAACTACAACCCCCATAATTTGGATGTCAGCTCTATTCAACATTTATGAATTTAGCATCACGAACTCAGATTTTGAAATAGTATATAGTAAATGAAACACAGACTATCTGTTAGCAGCTCTCATAAACAGATGAGACAATCAAATAAAACATAATTTCAATAAAATGCTATGGGTTTCTGAAACAAATTCACAATCCATTGCTACAAATACAAAAATTGATGTGGCTACACACATGTAAATGCACAAAGACACACACACACACACACACACACACACACTTCTCTTTCTCTGTATCCTATGTTAACACCCTGTATCCTTTGATACAGAGGAAAGAAGTCATACAAGAAAAGCAGGATGAAGACATGTCTCTTCCGTAGATTTCAAAGTTTGGTTGAGAAATTCAACATTCAACTTAATTTACTTAGTGAGAAATTACTATTATTACGTGCAATGCACTGCTCAGGTGTTTCAGGAATTGTAAACATCTTATAGAGACACAGACTGGATCTTTACTATCATTTGGAGAAAATGAAACAAATATAGAAATACTCAAGGAAGAAAAAGCTGTGTGTCCTTAACAAACCATAATTCAAATGATGAGGCATTTTGTCAGGGAGAGAAAACATCATTTTTCTTTTAAAGATAGAAAATCAGCTTCATGGAATCTGCTTACATTTTCATTCTCATTGTTGACCTTTTACCCACATAAAAAAAATTGGAAAGAATTGTGAACAATAAGGAAATAATTCTCCCAATATTCCTCTGAAGATAATGCAGTGCTTATACTAACTGATTAACTCCCTTTAAGTTTTTCCTATATTTGTTGAATAAAATTAATCAAATTATATATACATCTTTAAATTCTTTCTGCTTACTTCATGTTTTGTTGTAAATGTCTTCTTATATTATACCTCTAATAATATTTTTTCTTTTTTATGGGACGGAATCTTGCTCTGTCGTCCAGGCTGGCCACCTCCTGGGCTCAAGAGCTTCTCCTGCCTCAGTCTCCTGAGTAGCTGGGATTACAGGTGCCTGCCACAACACCTGGCTAGTTTTTTGTTTGTTTGTTTGTTTGTTTGTCTGTTTTTTTTGTTTGTTTTTTAGTAGAGATGGGATTTCACCATGTTAGCCAGACTGGTTTCGAACTCCTGACCTCAGGATTTTTGTCTCACCCACCCAAATAGCTGGAATTACAGGTGTGAGTCACCACACCTGACTCTAATCATTGATTCTAATGATTATAAAATGTTCTCATTGGGGAATATCGACTTCTTTAGTAATTTCTCTTCTCTTAGGCAGGAGGTTACTTTGAAATACTTGCTATTATCATTTTAGAACTCAAGTCTTTTTCAAAGCAGTCTTTCTTTTCCAAATTTGATACTTTTTCTTAAGAAATAATTCAAGAAATGAAAATACTGTGACAAAATATGGAACTTTGTGACAGTTCTTGGACACTTTAGAAATATATAGCTATTACTTTCAAAAATATTAATATAATGCACGATATTATCAGAACTCCATGGAGAGCAAATGCTTCCGTGTACCAGACAGAGCAATGGGCACAACCAAGGTGTCAATTGTTATGCTACTGTGAGCAGCAGAACAATAGCAAAAGGGTTCTATCTAATCATTTCAACATGGCAGCAAACTTTTTATTAGGATTTCTTGCTAATATCAAAATATTCAGCTAAAACAATTTTGTTTCCTGGGAAATGATATAAAATATCAGTAAGCATGATAAAATACACTATCACTATGAAATGCAATAATTACTGCGTGAGATAAACAGGGTTTCACAGAAAGATAAAGTCTTTGTTCACAAAGAGATTCTCAGATTATTTGAATGATATTTAATAAACTTAGAGTTGACCCTTGAACACCATGGTGGTTGGGGTGCCGAGATCCCATGTAGTCAGAAATCAGTGTATAACGTTTGACTTCCTCAAAACTTAGCTGTCAATAGCCTACTGTCGACTAGAAGCCTTAATGATAATATTCACAGTTGATTAATGCATATTTTCTATGTTATATGTATACTCTATTTTTACAGTAAAGTTATCTAAAGGAAAGAAAATGTCATTAAGAAAATCAAAAGAAAAATATATTTAATATTCATTAATGGAATACTAAATCTAATTAGTGGAAGTGGATCATTATAAGAGTTTTCATCCTGATCATCTTCATGTTGAGTAATCAGAGAAGGAGGAGAAAGAGGAGGGGTTGGTCTTGCTGTCTCAGGGGTAGCAGAAGCGGAAGAAACTCCAATTATACGTGACTCACATAGCTCCAACCAGTGTTATTCAAGGGTCAACAGTATATATAGGTCAAAAGTTTTAAAACTATATTCTCTAATTTTCTAAATAAAATTAAACTACATTACATAAAAAAAATTAATAGAAAATTTCTTGGAATTTCAGGCAGGTAAATTGGGGCGGGGGGTGCTGGAAACTATATACTAGATAAACCATTGTACTATTGGATTTCCACTTAGTTCACATATGTGATTAACACACATATGATGAGAGAGGCAGTGCTTAGAGATGTAGCAGAAAAGGTAGCATAGGGTAGTTCAAGATGGGGCCTAGATGCATGGCTGAAGAATCTGTATGGATCATTTACTAATTCAAACATAAAATGAATACTATGAAGAGAAGAGATTAAAGGAAATTACATATACATTCTGAAAGAAGTAAAGATTTCCTGATGGAAAATAAAAACAAATAATATTAAAGACACTCCCAAGTACTAAGAAAGAAATTGGCTCTGTGTGAAAGAGAGAGATATCATCAGCTAAATTATTTATAAGTCATCTTGATGCTTTAAAAGTGATATCCTAAAGGATGTAACTTACGATACTTTTTTCTTCAAAATATCAAGTGCCTACTGTGTCTTAATAAGCATTCTAAGCCAATGCAGAAATGAACAAATGAGACAGATTTTCTTGCACCTAAAGAGCTAATGAGGTCGCAGGGTGAGAAACACAAGTCAGCAAGTCAAAATACAACATTGAAAAAGTGAAGCTGGCACAGTGGCTCTGGCCTGTAATATCAGCACTTCAGGATTCTGAAGCAGGAGGATCACTTGTGCTTAGCAGTTCAAGACCAGCCTCAGCAACAGAGAGCCCATCTCTAAGAAAAGAGAAACAAAATTAGCTGGGGTTGTGGCATGTTCCTGTATTCTCAGACACCGGCTTAGATGAGAGGATTGCTTGAAATTGGGAAGTCAAGGCTGCAGTGAGCTGATATGGCACCATGCTTAAGCCTGGATGACAGAGCAAGACCCGGTTTTGAAAAAAAAAAAAAAATTGCTAGAGAAACGCATTGTGATAAGTGCTTTAGAGAAAAACACAGCAGGAAAGGAAAATAAATAAAGTATCATAGACAAAATTGATTTTTGTTTTGTTTTGTTTTTGTTTTTGAGACAGAGTCTCGCTCTGTCACACAGGCTGGAGTGCAGTGTCGCGATCTCAGCTCACTGCAAGCTCGGCCTCCCGGGTTCACGCCATTCTCCTGCCTCAGCCTCTGGAGTTGCTGGGACTACAGGCGCCCGCCACCACGCCAGGCTATTTTTTTTTTTATTATTAGTAGAGACGGGGCTTCAGCGTGTTAGCCAGGATGGTCTCGATCTCCTGACCTCGTGATCCGCCCACCTCGGCCTCCCAAAGTGCTGAGATTACAGGCATGAGCCACTGCACCCCGCCCAAAATTGAATTTATAATATTATGATCAGAAAAGACCTAGTATAGAATATATTTTGGCAGACACCTAAAGGAGGCTAGAAATGAAGGCGCGTGGCTATTTCATGTATTTCAGCTTTTACCTAGCTTTTTAGGAAGTGACAACTACATTAAAAATATCTAAATGTAAACTGATTATTTCTCCACACCATATTTGCCCCCACTGTCTATTATGAAACTTCTGATATAGAGGAGAAGGAATGAGAATAGAGAAAACTGAAGCCAGATCTCAAGGTTGAGAGTAACTTACTTACGATCAGTAAAGTCTCATAATATGTATAGCAATTTCAGCATGGTAGGTGAGTGTTATTCCGTGTGAAATGAATCAAAATCTTACTGGGAATACTGAAAGTAAATACGTCAAGTGTATATGGAGACCAGAGACAAGTGCTCTGCTGCCTTTGGCCCAGAGCACAAGCAACATTTTAAAGCTTCATTACTTGTTTCTCAATATAAGAGGAGAGGAGAATGTCTGCCTACTGACCTCAACAGCCTCCTCCTGCAACTAATATCCTTCATTCCCCTTGTCCCTGAATTCCCTTGACCCGCCCCTCCTTCATTTGATTGGCTCTGTGTACTTGTTAGAATCAGAAGATCTGGGGGAACTGTGGCTTCTGAACATGTACACTAGACTCTACCCATATCCAGCCCTGTGACCCTACAAACATGCTCAACTGAATTTTCCTCCCATAGAGGTACTCTTCCTGCTGAGTTTCTCTCCTCTGCTCCTAGAGCCAAATGGCATCTCCTGTCCTATCCCTGGATGGCTTAACCCAGGAAAATTCCTGGATCCAAGAGGAGTCAGAAAAAGGAACGGTGGCCTTGTGGGTGCTGAGATTCTCATAGAGATAAAGGGGATATCCTGAAATCTAGAGTTTCTTCCTTCCCTTTTCCCTCCCTTACAGCTTCTGCTGCTCCTGGGAGCTTTGCTCTATCTCTCATCCAGCTCAGACTGTTGCTGAGCCTGATAGTCTTTGCATAGCCAAGGTGGTTCTTGAAGAACTCTTGTCTGCACGAGGTCTGAGCTGCTTCTCCAGAATCTGCAGCACGGGTTTCCATAACTGCATGAAGATCTGGAGCCACCGGTAACTAGGCAGAGAGTGTTCTCATGTGTCTGAAATGGCATGTCACTCCTCTCCATGAGCGGTAGAATAAATGCATTCAGATGAAGCCCTGCCATCATTACTTTGTCAAGTAGAAATGCATTTCAATATATCTCAGAGCAACATGCCCTACACTACCGTGGCCCAGGGAGATCCCTGAGATGGAGCTTTGTAGACTTTCCCTCCTTTACCCATTGAGCTGGGATGAGCAATGGCAGGCATTATAGGAGGGAATCTTACATCCTGTGGTTGTTGAGAGGCCTTTGAAAGCCTTCATCTGGAGCATGAGGAGCAGGAGAAATGTCCCTTCTGGAGTGGAGGCCGACAGTGTTCTTAGATTAAATTCTTACATTACAATAAAAGTGAATCGCCTGGGCACGGTGGCTCATGACTGTAATCCCAGCACTTTACTAACCACTCTATTAAAATGCCAAAAAAAAAAAAAAAAATTAGCCAGCCATGGCAGTGGGCACCTGTAATCCCAGCTACTTGGGAGGCTGAGGCAGGAGAATTGCTTGAACCTGGGAGGCAGAGTTTGCAGTGAGCCGAGATCACTTCACTGCACTCCAGCCTAGGCAAGGCAATAGAGCAAGACTCCATCCAAAAAAAAAAAACAAAAAAACTTCTGTTTTGAAAAGACTTAATCATCATCTACCTTAACACCCCCCTATGCCCCCTGAAATGCAGTCAGTTGAAAGAAAGGGGTTGGTCTTCAGAGATTTATATAAGGACACTTCAAGAGTCAAGCTCATTCTTCTCCAGAACCCACAGAGTGTCTTTGCAACTGGCCTTGGAGACTTCCAAAAGCTACCAGCACTGCATGGTGAGGCTCTGATCCCTGAACTGAATTCATCTTATTTGACAGCAGGCTTTGGTGAGAACATAGATATTTTTCTGAGGTAAGCACACGATTTCCAGAGTAGGAGCTACTATTAGGTTACAAACCAAAACAAACAAAATTTGGGGACTTTAATTTATCTGCAAAATTAGATTTTTTTAGATGAAATGATCTCATTTTCAGAGTTTTAAGAACGGCTCCATTTCTTTTTTAAAATTATTCTCAACATAATCTGTAGGTTTACAAGCTCCATTTACTTAACCTATTTACAAATTAACATTTTCGTCATCTGTCTTGCTACATGTTCCTCAAATTAAGGTTATGATTAATTTTTTACTTAATGTATTTCTAAGTTATTTGTATAGATTGTAAGCGTTTTGCAACAGTTTCCAAATATCTAGTAGTTTTTTAATCTCTGTGGGTTCTATAAATGGCTTATGGGTGTTGTAATTTATGTGTATAAATGTGTTACATTCTACCGTACTAGTGGTAATGTGCCTGTGTTACAATGTATGGCTATATATAGGTAGAGAGCGCATTGGATGATTCGGGCAAACATTTTTTTCTAAAAAATGGTAAAAGTCTCTTCACAAACTTCAGTCTGTCAAAGAAAGCAAGAAATGAGTATTTCTGCAGAAAAGTCTCACTGGCAATCATGCAGAAATGTCAGAAATAGAGGGATCATATATTTATACAGTGTAGAAACCAGGATTTAGGTTGTTCATTTCTTTGTTTCTTTGTTTGCTTTAGACAGGGCCACCCAGGCTGGAGTGCAGTGGTGGAAATAAGACTCACTATTGCCTCTACTTCTCACTTCAAGCAATCCTTCAGCCACATCTCCCAAAGTAGCTGGGACTACAGGTATGGGCCGTCATGTTCGGCTGTTATACACACATATATATTTATAGAGATAGGCCGACCTAGACATTTTGCCATGTCGCCAGTCTAGAACTCCTGAGCTCAAAACACCCTGCCTGACTTGGCCTCCCAAAATACTGTGATTTACAGGCTTGAGCCACCTTGCCTGGCCTACGTTTATTTTTCCTCTTTTTTTTTTTTTTCATAACATACATTTAAAATTCTGACTTACTGTCTAGTGCCTATTATTATTGCGTAATACTTACTCGTTTTCTGACTGCGTGAAAGAGTAATGATAATGCTTCCAAAGAGCTTAGAAAATATTTCTATCCTTTGTGTACTCTCCTACAGTTTATCAATCTTTTTGTAATTTTAATTACCTGTCTTTTAAAAATGTCATAATATTAACCAGTACATCCCCAAATTAACAGACAGTAAAGGAACAGTAAACACGCCAGAAAGTTTCTGTTGATTGAATTAACAGAGCAGCCTAGAAAAGCAATGATTGTTTGTTTTGCCTTGGAGAAGTGCCTTTACCTCGATTTGTCTGTTTTATCTTGGAGAGTAAAGGCTAGCTTTTTCTGATTTGACTCTAAGTATGAGTTCTGCTCTAACATTTTCAAGCAAGGTCCTTCTGGAAAAGTCACGATGGATGGTTGTTACAGTTAAATGAAAAAGTGACAGTAGAAGAGCTTAGTTCGCTTGCCTTCTCTAAACCAATCACTGGCAATTAAGAGTGTTACTGATTCTCAGACAATTCAAGACTCAACCCTTGAGTTTACAGGTTGATGAAACCTTTGAAGCCCAAGCAATTTTGTGGACACTAACCCCTCAAAAAATACGACATTCTTCTATGCAAGAAAATAGAGTTTGGAAAGCTGGCCCTGTGTTGATTGGAGAACAGTCACGTTTTCTTACAGAGGTCGATATCTCTTAGTGCCTTGGTTTTCTATTTTTCCTATCTCTGTTGTTGCAAATCAAAGCCTATTCTTCTCTAGAAAGAAAGGATATTATTCAATTGCAACCTGATTCAAACTTTGCTTGGACCTTTGTCTCTCCAGGGTAGAAGATTAAATTCTTGTGGTTTTCTTTCCTTAGGAAAATGGACTCAGACTTCTCACATGCCTTCCAGAAGGAGCTCACCTGCGTCATCTGCCTGAACTACCTGGTAGACCCTGCCACTGTCTGCTGTGGGCACAGCTTCTGTAGGCCCTGTCTCTGCCTTTCCTGGGAAGAAGCCTGAAGTCCTGCCAACTGCCCTGCATGCAGGGAACCATCACTGAACAAGGACTTCAAAACCAAAATTCTTCTGAAGAACTTAGTGACCACTGCGAGAAAAGCCAGTCTCTGGCAATT
This sequence comes from Symphalangus syndactylus, assembly GCF_028878055.3. NCBI lineage: Eukaryota > Metazoa > Chordata > Mammalia > Primates > Hylobatidae > Symphalangus > Symphalangus syndactylus. The sequence continues at coordinate 73,410,102 of NC_072428.2, read as the reverse complement.
CCTGAGCTCGGAGAAACAAACATGTGGGACCACACGGAAAAAAAGAAGATGTTCTCTGACATGGACAAGAGTCTGCTCTGCTTGCTGTGCGCCACCTCTCAGGAGCACGGGGCTCACAAACACTATCCCACTGAAGAGGCAGCTGAGGAACACCAGGTAAGAGATAGTTCTGCGATCACCTGAAAGCTGGAAGGTGGCAGAGTTAAAGAGATTAGAAGGACGATGAGAATCATCATGGTGATTACTCCATTCTTTACTGAGTGCCAGGTGCTGTTCTAGGTACCAATGATGAAATTTTGAATAAAATATGCAACTCTACCTTCCTTCATGAAGCTTGGACCCAAACAGAGCGTGAACAAGTAAATGTCATTATTATTGATTCTACAGTTCAATGCTAAAGGCATTGAAAAGCCACCAAAACTACTAGCGCAAAGAAACGTATTTTGGAAATATATTCAATATTATTGGACAAACGAGTATGGGACTAGCACACTACAAAATCTGGGGGCTAGCATAGTGGGTTCTGAAGCAGGATGCTAATGCCAAGTTACAGGAAATCTTCACTTTTCAGTTCCCTAATCTGTTCTGCCTTCCGAAACCTCAAACTGAAAAATATCCATTGAGGATGAGCAGTGAAAAATTTGTTTTTCTTTCCCCTTTCTAATGTATTTATGTATTATGTCCCTTGCTTGTGTATACCACTCAGAGTGTGGAATTTATGGTGTTTCATTTTCTGTTGTTCAACCTAGTAATTCTTTTGCAGGAGAAGTTCATAAAGCAAATGAGGATTTTATGGAAAAAGATTCAAGAAAATCAGAGAAATCTAAGTGAGGAGAGAAGAACAGCCTTCCTCTGGAGGGTAAGTATGACACCAGGAGTCCTCACGACCAGCTTGAGACAGGCATGCTGAGAGCATTTATATTAGCAACTTGAGTTGAAATTTTCATATACCAGATTTTGTCATGTGTTTATTCGTAGGCTGGAAAACAACCAGACTGTTCAATATAACAATTGTGCAGGTTTTCTGTAAATGCTTTTCAGATAAATAAAAATAGATATAAATTCTGAAGGACAAGTAGATGCTTAAAATTTGTAAGTATTTCAGGCAGAGATTTCTGTATAAACGAATTATGTAATATTGATTAAATAGTATATAATTGAGGAATAAAGGCATTTAATGGTGAATATGATGTTGTCCAGGGGTAAAAAAGCAGGTGGGATCAGTAATTTAAGAAATGTGCCTGTGCTGGTGAAATCTGACATCAAAGGACCCAGATGATGCCAGCTCAAGTAGGAGAAAATGTAACACGATGAAAAGCTGAGGAGAAGGGACAACAAATGACCGGGGGAGTGAGAGAATAAATATGTCAATATTGAGAGGAGAAACACAATGGAATGGAGATTCATGTTCTCAGAATGGCAGGGCAATTCAGAGCCTGTGGCTTTTGAAGGAAGAAAGATGGGAGACAGAAAATAAGTAGTCGGTTTGAGAGATGGGGGTTAAATTTTTTACTAAGATCCTTTCCGTATGATGGCTTCTGATCCTGATTATAATATACTAACAGCATCTCTACTTAGAGTGATTGTTTGCACTGTGAAGTACAAATGTTTGAGACTACAAACTAATTGAATAACAAAGATTATATATATTATTGATGACAATTTAACAATCAATCATAAATTTTAGTTGTTTTCTAATGGTATTTCAGATTTAAGAGGACATATATTTAAACATTTAAATCTAAAGGGCTTTTTCGCGGGTGTTCGAGAATTAATGAATTACATAAATTTTGAAGGAAGGTCTTGCTTAACTCATCATCCTGTTTGTAAAGGGTGGAAAATAAAAGAAGGAATGAGGAGGATGAATTTGTGTGTTCTGTGAGGTGGAAGTAGACCTAAGCATTTAGCCTACAAAGCCATGTCCCTACAGAGCGATGTGGTTTTTTGGGCACAGATGATCAGGAATAAGTATAGGAAGCTGCAACCAGTTCTCCATAAAGGAGAAAAGCAACATTTAGAGAGACTGAACGAGGAATACCAAGAGATTTTTCAGCAACTGCAGAGAAGCTGGATCAACATGGATCAAGAGTAAACACTTGAAAGAAATGTATCAGGAACTAATGGAAATGTGTCATAAACCAGATGTGGAACTGCTCCAGGTAAGGACTGAAAGAAAGCTTTATGGAATTGTGCAACTAGATTTCCATAGAACGTTTTCTACCACAAGCTTCCTCCTCCAGCACATTTCATTCAAACTCTGGAAGAAAAAAATTCATGTGAAAATTCTATTTTTGTTTCCATAGGATAATACAAAGAAATTAGGGAAAAACTAACATTTCCTTCTTCCTCCTTTTGGGAAGTCGTAGGTTTGAAATGCTCTTGATTTGAGCCACATTACCCTTCCGGGGACTAGCCCTCAAAAAGACCACATTGTAGACAGCTGCAGCAATGCGCAGTCACTACTCACACCTTTCTCTCTCACTCTAATTTAGGGTCCTGAATCTATCAGAAATAGATTATGTCAATAGGTCTTACCGGTATAATAAGTGTTAGAGATGAGAATACATTTTAAAACTGTTGCAGTGATAGTATGTGGTAATTCTAAAGTTTTCAAAACCTCAAGAGCAGATCCTCAGAATAGCAACTTGTTTGTTTGTTTGTTTGTTTGAGACAGAGTCTTCTGTCATCCAGGCTGAAGTCCAGTGGCCCAATCTCAGCTCACTGCAAGTTCTGCCTCCCTGGTTCAAGCAATTCTCCTACCTCAGCCTCCCTAGTATCTGGGAATAAAGGTACGCACCACTGCACACAGCTAATTTTTTTGTATTTTTAGTAGAGATTTGTTTTTGCCATGTTGTCCGAGCTAGTCTGGAACTCCTGACCTCATCTGATCTATCCACCTTGGCCTCCCAAAGTGCTAGGATTACAGGTGTGAGCCACCTCACCCAACAGGAATAACAACTTTCTAAAGAAGTCATTTTTTTTTCTGTCTCTCTCTACAGGATTTGGGAGACATGGTGGCAAGGTATGTTATTGGCCATCAGTGCAAGCTGGAGCACAAGGCATGGTATGAAAAACATCAAGCTGTTTCCAACAAAGTGAAAACATAATTTACTAACACCACAATGTGTCAGTGTGATTGTGTGGGTGTGTGTGTGTACTCATGTGTTTGTGTTGTGTGTTGAATGTTACCTATGTCTTTTATCAGACATTAACCTTTTCTTACTTTTCCAAGTAACTCAGGCGGTTATGTTTTGAAGAGTTCAATGCAGAAGTTGCTAGAATACGATTGCCTCTTTTTAGGATTCAGAGTCATAATTAGAGATCAGCTATTTGGTGGCAGATAGGGAGAGAGGCATTTATCTTTCAGTGGCAGTAGGTTAGATATGGAGTGAAGAGTTAGAAAGATACCCTAAGAGCCAGAAACCCATCCTAGGATTGTGGAGGTACATTACAATATCAGAAGTGGGTTTGAATGAAGCATTTTCTGTTGGAATCTGTTTCTTAAACACAGACATCAGAAACCTAACCAACTCAACCTACTTCCTTGCAGGAGTGAGTCCGTGCTGCTGCACATGCCGCAGCCTGTGAATCCAGAGCTCACTACAGGGCCCATCACTGGGCTGGCGGATAGGTTCAACCGCTTTCTAGGTGAGTGTCACCCTCTTGGTGGGATCCACATGCAATGCCTTCAATTCTGGTTTTCTATGGGCAGCTTTCTCAGTGTAATGATCTTTCATCTAGAAGAAAATGGCCTGTGAATAGGTATTTATATTTATAGTTTCATTGTCATCAAACAGACAAAACTAAATAAAAGATGGTGGAACCAGCCATATAACAAATTTCTTAGGAAAGTAAAACATGCAGAAGGGCCCTTTAGGATGTAGAACCATTCATGTGTGGTTCAACCGTGATACAATTTCCTGTATGCAATTATTACAGGAAGTATACAGACCTGAATTAATTCAGGACATTTCAATTTCAAATTCAGTGCAGGTAATGACTGATTTGAGTGACAGTGTTTTTTTAAATACATTTCAGGTGAAGTTTCATAGCATTTATAATTTTAATCGTGTGCAATTTAATCAACTAAAGCATACACGGGTAACTTATATAACAATGCAAAAACTGAGAATCTGTGAACGATAGGAACGTGATTTGTTGGTTGATGAGGCCTTAGATAGAACTCCAGGATAGATCATGATAAACCCAGCAGGTAAAAGATGTCTGTGCCTGAATCTGGAATGAAAGTCAGATAATTCTTGCAAGGAAGCTGCACTTTTCAGAAGGCAGAGTCAGATTTTCTCTTTAAGTATGAATTGACTAGTTTAAGTGGCAGATTATAATATTTCCGGCAAAGTGATAACTTTCTTATTTGGGTTTAAGGATGGCTTCCCACCTCATCTCCTGTCCCAAGCCTCCTGCTCTGCCCTGACAGAGAAGAGACAATGAATGTTAATTTTATTGCTATGGACTTGGCTTCAGTGCAAGAGCTTCCAGTTTTTCAGTTGTTATGAATGGTCGCTAACTAGACATAGACATGACCTTCCTCCCCTTTATACTTTTGGAGTTTATAGAAATTGCGATCATTGAAGTTTAGGCGTTTACTTGTGCAGATATCCTAACACTCTTTGATTCCAACATTTTTCCAGACAGAAGTTTCTTTCTAATCTTGACCTGTGTTTTCTAGTGAGAATCTCTTTCTTATCTGAACATAAGAATTTATAAACTGCTTTTCACTGGAACATTCTCTTTTTTCCACCGTGGAAAATTCCTTCACTTGGGAAGTAACCAATTACAATATCAGGCTGTTTGAGGATGTGAGAAGTTTGAGGTTTAGACCTGAATCTTTGCATTCTGACAGATCTGGCTATTTTGCTGCATGGGGAGCCTGGGTATTCTCCTCTGGCAAACACTACTGGGAGCTGGATGTGGACAACTCTTGGGACTAGGCTCTGGGAGTCTGTAAGGACTCCTCGATAAGGAAGAATAGCACAATGGTTAAATCTAAGGACGTATTTCTTCTTTTATGTGCCTGCTGTCCTGACCTATATTTCCAGGGATAACCTGGCATACGTAGACACTATGTAAAGCTCACATCCATTAGAAGTTTATAACACTATGTTTTCATGTGACTGTTTTCTTATTCCTGCAGTGCATATTTCCTGGGATAATAAAATAACCACTTGGTACATTCCCGTTGTTTGAATTTCTGAGACAGCTACTCTTTGGTTCTGATCATCTCAACATTGCCCCAACTCCAACAAAATCTAAGTGTTTTCCTGATGGCGAGCCCTGCCATTCACCCTTGGAAGATATTACTGAGAGGTGGATGTTGGGCAGTGTTGGCACTGGGCTGTTGGATTTTGCAATGATTCTTGCCCAATGAGAAATGACATGCTGGTTAACTTCAAGAAAATTTTTCTACTTTTTTGTGTCAAGAAGGCTACCGGTGTCATCTCAAGACCTCTTCCCCACTATTATTTCAGTATCCAGAAAGACATCTAGGCCAGATTGGGGTGTTTCTAGATGATGAATGTGGCATAGTAAGCTTTGTTAATGTGGCCAAGAGTTTTCTCATCTGTAGCCTCTCTGGTTCTTTCCCTTACCCTCTTACAACTGTGCTTTGCTTTGCTTTGCTTTGCTTTCTTGGATTTGCACTCAAAGAATCAGAGATAGGTCAGTAACATGACTAAAGGTATCAGAAACACCAACTTCTGAGAATGCTAACCTACTGAATACTTGACATTCTTTATCTTTGTCTATGAAACTTTGTACCATTTTTAAAAGTGTGGAGGTATACATTTGTTTTGATTTTCATTAAACTACTCTCTCTTAGAATACTGCGCATGTCTTTTCTTTTATGCTGTATCTTTTCTTTCCCTTGATTTCCAAGCCAGCCCAGGTAAATGAATACCCGAGTGTGTTTATCCAAACTGATGGGTTAATGCAAGAGCACAGGTTTCTTCCCCCTGAACTGGAATTTTCTTTTCTCTGTTCCACATCTGCAAGTCCCATTTCATCAAGTGTAAGTTCCAACATTTCTTCAGGGAATTCTTTCTTTAGCTCCTGGACTAGATTAGGCTATTTGTTTTAAAGACTCAGAAAACCTTACACTTTTCTTTGTAAAACTCACAGTGTAATAGTAGGCATCTTTTCTGCTTCTCAGGTTACAAGAAAAGGATTGTGTTTGTACTACACACAGGTATATTCCAAGAAAGTACACAATGCTTAAAATACAACTAACATTCATTAATTGTCAGTTTGAATAAAAGAATAAATGCACAAAATAATTGATAAAAACATATGATACAACTGTTTAAAAGGCTACCAAATTTACCCCTGTATTCCTTTTGATTTTGACTACTGAATATAACCAAAATCAACAGGGATACTGAGAAATATTATTTAATAAAGTTATAAATTGGACTGCTTATCCAATTGATAGGCTCAGTCAATTTTATTTAGCTCAGGAACAAACTATTGATGGACACAGATCTTAAGAGAGTGACAATGATACAGATAAAAAGGCTGAAAACCTGTAAGATTTTAGTAATTTCATGGATGGCATCCTACAGACAGTTACCTGGGAACATGTCATTACCAGAATAGAAAGTAAGACCCACTTTTTGCTTCAGAAAATACAGAATACTCAGAAGCCTCATTACATTTTAAGAAAACTGCACATTTATTTAGGTGTTTGAAGTTTTTAAAATACATGTACAGTAAAATATCCTTATTATCAGAAATACCTATATTTTTATTGTGTTAATTTTGTATGAAGACTTTCCTAAAGTATCGACTGGAAATTGGATCCAGGACTCCCCACAGATACCAAAATCCTTAGATGCTAATAATCCTCAGATGTCCTTACAAAAGATGAGGAAGTATTTTCATGTAGCCTAAGCACATCCTCTAATGTACTTTAACAATCTTTAGATTACTTAAAATACTTAATGCAATGTAAATGCTATGTAAGTAGTTGTTACACTGTATTATTTAGGGAATAATGACGAGCAAAAAAAGTCTGCACATGTTCAGTGAAAAGGTAATCATTCCATTTCTTTCCTGAAATTTTTTAATCCATGATGAGTTGAATCCATGGGTGCCGAACCCATTCATAGGGAGGTCCAACTGTATATCAAATATCATATTTCATGGTGTATTTTCTAGCATTTAATCTAATTACTGGCAATATGGCACACAACAAACATATCAAAGGTTTCTGATATGTGTTTTTTGAATTTATTTAAAGCAATCTAGGAATGCCTACTTTAATGAGGATTGCTGAGAACAAAGTCTAAAAAAGGCCAACTCCATTTATAAAGAGTAACTCTGATCCAAAAGTTTAATGACAGATGGGTTACGTAATGGGTTATTTCAAGGATAGGAGTAATGCAAACATACAATTCTGTAGTCATTTATGTTTTAATAGCATTATACTGTTTTAACCATCCTCATCTTGTATATAATCTCATTGTATATTAGAATATTACTATTAGAGCAATAAAGAAGAATGATTAAATACGGTCAGCTTTTTGCTTTTGTTTTGTTTTGTTTTGTTTTTGACACAGGCTCTCACTCTGTCGCCCAGGTTGGAGTGTACTGGTGAGATCACGGCTCGCTGCAGCCTCGACTTCCCCAGATCAAGCAATCCTCCGACCTCAGCCTCCCAAATAGCTGGACTATAGGCTGAACTGTCATGCCTGAGTAATTTTGTTCTTGCTGTTGCTAGAGAGAGAGGGTCTCACCTGGTTGCCCAGGCTTCTCTCAAGCTCCTGGCTCAAGTCATCCTCCCACTTCAGCCTCTAACAGTGCTGGGACTATAGGCATAAGCCACGAGGCGAGGCCTAAATACAGCCAATTCAACTGAAATTTAAATTATTTGTGTTTCTCTCTCTTTCATTATAAGAATAATCTGTGTCTTAAAATGTGTTCTTGAACATGAATTACTTTATGATTGCCCCTTCATAAGAATAGTTCTTAATGTTTAAGAATAATTCACAAAAATATGAAAATTCCTTCATAAACAATGACTTGAATTAATAGAAGGAATACTAGGTACAGGCAGTGGATAATCAAATTTTAAGTGAATTTTCTTATTCTGTCCTACAATTGTAAGAGAAAGTGATCCTCCCACCTCAGTCTCTCAAAGTACTGGGAATTATAGGCGTGAGCCACCATGCCTGGCATAAATATGGCCAATAATTTAAACTTCAGTTGAATTGGCTGTTCTTATAAGTTTATGAGAGAAATATGTTTCTCTTGTAGTTGTGAGGACTGGATGAGATAATGCACATACAACCTCCACTGATAGGGTAGAATCTCCACCCCGAACAGCAGGTCTAGCGTTGCTATGCCCAAGTTTCCCACTGGCTGTATCTTCCATCCCTCAAGGGATAAGACAAAACACCATCCCCCTACCTACTCCAGCACAGACTTGTAGAGCGTGTGTGAGTGCTAGAGAAGCCACTGTCAACTCCTTTGCAGTGATGCAGAGCTTCATGTAGGAGGACTGACAGGCCGTAAAAACTGAGAGCTTTGCTCAATGCCTCTCATTAATGATTGATTTTGAATCAGTCATGAAAAGGTACATTCCCAAGGGCATCGTCAAAAACAATGGAGACCTCGGTTAGGAACATTAAAGAGGAGCTTGGAATCTTTAGCCTGCTTTGTACCAACGAACAAACTTCTGACAGCCAGCCAGAAGTTCACCAGAGAAAACCAGGCAAAGAGAAAGCCAAGAAAAAGTGTCTTTGGATCACTAATTTCTGGAGATCTGGAAGGCTGTGTATCTGTGCCAGCCTGCACCCACTCAAGAGCAATCAAGGTATAACGTGGACAAATTTGTAAGCACTCCCCAAGCTAACCACTGATTCATCAATAAAGAGCATTTAACCCTACTGGCTGAAGAGCTAAAGCACAAATTCTGAGTGAACACTGGGTGAACAATAAATTCTTCTGTTCCAGGGAGTGATTCCTAGAAGCTAGACCTAAAAATAAAATCACAATCGTCTCCGGTGATCTGGAAGACTGACCATGCACTGTCGTAGCAGTAACCAGAGAGAGGATCTCTGAGCTGTTAGTCCACTGAATGTGGGACATAATTGTCAACTTCCTGATCTGTGAAAGCAGTCTCCAAACCACACACACATTAAATGGTAAAGGATAAAAATCTAACTAACTAGGAAGGCTTAGCCACAACTTTTGAAATACAGATTTAGGTAGAAATAGAGGTAAATAGATACGAATATTGCTGAGTTTCACGTTTAGCTGAATTCATAGTAAATATTTATCATTGTGAATATGTTCATCTCAGAAGCCAAAAGCATACCTACTCTCAGATGAAGGTTGTATATATATATATATATATATATATACATTTATATGTGTGTGCATGTATATAATATATATATATTTCAAAGCAGTCATTCATATATATATTTTTCAATTAGTAAGCTTATTTTCCAAGCACTATTTTTCATATATTTTATATATATATATATATATATATATATACATAGTCCCAGCACTTTTAGAGTCTGAGGTGGGAGGATCACTTGAGCCAGGAGTTGGAGAGAAGCCTGGGCAACAAGGTGAGACCCTGTCTCTCCAACAATGGCAACAACAAAATTACTCAGCCATGTCAGTTCAGCCTGTATCCAGCTATTTGGGAGGCTGAGGTCGGAGGACTGCTTGATCTGGGGAGGTCGACACTGCAGTGAGGCGTGATCTTACCACTGCACTCCAACCTGGGCGACAGAGTGAGAACCTGTCTCAAAAACAAAACAAAACAAAACAAAACAAAAAGCTGACTGTATTTATCCATTCTTCCTTATTGCTCTAATAGCTGAATCCTAATATACAATGAGATTGTATACAAGGTGAGGATGGTTAAAAGAGTATAATGCTATTAAAATATAAATGACTGTAGAATTGTATGTCTCCATTAACCTTGTCATTGGAATACGGATCCTGTCACCTTGGTAGTCAGCATAGTACCAAGTAGGTAGTTTTTAAATATTATATCATAATGATTTATTAATGTGGAGAAGATCAATCCAAAGACAGCTCCAATGTCCTTGTCACTCAGAGGCAGCAGTGGTCAGGAGTTCTGCTGACCAGGGCTTTAGGTGCCTGTTTAAAAGGAAGACATTCTGGAAAAAATTCAGGAAACTTCAGAAAATAAACAACAACAACGACAAACACCTTTCCTTCCAAAATAAGTATTTTCTGACACTCACACCTTCAGGCTGTTGCCCCTGTTGGAAGTGAGAGGATGACTAGTTTCTGGCAGTGTGACACCATGAGCATGCTCCTAGGCTAATGGAGCAGACGGAAGAGCTCCCTCCAAGAGAGGCTCCCTGCAGCCCTCCCCTTTTTTCTTCTGAAAATGTGTATCTTTCTTTTCAAGCCACGACTTCAAGTCTTATTTTGTTCCTACTCTTAGAAACAGTCAAAAATAGCCCCATACCGGCCATTTTAGGAATCAATGTAATTTTAAAGCAGAGGGATACTAAAGCATTATTTGTCTCTCTGGCCTGGGTTCCTTTTCCGCATACTGCAATCATTCAACTACATCTTACACTCTACCATGTCCACGACACTGCTTATGACTAGTGACTAGAAGACTGAACATCACTTGTGCCCACGTGCAGATAGAGAGAATGTTGTCTGGTCACATCACCACTTTAGTGGAAGGCACTCTTTTAAAATTCATCAGTCAGGTCTGCTATTATAAACAACCGTAGTTGACTTGAAAGTGTTCTCAGAAAGTCTGATAATACACTATTGAAAGACGGTTTTCCATCTGAAAACCTGACTGCTGGCAACTTTCAATTGGCCGCTGCATTTCCTCTGCGCTGAAGCAGCCAAGAGATGGAATCAGTTGCATGAGGAGTTCTTACTGCCACTACAGTTGTTAGAAAATTTGGAATGATCCCTCTGCCCTCCAGGTGATTGAAAGCTATGCAAAACAAGGTTGTTTCTTACTGAGAGCAAGGAAGCAACGGGTAAGAAAACTTTTCAGGCATAAATAATATAAAAGGGCACACATTTTAAGACACATTCACATGACATTATACTGCAAAAAAAAAAAAAAAAATAAAGAATGATTTTCTCCGATTTGAATTAGGATCCTTCACACAGCTCACTCCCAGGCCTGTTTTGTGCAGTTGGTTACAGGCTTGAAGTCAGAAGATGACTGGTTGTTTGCACATCCTCCACTTTCCTGGGGCCGCTGGAGGACCCCTGATGGGCTGTCCAAAGGAATACCAGGCGGACGCCATGTTGTCTTTTCAGCACCGTCCTCTGAGATAGGTGGCAAAATAAGAGGATACCAATGTAAATTGTTGCTGTCCGTTTCTGAATAGACACAGCTGTCTCCTCTGCTGAACTCTTCTGGAGTTTCTGTGCGAACGCAGATGACATCGTTTCTATTATCCTGACAGCACTTTTTTCCTCCTCTGTAATAACACACTTTGTGGATGAACCAAAATCACCAAAAACTGCCACGGACACTGATACAGGGCCACTCAAAATAATACCAACGCTATTTTTGGCAAGGGATTGGTAGAAACTCAAAAGAGAGGAGTTAAGAGAAAGAATTGTCAAAGTTCTCTGATGAATCTTTATATGTTCCATGTTTCTATCCTACTATTTTCCATTATGCAACCATGAGCTATGAGTGGTCACAGGTTTGGCAGAACAATGTAGTTCTACAGGTCCACCACGTTTCTGGACGGTAGAGAGTGGCTCAGAAGTAAAATCAGGTGCCAAGTCTGAACTCATGGAAGAGCAGAGAGTCATGACAGTAACATACAGCAATGTCCATATGGGTCCAAGATTCACATGCAGAGCGCCAGATTACAGAAGCAGGCAAGGCAGGCTTCCAGAGCAAAACCCAGGCCTTGATTCACTTTCCAAGGTACTACAATTCAGGGTAATCAGACGCATTCCTTAACCTTGGCTCCTTTCTGTTTACTAAAGACTTTGATCAGTCTTCATGCTGTCCACAGGGAGTCTCCAAAAGTCAGAGTAACAGTTGGCTTACATCTTCAGTGTTTCAAGTCTGCAAGGTGTATATGATTGTGCTTCGGGGGGGAAAGCAGAGAAGCCACTTTCTGTACTTACAATGGAGTTCACTTCAGTGTTATAAACATCACCGCAGTCCCGCTTGTAATAAAGTCCAGACTAGCAATCTGCCTTTGGGTTGAGCTGTTCTCCTACAAGATAAGCTGTTAAGTCATGTCTTGATTTTAGATCTCTCGGCCGGGCGGGCTAAGCATCCAGAGTCACTGTGGGGCCACCGGCTGGGAAAGCCCCCCTCACATCCTTCCCTCCGACGCCCGCGGCGGCTACTACGATGGCGGCTGCTATGGTGGCGGCTATGGCGGCAGCGGCTGTGATCCGAAGGGGTCCCTCCACACACCACGCAGGGCAGAGGAGGGCGCGGTGTCTTGCAGGCCAGGATGCAGGCGCTGGGTAGGTCAGGCGGGCGCTGGGTCCTGGTTCTTCTGGCACCTTGACACTGGAGCCCGGCATCAGGGCTCAGTGTAGGGGACCTGGGGCGCGCCCCCGCGGCAGCGCTCCTCCAGGCGGAGGGGAGTGGACATGTAACACGGCAGGTTCAGGGCTGCCCAGAGCATGCCCTGTGAGAGACAAGCGAGTCCGGTTGTAGAGTCCGCCTCCAATAAGTAGTTTCTTAAGCCCATCCCTCTCCGTCCACTCACAAGTAGACCACAGAGTCTACTTTGCCCATACTGATGTCTCTCTGTATTCTATGCTTAGCTGCCAATTATAAGTGAGAACATACAGCATTTAATTTTCTGATCCCGCATTAATTTGCTTAGGATTACAACCTCCAGTGCCATTCCCATTGCTGTAAGAGAGTTGGTGTGCCCAGAGTAAAATCCTCCATTTAAGCTCCCATTCACAATTACACTGACCCCATTGAGAACCCTATGGTGAAGGTGGGAACAGCCACTGCTGAGACCGCCATGGCTCAGTAAACCCCCATGAACACTTCCATTTATTTCATTTGCTCCTGAGAGAGTGGTGTATTATTACATCATCTGTCCATTAATATCTCATCCTTGATAGAGGTATCCTGGAGCATCATATTTCTGTATGATATTCTGCTGGCGATTCTTCCACAGGCACGATTCAATGAAAACCATAAGAATGAGGCCCAAGACACCCAGCATACAGCCAAGGATCAGATATAACATGTCACTGCTTCTGTCAGGGCTGGTTGCTGGCCTCGCATTTCCTTCACTTCCTGAGGAATTCAGAGGGGTACTCAAGCCTTTCGGATACTCAGAAGCTCCAGGAGCACATTTCACTTTAGTCTCGCAGATCATCACATTGCTAAACTCACTTTCTTCTTCACTGAAGCGCTGCATTTTAATGCCATAGGAAGTTTCTGACAGCAGATGGCCAATCATGTGCCACTCCTTTGAACCTTCTGTAACATCCCTCTTATAAACATTGGTGTTGTCATTATCTGTGGGTCAGTAATAGACACAAAAGAATGGAAGTGTTGTTGTTACTTCGTGGAATGCATGTCCACATTAGCACAATCTGAGTAACGCTGACAGCCTCTGTGTATACAATGTGAGGTCCGTTATTGCACAGTTGGAAAAAAGTCTGGGGAACCCAGTCACCGGATAAGGATGAGACGCTGATCTCTGAAAACTCTCTTCATAATGGTTGATAGCAGTGACCCAAAATTTGTATGTTGAACCTGGTTCTATACTACAAACTTGCACAGAAATTTTGGAAGGAAGGATATGTTCAGCTGCCACCAGCCAGTCACTGGTCCTCATCCATTTATATTTGACCTTGAAGGCAGCGATTGAAGAATTCCCAATTGCCCAAGGAAATCAAGTGACATAGACCAACGTCTCTGATGCAGTGGAGATAATCAGGTGATCTGGTGCCTCTGGAGCGCCACTGTGCCTAGATGAATCTGTAAGCACCACTCCAAAATTGTTGTTTGCAGCTTCTGAAACAACAGGATACTTGGGGGTGCCTACGAGTTGAGAGGACGTCTGGGTGTTTTTTGATGATGCTGTCTTTTCTTTGCTGGTTCAGAAGGTAAGCATGGCAGGTGGGTTTTCACTTGCATCACTTCTTGCAACCATCAAGAGTTCATAAAGACCAGATGGCTCCAATTCAGCTAAATGAAGCTCACTTTCACTTCCTGGGATTCAAACCCTGTGCCAACTTCCCATCACATTAACTTCATAGTCCAGATTCTGATACTTCACAAAATAGGCATTGATGGGCAGTCCACTTTCCTTGCCTGCCCTCCACACCAGGTTGTATGTACTGGTATGGGGGTCTGTAGGGCTTCCATTTGGTGGGGACCTCAGGAACAGAGATACCACTAGCATTTTTCTCTGATGTTTCTAGAAACTGCACTGGGATGTACTTTCTCTGGAAATGAGCTGAATAATCCAGTTTCTGAACAATCTCTTATTTTTTTTCATTATTCTGGGTAGCAACAAAAAGTGTGACTATTTCTCCTTTTGTTTGTTTCAAAAAGAACAACCATGAGAGGTGCTTCTGCCTGCATGGTACCATGTTCATCTGTAGCTTCACAGATGTTTTTCTCCACATGCTCCCGCATCACAGCCTGAGTATGGAGAGGGCTCAAGCCAGCTTGGGACATGATGAAGTAGACAGGCTCTAGCTCCAAGATTCCAGGTCTTGGTAAGTTTGACTTTTGGGATTTAGATCTAAGGACTTAAGAGAGATGGCTGGTTATCAATCCATGGCGGTCATACCAACAAATGACCGGACCCAACAGCCTCGTGGCACTGAAGGACAGAGTAACAAAGTCTCCATCTACCACTTTTGTGCTTGCTGGTGTCAAAATTATAACTTGCTTGAATCCATTGCCTTTTTCTATTTCAAGTCTTCCAGTAGACTGCATAAATCCAATCTCATTATCTGCTAAACACTGGTGTAGCCTAGTACCTTGCATAATAACCCCACTGAATTTCCATCAATTTCCTGCAGTTCAATGTCTTGAGGAAGGATGATTAGGCCACGCATTATGAAACCAGTTATACTTGGCAGCTGGGTTCCTACAAGCATCAGAGATAAAGTGTTCTGTGGAAAATAGAGACACTGTCTGATCCTGTAGTCCCTTAGAGCAGGAGCGTGTTCAAGTACATTAACCATGGATGCCACATATTTTACATCTCCAGAGTTGTTTCGCACCATGCAGGAATCGTTTCCAGAGTCCACTGGGTCAATGCTATCTATGGCAAGATGAGAACACAACCTTCTCCAGTTGCTTCCCGGGGCAATATCCTGCCTGTTCTTTAGCCAACACACTTGAGGAGCCAGGATGCCACTAAACACACACTCCAAAGGCACAGGGCTATGTGAATGAACAGCTAATACCTGTGAACGAGCAGGGGAAGAATGCCAAAATCATCTGAAGAAAGGTGACTCACAAGGAGCTTTTGGCCAATGGGTTCAACTTTTAATTCATGTGTGGCCGGATTATAAGCTGCACATTTATATGATCCCTTGTCCGCTAAGGATACATTCAAAATCTAAAGATGTTCTTGTGGAGGGCTTAAGTAATTCTTTGTGGAATGTTTCAGCCTCTTCCCCTGGATTTTAGCGCACTCCTCAGCTTTGGGGTTACTCTCTGGTACCCTGCAGCCAATGAAACCAGCACCTTTATTATTTTGCTGTAATAAAATGCTTTGCGGATGAATCAAAATCACCAAGACCTGCTGTGGATACTGCTCCAGGGCCACTTACAACAACATGGACCTGTTGTTGAAAATGCATTGGTAGTAACTCGAAAGGAAGGAGTTAAGAGAAAAAACTGTCAAAGTACCCTGATGAATCTTAGTATATTCCATGTTTTTGTTCTATTTTTTCCATTATGCCACCTTGAGATGTGAGTGGTCACAGGTTTAGCAGAACAATATAGTTCTACAGGTCCACTACGTTTCTGGATGGCAGAGGGTAGCTTAGATGTGAAATAAGGTGCCGCGTCTGAACTCCCAAAAGAGCAGAGAATCGTAAGAGTAACAGACGGTGGTGTCCATAAAGGGCCAAGATCTGGATGCAGAGCGCGAGATTACAGAAGCAGGCAGGACAGGCTTCCAGAGCAAAACCCAAGGCTTGGTTCATTTTCCAAAATACTGTAGTCCAGGCTAAGCAAACACATTCTTTAACCTTGACTCCTTCCTGCTTACTAAAGACTTCCATCAGGGACAGTCTTCATGCTGTCCACAGGGTGTCTCCCAAAATGAGAGTAACAGCTGGCTTATATCTTCAGTGATTCAAGTCTGCAAGGTGAATACACTTGTGCTTGGGAGGGAAAGCAGAGAAGCCACTTACTCTTCTTAGCCTGGAACTCACTTCAGTGCTAAAAGCACATCATAGCAGTTCTGCTTGCAATAAAGTCCAAACTAACAATCTGCCTTTGGGTTGAGCTTTTCTCTTACAAAATAAGCTGTTAAGTCATGCCTTGATTTTAGGTCTCTCCACGGGGCGGGCTAAGCATCTAGCGCTCCACGGGGCGGGCTAAGCATCTAGCGCTCCCGTGTGGCAGCCAGCTGGGAAAGCCACCCCTGTGTCATGCCCTCCGGTGTGAGGCAGCGGCTGTGGTGGCGGCTGTGATCTGAAGGGGCCCCTTCAGGCCCCGCATGGGGCAGAGGAGGGTGTGGTGCCTCCCACGCCAGGGAAGAAGCGCTGGTGGGGAGAGCGGGCAGCGACGTCCCAGGTCTCCTTGCACTGAGTGACCTCAACAGGGAACCAGGGCTCAGGGGAAGGTAACTGGGTTGGGGGTGGGGTGCGGAGTGACAGGACCCATCCCTGTGGCAATGCGACTCTGAATGGAGGCCTGCCTACAGGTAACCAGGTGGTCACAAGGCCCAACAGGAGCAGGAGAGGAGCAGGAGGAGGAGCGATCCCAGAGAGAGACAGGCAAGGCAGGCTGCAGAGACCGCCCCCAGTCGGTATTTTTTTAACCCGTCCTTCTCCCGCCACCCTCAAGTAGTCCACAGAGTCTATTTTTCCCATATTGATGTCTATGTGTGTTCAATATTTAGCTCCCCCATGTAAGTGAGAACATACAGCATTTGGCTTTCTATCCTGCGTGAATTTGCTTAGAATTAAGGCCTCCAGCTCCATCCACATTGTTGTAAAGGTTGTCATTTCATTCTTTTTATGGCTGTAGAGTATTCCATGGTGTATATGTACCATATTTTATTTATACAGTCTACCATTGATGGACTCCTGGCTTGATTAGGTCTGTGCTATTTTGAATACTGCAGCCGTGAACATAGGAGGGTATGTGTCTTTTTGGTACAATGATGTATTTTCTTTTGAGTATATACTCAGTAATGAAATAATTGTATCAAAAGTAGCTCCGTGTTCAGTTCTTTGAGAGATCTCCAGACTGTTTTCCATAGTGGGTGCACTAATTTACATTTCTTGCTCTATGTTTAGTTCACAAAATTTCTACTAGACTCAGCTCAGGGCTGCGGCCCTGACTGCAGCAGGTGCTGGGGCTTCCCTAAGTCGATACTGTGCACAGGTAAAGAGAGTGCTCAGATCCCAGGGTTGTGAGAAGAGAAGCAGAGGAAGGAGTTAAGGAGAGGGCCACATTTGGATGCCCTGAGGAGGGATGACAGGCAGATGTAAGGAAGGTGGTACTGTGCTAGTCACTGGTGACATCCTCCTAGTTCCAAAATCTCCTGGAAGGCAGGAAGCCTCACAATTCCCAAGCATGCTGCAGTTCTGGAGGGCACAGGGCTACTATTCTTCCCAGCGTGACCCTCTTTTCTCCCAACAAACATGGGACTCTGAAGCCAGGAGTCAGAATGAATTATCTTCCACCCACACAACGCTTAAACCTTCGATTTATGATTGAGTTACACACACACACATGCGCAGGCACACACAGGCATCCGTCTCTGTAATAAAACGTCCTTAGCTAATGCTAGACAGATCTGTGATCTGTGATTATCTCTACCCTTTTGGGCAACAAGAATAGTGAATTGATTGACAAAATTGATTGACTCCTGGAAAGTAGTGTAAAAATGTAATATACATGTAACACACATGGTGTACTCCCCCTGTGACATTAGCAGCAACATTCCCCTAGAATATTACAGATAATATCAGAGGGGAGGTACAGCCATAACGTACATAGCTTGTAAAATTAGGAGCAGCATCTCCCTAAGATATTATGAATATTATCACAGAATGTGTACACACATGGCTTATACCCCATGTGATGTCAGGAGTTACATCCTTCTAGTATGTTAGGAATAATACCACAAAGGTGTTCACACATGGATAACAGCGTATGTAATATTAAGATTAACATGCCTCGAAAATATTACAAATAACGTCACAGGGGGTGTGCACACATAACGTACATGCCCTGTGACATTAGGAGTACATTTCCCTGACACATTACGAGTAATATCAGAGAGTGTACACCTTCTGTGACATTTGGAGTAATGTCCCCTGGATAGTACAAATAATATCACAGGGTGTACATCCCCTGTGACCTGAGGAGTAACATCTCTCTTGGATAATGCAAATAATATCACAAAATATACAGCGCCTGTGGCATTAGGAGTAACATCCACCTAGGATGTTAGGAATAACATCACAGGAAGTATACCCCGTGTGACAGTAGGAGTAACCTCCCCCAAGGATATAATGAACAAATACAGAGGATGTACACGTATTGTGACATTAGCAGTAACATCCATTAAGGATATTATGAAAATTGTCACATTGTGAACACCCCCTGTGATATTAGGAGTAACATCCCCCTACAGTATTGGGAACAATATCACACGGTGTACATTCCCTGTGACTTTCGAGGTAACATTTCTTTAGGATATTATGAATAATATTACAAGATGTACAGCCCCTGTGATATTAGGAGTAACATTTCCATAAAATATTATGAATAATATCCCTGTGTGTACACCACGGGTGACATTAGGAGTAACAGCCCCCAAAACTATTAGGAATAACTTCACAGGGTGTACACCCTCTGTGACATTAGGAGTATCATCTTTCTAAAATATTACGAATAATATCGCAAAAGGTACACCCCCTGTGACATTAGAAGTAACATCCACCTAGGATATTATGAATAATATCACAGGGAGCACACCCCCTGTGACATAAGAAGTAACATCACCCGAGGATATAAGAAATAATATCAGATTGTGTACACGCATGGTGACATCAGTAGTAACATCCTTTTAGGATATTACGAATATTATCAGAGTGTGAACACCTTCTGTGACATTAGGAGTAACATCACCCCACAGTATTGGGAATAATACCACACGGTATACACCGCCTGTGACATTAGTGGTAACATTTCTTTAGGACATTACAAATAATATGACAGAGTGTACAGCCCCTGTGATATTAGGAGTGACATACCCAAAAAACCTTACAAATAATATCACTGTTTGTACACCCCGTGTGACATTAGGAGTAACATCCCCCGAAACTATTATGAATAACTTCACAGATTGTACACCCTCTGTGATATTAGGAGTTAACCTCTTCCTAGAATGTGAACGATAACATCACAGGATGTACACCCCCTTGACATGAGGAGTAACATCACTCTAGGATATGATGAATAATATAACAAAGTGCACACAATCTGTATGGTAGGAGTAAAATCCCCCTGGGATACTAGGAATCACAGCACAGAAAGCACAACCCCTGTGACAATAGGAGTAACATCCCCTTAGGATATTACAAATAATATCACAAGCTTTACAGGCATTGTGACATTAGTAACAATATCCGGCTAGTATATTTTGAATAATATCACAGGGTGTACACATTTGTGACGTTAGGAGTAACATCCCCCAAGAATATTACAAATAATATCACAGGGTGTACACATTTGTGACGTTAGGAGTAACATCCCCCAAGAATATTACAAATAATATCACAGGGTGTACACACCCTGCGACTTTAGGAAAATCATCCCCCTGGATTACCACGAATAATGTCACAGGATGTTAAACCCCTGTGCCAATAGGAGTAATATACTTGTAGGATATGATGAATAATATCACAGTGTGTACACCCACTGCGATATTAAGAGTCATTTTTCCTAAAATATTATGAATAGTATCACAAGGTGTACACACATAGAGAACACCTGCTGTGATATTAAAAGTTATACCTCCCTGGGATATTGTGAACAATATCACAGGGTGTACATCATGTGGGCACACCCACTGTGATTTTTAAAGCAATATCTCCTTAGGATATTACAAATAGTATCAATAGGGGTACACACCCTATGACATTAAGATAACGTCCCTTTAGGGTATTCCAAAGAATATCCCACGGTGTAGACCCCACGTGACATTAGGAGTAACATCTTCCTTGGATATTACGAATGAGATCACAGGGTTGACACCTCATGTGATTTTAAAAGTAAAATCCCCCAGGAATATTACTAATAATAACACAGGGTGTACACCCTTGATGTCAGGAGTAACGTCCTCCCAGGATATTACGATTAATATTCAGAAGGTGTACACACAGAAGGTGACATTAGTAGTAATATCCCACTAGTATAGTGTGAATAATATCACAGGGTATACACACCTGCGACATTAGGAGTAACATCCCCCTGGAATATTCTGAATAACATCGTTGTGTTTACACCTCCTGTGACTTTAGGGGTATCATCCCGCTAAAATATTACGTAAATAATTGTAAAATTATGAGCATCTCCCTAAGGTATTATGAATAATATCACAGGATGTGTACACACGTGGCATATACCCCACGTGATGTTAGGAGTTATATCCTTCTAGTATGTTAGGAATAATACCGCAAAGGTGTTCACACATAGTTAACAGCATATCTAATATTAGGATTAACATCCCTTGAGAATATTTCAAAGAACAGCACAGGGGCTGTGCACACATGATGTACATGCCCTTTGACATTACGAGTACATTTCCCTGACACATTTCAAGTAATATCACAGTGTTTACACCTTCTGTGACATTTGGAGTAACGTCCCCTACGATAGTACGAATAATATCACAGGGTGTACATCCCCTGTGACCTGAGGAATAATATCTTTCTAGAATACTACGAAGAATATCACAACGTGTACACCCCCTGTGTCATTAAAAGTAAAATTCTCCTAGGATATTATGAAAAATAACGCAAGAAGTACACCCCGTGTGACATTAGACATAATATCCCCTGAGGATAAAGCGAATAAAGTCAGAGAATGTACATGCGTTGGGACATCAGTAATAACATCCCTTTCAGATAATACGAATAATATCAAAGGGTGTACACGCATTGTGAAATTAGTAGTGAACTCCCGCTAGTATATTACGAATTTTATGACAGGGTGTATATGCCCTGTGACATTCATACTAACGTTTTCCTAGAATATTACAAAGAATATTAAAGGGTGTACAGGACCTGTGATTTACGAGTAACATTTCCATAGAATATTACACTGTGTGTACGCCCCGTGTGACATTAGGAGTAACATCCCACAAAACTATAACGAATAATTTCACAAGGTGTACACCCTCTGCGACATTAAAAGTAACATTTCCCTAGAGTATTATGATAATATCAACAGAGTGTACACCCCCTGTGATATAGGGAGTAACATCTTATAAACATAATACGAGTAATTTGATAAGGTGGACGAACCCTGTGACATAAGGAGTAAAATCCCTCTAGGACATTACGAATATCAAAGGGAACACACGCCGTGTGACAATAAAAGTAACCTCCCCTTAGGATATTACGAATAATACCACAAGGTGTACACACACTGTGACATTATTATTAATGTCCCGCTAGGATATTGTGAATAATATCACAGTGTGTACAGTCCTGTGACATCAGGATGAACATTCCCCTACAATATTACGAATACTATAGCAGGGTGTACACCCCCTGTGATTTTGGTAGGGCCATCCTCCTAGAATATGGAAAATAATGTCCCAGGGTGTTAACCAAGTGTGGCAGTAGAGGTAAAATCCTAGTAGTGGAGTACTATCACTCCCCTCTCCCCGCCTGTATATTAGGATCCACATCGCAGGGGGGCGGGCGGCTCCCATGATGTAGGGAGTAACGTCACCCCGCCTCTCCCTCCCAGGATATTACGATCCACGGTGGACACACGGCGTGTTTACGTTATTGTGAGTAATACCTTCTGCGCCTCTGGAGACTACCAACTATATCATAGACGGGTGTGCATCCTCTGCACGATTTGCAGTATTAGCATCCTCTTCCCCCTGGATATTAACAACAGTATCACAGGAGTGTTTCTACCCACAGCGGCATTGGGTGTAGTATCATCCTCTCCCACGTTGAATTTAGGAACAATATCACTGGGGGCGTGGACACTCCCTGTGATATTGAAAGTAATATCATCCTCTTTTCTCCTGGATCATGGGACCAATATTAATGGGAGGTGTAGGCTTTCTGCAATATTGGGAGTAATGGCATCCTCTCCGCTTTGAATATTAAGGGCAATGTCACAGGGCGGGTGTACACTCTCTGCGATATTGGCAATAATATTATCTTCTCCCCAACCTGCATATTAGGAAAAATATCACAGAGTGGGTGTACACCTTCTGCGACGTGAGTAGTAATATCATCTTCTCCCCTTCTGGATATTGGGAACAATATCACTCGGGAGGGTACACTTTCTTCGAGACTGAGAGTAATATCATCCTCTCCGCCTTTGAATATTAAGAGAAATATCACAGGGGGGATGTACAGCCCCTGAGATATTGGGAGTAATATCGGGCTCTTTCCCTCCGTGGATATTAGGAACAATATCTCAAGGTGGGTTTACACCTCCTGCTACGTGGGGAGTCATATCCTCTCTTTTCCTGGATATTAGGGACAATATCACAGGGTGGGTATGCGCAGCCTGCGATATTGACTGTAATATCATCCTCTCGCCCTCTGGATATTAGGAACAATATCACAGAAGGGGCGTACACTCCCTGTGATATTGGGAGTAATATCATTTTCTCCTTCCATGAATATCAGGAGCAATATCCCCGGGTGGATGTACACCCACTGCTATGTTGGGAGTAATGTCATACTCTACCCCCTGGATATTAGGAGCAATATCACAGGGTGGGTGTACATCCATAGCGATATTGGCAGTTATTAATATCATGCTCCCCCTCCCTGGATATTAGGAACAATATCACGGGGGGGGATGTACACCCCGGCACTATTGGGAGTAATATCATTCTCTCTTATTCTGGATAGTAGGAGCAATATCACAGGTGGGGTGTACACCCTCTGTGATGTTGGGAGTAATATCATCCTCTCCCAACGTGGATATTAGGAACAATCTCACAAGGGGGGCTGTACAGGTCTTTGATATTGGTAGTAATATCATCCCCTCCCCCTTGCATATAAGAAACAGTATGACAGGCGGGGTGGACACCCCCCGCGATATGGGGAGTAATTCACCCTCCTCTTCCTCCCTGGATATCATGACCCACGGTGGGCACACAGCGTGTTTACCATATTGTGAGTAATATCATCCCCCCCCAGAAATTATGAATAATATCACAGATGGGTGTACACCATCTGCAATGTAGGGAGTGATAACATCCTCTCCACCCCTGAATATTAGGAACAATATCAAAGAAGTGTTTATACCACCTGCGATATTGGGAGTAATACCATCCTCTCCCACGTTGAAATTCAAAACAGTATCACTGGGGGCGTGTCCACCCCATGTAATACTGAAAGTCATATCATCCTCTTCTCTCCTGGATCGTGGGAACAGTATCACTGGGGTGGTGTACACTTTCTGCGATATTGGGAGTAACATCCACTCCACCTTGGAATATTAAGGACAACATCACGGGGGGGCTGTACACATCCTGCGCTATTAACAATAATGTTATCCTCTCCTGCCCTGCATATTAGGCAAAATATCACAGAGTGGGTGTATACCTCCTGCGACATGGGGAGTAATATCATCTTCTCTTCTTCCGGAAGTAGGAACAATATCACATGGGTTTGTACACTTTCTGTGATATTGGGAGTAATATCAGCTTCTCCGCCTTTGAATATTAAAAACAGCATCACAGAATGGATGTACACCCCCTGCGAAATTGGGAGTAATATCAGCCTCTACCCTCCATGGATATTAGGAATAATATCCCAGGGTGGGTGTTCAGCTGCTGCTGTATGGGGAGTCATATCATCCTCTCCCTTCCTGGATATTATTAGTAACAACATCACAGGGTGGGTGTGCACAGCCTGCGATATTGGGAGTAATATCACCCTCTCCCCCTCCGGATATTAGGAACGATATCACAGAAGGGGCGTACACTCCCTGCGATACTGGAAGTAATATCATTCTCTTCTTCCGTGAATATTAGGAGCAATATCACCGGGTGGATGTACACCCACTGCTATATTGGGAGTAACGTCATACTCCACCCCCTGGATATTTGGATCAATATCACCGGGTGGGTGTACACCTACTGCGATATTGAAAGTAATACCATGCTCTCTCCCTCCCTGGACGTTAGGAACAATATCATAGGTGGGTGTACACCCACTGCGGTATTAGGAGTAATATGATTGTTAATTATTACTTATTTATTATTAACATTAATATTAATTACCAATATCAATATTGAGAAGTAATTGCTAATAAAAAGTTTTCATATTATTATTAATATTAATTATTGGTACCCAATATTATTGTTTTCTAATTAATAAGATCACTATCAATGGTTAATATCAGTCATTATTAATAATTAATATTAATAATTCTATTGTTATCATTAATATAACTATTTAATAATTATTATCATTATTATCGGTATTGATTTTAAATCACTCACTTAACGAAAACTCAGGCTACATACAACTACGCAAAGGGCCTAATATTGTAAGCCCTTAGGGACTGCTTCAACCATTCGCTGACACAATAACACTTTTCAGCAAAGAACCCCTATGGCCCTCAACATCTACTATTGCCCTTTATGTTATTGCTCCAACCCTGTCCCTTTCTATCGCTCTCCTATTGTGAACCCCCCTCCCTATAGCAGATCGTCTAATTAATTTTAATATAGGCCTCCTATTTTTACTAACCATATCAAGCCTAGCCGTCTATTCCATTCTATGATCAGGATGAGCAATTAAATTCAAATTATGCACTAACTGGCGCATTACAAGTTGTAGCCCAAACAATTTCATAAGAAGTAACCCTAGTGGTTATCTTGCTATCAATTCTACTGATAAGTGGCTCGTTTAACTTATATGCACTCATCACAATGCAAGAAATCCTCTGACTGCTCCTATCATCATGGCCCCTAGATATGATATGACTTGTCTTCACACTAGCAGAAACTAATCGAGCCCCTATATTATATATATGTAATTTCTTATATTATATATAAAATATATTATATAAAATATAAATATATAAATATTATTTATATTTTATAATATAATATTTATATTTAATAATTATATTTATATTCTATTTATAATATAAAATATATAATATAACATGTAAATAAAAATGTATTTTATATATAATATATATTTTATATAAAATATAAATGTATATTTACCTATAATATATAGTACGTAATATATATAATATATAATTATATATAATTTTTATACCCTCTGTAGAGGGAATTATCTTTGTTTCTATATCCGTCCGTAATAAAATACTATGTCTGTGTCCATAATAAAAATACTAGTGAAAAATAGGAACTATAGTCACGTAAGAGATAAAAGAAAGTCTGTTAGTATCAATATATCGATGCATATAAATGGTGTTTGTTTTTACAGGGTTTAGTAAAATGCATTCTAGTTTTCTAAACAATTTCCACATTACAGTATGTGTATTTTTCTCTCTTTCATGATTGGAAAGGGTGCAACAATACGCATCCTTATACAATCATCCTTGATTACATCTAAGGGACTTTCTCCAGTAATAAAATTACAGGGTTAATATATTCATATAGGTATTACAAGGTAACCAAACAACATTCCGAATTCTTTCATCAGCAAAGCCCAATGTAATCCTAATCCAGGTAGCCACTCTAATTGATGCAATTAACTCAGATACATAAATATTTACATATATATGTATATCTCTGCATGTGTGGACGCACTTAAATGGTTTTAAATACCATCGACTTTTCCTCTCAAACAGTATTTGTGTTGAGAATGAGGTATATTCACTAGTTCATCAAAAATATTTTTAAAATTCTTAGATGATTATGTTTGTTACAGTGACCTGCTGGATTAGAATTAGATCGGATTTAAAACAATGAAAGAATCTGGGAGAGGGGGCAGAGTGTTGGTTGTTAATTAGCATATGGATCGAAGGAGATTACTGATGTGTTTAGAAGCCACAACATTGAGAGAATAAGTCCAGAACTAACAATCCAACTGTAGATCTCTTTACTGTGGTATTTTCTGCCATCTCTGCTCCATAAGACACACCTTAACCACTTTGTGGTGGTATCTGCAGTATTCCATTTTAGTCTAAATAGCATTTTCTCTCAAATACATTCTGTTTCTCTCTCCTTCATCTTCCCTCCCTTCTTCCTTCCAGTTGTATTTTCTCCCTAGAGAACACTAGTAGAATGTTCTCCCAAATTTCAGATTTCAGATACGCATCTGTAAAATAATCTTATGGAGACACATTTTAGTTGCTACTGAATACTTGGTTGTTTGCATAAGTTCACAGCATTACTACTGTCCTCCAAAAAATGGTTTCCCACTTCCACAGCAAATCTCATCATTGACTCTGCCATCCAAGTTTATTCTATGCCAATCTGGAAGAATCTGGAAAAATACTTAAAATACATTTTAAGTATTCATCATGCACATGCATTGTATTTTATTTCATATATGTTCGGGTGAATATCTTTCTCCACTAATGGTTTGCGTTTCAATTCTTGTATCATGTTTTTTGAAACACAGAAGTCATCATTAATATAAACCATCTAATTTTTTTATTTGTTAATTTTTGTCCTGGTTAAGAAAGGCTTATGAGAATACTGTATCATGTTCCCCTTACCTTCAGGACTTGAATCTATTTGGAAATGACTGTGTGTGTTTTGAAGTAGGAGTCAATATTTAGTTACTTTTTAAAAAAAAATTCAATGAATCCAGCATTGTCCTGATCACCTTGTGTATTTCAATGTAGAAGAGCGCACTAATAATGCAGGATTATTTATATATGTGGTGAGAATTCCAAAATGAAGCCCAGCATGGCAGGTCAAATGATATTAACTCAAGGGATAGATTAGTACAATGAAACATGATGGATAAGTGCGATATAGTTAGATAAAGAGAAAGAAAAACATTTCGCAGTTATCATTGAGACTTCACTCCAAGTTTTTGCATGAAGCGAAAGATCCCGACTGCCTTCCACTGATTTTAACTTCATTCGGACATGTCTGTCATCTATTATTTCACTCAGTGGCAGTCAGAAGTGAAGAAAAGAGAAAACAGAGAATATATTTTGTGCCAAGATCATGAATAATGATTTTTCAGAAATTTATTAATAAAGAACCAACACATATACTTTTAGTGTTTTTACCGCATTTAATAGTAACACAATAAATGAGTGTTAATAACATTAGGATGCAATTCAGGACATAGAACAGAACCTATTTTTCCTGTTTGATAAGGCACAAGGAAGAGGGCTTTCTGGGATAAAGGGGTTCCCACAGCAGGTGAACACATTTCTGATTTGTCTCTGGTCAGAGGTGAATACAGCAAAAGACAGGCCTGAGAGGAGGTGAGAAGGAGCAATTAGGGATGGTGTATATAGGGGAGCTTTGATTAACATCAACAAAGCTCACAGTTCTAGCTTCACAATCCAGGAATAATCCTACATGGCTGGTAGGTCTTGGGACATATTGCAGTGTAATTGGGGAGGTGGTAAAGAGACTGCACTGAATGTCGTTCTTAACACACCCAAGACTAAAGAGTCCCTCCTCTCCATATATATTGCCATTCTGATTCTTCCCTTGCCAATACTTATTACAGACACCAAAAGCCCAATTCCAAGAGTCCCCCACATGGACCTCCCAGTAATATTTGCCGGAGGTGAAAGTCTGAGCACCCCATGCAAGAAAACTTGTAGGTGTTGCAGTGATATGGGGTGCATTTTGACGGTCACATCCAATACAAATGCTTCTGAAATCTCCACATCGAAAGATATGACTGTTGGCTTCATTATGATGCAGAGTAATATCCACTGCAAAATAAATAAATAAATAAATAAATAAATAAATAAATAAATACAAAGAAAGAAAGAAAGAAAGAAAGAAAGAAAGAAAGAAAGAAAGAAAGAAAGAAAGAAAGAAAGAAAACATGCATAGACATGTGTAAATAAGCAAAAATTGTTCTATCAAGAAATTAATTTACCAGGAAAACGTGAAGTCACAAGGACACTTTTGCTTGTAACTTCTAATAAAGTATAGAGGTGATTAATATTATCTACAAGACAAACAAAACGCTAACCACAGATATTAAAAGCGTTTTGGAAACTTACACACTGAGGGCCAAATGTAAGATCAACTTCTTTCAATCCAATTTTCAAAGCAAAATTTGCACATTATATGCCCTAAATGCTATGCTGTTATCAAAATCATTATTTAGAAATGTTTCTTATTCTTAAAAACTAGTGCTATCATTTTGGAAAGAATGTGATGATTTTCAGTTACTCAAGAGCTGCTCTAGATAACTGGATAAAAATCCGTAAGTACATGTCATAAGTGATAATTTAAAGCAGATTTCTGCAAAATCTTGTACCAGTCTCTCTGTGGCCCTCCATGCTAGCTTGGGGCTGAAGCTAGATTTTAGACTTAACATGTAGCTTTTGATATTGCAATTAAACTGAACTTCTTTTTGTTTGTAATTTTACTTGTATTCACAAAATGATTTCTTCTTTTTATTTTTACCCATTAACTAATTTTCTTGGAAATACATAAAATATATCCATTTAAAAGATTTAAAAACCCCAAGAATCTCCAGTAAACTATATTCCCCAAAAGAACAGTTCTTAGCTGTTCAAATGAATACACTAAAGAAATGTAAAATTTTGTATTTAACATTAAATAACTCACCTTCATTCTGAGCATTGTTCCATTTGCTCCTTTTTTAAATTTGCTACACTGTTCCTTTTTCCCGTTACATTACTCAGTACATATGAGGCCATAATGTATTTGTTTTTCACTATCTTTCAAACTTAATGCTATAAATCTGACTATACAGACACAGATACAAAAGGGTTGCATGATTATATTGTTCACTTATGTCTATAAAGAAGTAAAATATTTGATAAAGGGTGAAATATTACCTATGTGATCCTAACAATAATAATATTTAGATAGTGGGAGTGCTGCCTGTGGGTGGAGACTTACCTCGGAATTGGTTGAGCCTGTCCCTCAGTCCAGTGATGGGCCCCGCCCTGAGCTCTGGATTCAGAGGCTGGGGCATGTGCAGCAGCACGCACTCACTCCTGCAAGGAAAAACCTGCGGTTACAACATCTACAGCCATAAAATAAATAAAAGTCACTATTTGCATTTAAAAGACATTTCATGAGAATCCTTTGAACCCACAAATTTGATAATTCAAAAATTACTTCCTTTTTGAAATTAATTCCTATTTACAGCTTCCAAATTTTAAAGCAAAGTGGGAGAGTCTGAGTCAGAATTCAGTCTGATCTTTCTTCTTTTTTGCCCCAAATGTGTAAGGTTCCTTAGCCTTATGGCCTTGAGAATATTCAGAGACGAAATTCTGAGTTCCACTTCTTGGTAGACTCCCCTGACATCTTTGTCTGAAATAGCGGGGTTCTGGGGAGACTGCTGCATCTGCTGCTTCCTTTTCAAGATAAAGAATGTGAAACTTGTTCTAGGCAGCTAGACCTGCCTTTTAGAAACAAGCTTTCCTAGAGGCTTATACAGTTCTAACACTCCACAGTTTTTTCAATCTATTTTTCAGAACTGTTAACTGATATGTATATAGGTATGAACAACAAATCATCAACTTTTTCGCTGCTAAAATACTTCCCCCACTTCTCTCCTGCTTCCTCTGGTGACTTTCTCACCATCCACAAAACAAAACTTCATCTTTCACCTATGCAGGCTTTTAAGCAATAAAACAAAATCACGAATAAACATGTTTTTTTTAAAATTTTATTTCACTATTTATGTATGCATTTATTTACTTAGTGGTCTTGTCTTTTCTGGTGTGGGAACGAAAGTAGACGCGAAAAAAGAATAAAGTAGTATCAATCAATATCTTAATCATTTATGCCATGACTTTGGTAGAGCCTGCTTTGATATTCGTGGAAACTGAAAGAACATACTCTAAAATCCAGGTACACACTCACCTGTATAATATGTCTCCAAAAGCCTGTAAAAAAAAAAAAAAAAAAAAAAAAAAAAAAGGAAAGATTGAGTGCAGTTCAAAAGATGCATCTTTCACTAAGTTCAGTGTGAAATTTGGAGTCAGTTCCTCAAGATATTATTTCCCTACCATCTTCTCTTCTGCAAAGCGTTTTCTATTTCTTCTGTAATGGAAAACCCAGTCAGTCGTACTGTCGCTAATTAATGTCCTGGGAAGGTCTGAGCCTTGAAGACATTCTCTAAAGAAGCGAAGGGAGAAGAGGCCCAGAGAGTCTGTGCTCCACGGTAACCTCGAATAACCTACTCAGTCATCTTTCCCAGAACCTATTACCCAAATGAGTGGATCTCAAAATAATATTAATGTGAGCCTAGATTCCCAAAACTTCTGATCTTGCCGTGTCCTCAAATTAACCTAAATGTAAATGAATCACTCACTATTTTATACATGTGTGACAACCCAAAATGTGTTAGTGACTTAGTTGGGGGACAGTTATTGGGGCTGTTACCTTGACCATTCCACAAAGTTTTGTGGCTGGTGGATAGAGTAGGAGGGACCTTTGGCATGGTAGAATCCCTTGGCGGGGCTATACTCTCCCAATAAAGTAGCATTAGTTATGCGAATGTGTTTTTGGAAACACATCATGGAAATAAAGGTAGGGAGATGGATTTCAGCCACAAGGAAAATACTTATACATGTGAATAGTCAAAAACCTGAAACCACAGTGTGAGTTTTTACCTGAAGTAGCTCCACATCTGGTTTATGGCACATTTTCATCAGCTCCTCATACGTTCCTCTTAAAATCTCCCTCCTATGAGCCATTTTGGCTTTGCTTAAATGCAGTTGATGAAAAATATCTCTCCCCTTCTTTTTCAGCATCTCCAAATTCTGTTTTTCTTCCTCATGATGAAGTGCAGGCATCTTCTGATACTCAGCTCTAATAGCTTCTAGCCTTACATTCACATAATCCTGCAGTGATAATGGGTTAGTCAAAAGAGAAATGTATTTATCCATCTCCTATTAAATCTCACTGATTCGCTTTGTCTCTCGAACACCCAATAGTTTAAACCTCAGTCTTGCCCGTTCTTAGAATCCACAAATTTTTTTCCTTTCCTTTCTTTCTGCATAAAGATCAACATAGATGTATCTGACCAATTACATTAAATTTATTCAAGATAATGGGTGTTCTAAGACAGCTGGAAATAAAAAAAACACAATTTGACTTTCTCTATTCCAACCCATATTTATGGAAAAGTAAGAACAGTTCATGCTTAAGAGTTGGAGTATAGAGCTATAGTTACTAGAAAGGAAATAATTATTTCTATTTCTGAGATATGCAACAAGTTGCTTAAACTCATTATATGTGAAATGACCTTAGACTACCATGTCCAGCTAAATGCATTTTGCCCAGCAAAACCTATCCTAATAAGGCTGCATTTATGATTTGGCCGTCTTTGCCTCCCTGAGTTCATTTCCTTCCATTCTTTTTCTAAGTCATCCCAATCTGAAACATAGACTTCTTTGTGGTTCCCCGGGCCTCCAAATATACACAAACTCAAAATTACTGCATATGCTGTTCTCTCCAACTAGAATTTTACACACACACACACACACACACACACATATACGTATATACACACTCATGGTCCGCATATATATCCATACACACTTTCGTGCTCCCCTTCCTCTTCAAAACTTTGTTCAAGTTGAATTTTTCAGTGAGTCTTTTTTCTGACCACCCTATTTAAAACTCAGACACTAATCTCCAGTTTCTGGCCTCTGTTGTCCTTTTCTACTTCCCTGCTTGATTACCCTCCAACAAAGAATCTACCACACTGGAACACATCATGTATTGCACATACTGGCATGTTGACCATTTTTGCCTCTGTCATTTGGATTGTACGATTTGTGAGGACAAAGATGCTTTCTTTCTTCTCTACTAGCAGATTTTCTAATTTAATATTCAACATAGACTAGGTTCTTATGAAATACTTTTCAACACACTAATATTAGCTATCATACCCTCCGAGTATACATCCACAAAGAGAAAATCATTTTTAATATTTCTCTGCCTGAAGTCCTCAGAGTTCTCCTTATATTTAGATACTAGTTCCCATATTTCGGGCATGTTTGCATGTCTCCCTCAAGACACAAATCTGTATTTCTCACCACTTTTCTCATCATATGTTGTGGATTATTCAATATTGACTAGTTTAGATTCTTAATTTCATGGTTGCCCTAGATTTCCCCTGTCACTCTTTCTGCCCCAAATTTTCCATGCAATTCCAAATACTACTTGTCCACCAGCATTCAGATTAATGCTGACCCAGGCTCAGAAGGTTCACTTGAGCTTTCCATGCCTGTCAAATAACTCTTATGCCCAGCATATCCAACCAGCACATATAGAACGCTGTGAGATGGCCCAGTTTCTTGTATCTGTTGGTGTATAGCTACAGGTTTGTATGAAAACAAACCAGCATGCTTTGTGTAACATCAATGGTTTTGTTAGAAATCCCATCTAACAGTCATACTATTCTACATAAGAAATGAGGCCAGTTTTTCTCAATGTATTCTTTTTTTTTTTTAATGGACTCCCAGAAACATTATGGTTTGATATCAAGTTCCTATTTTAAGAGTCACCCATTTGCCCTCTGTAAGTTCCTGGAGAAGGTAGCGTAGTACAGGACTAACCTTCCAGTGGCTGATTCTGGTGGTTTCCACGTTCAGGTTTCTCTGATTTTCACGAGCTTTTCCCCATAAAGACTGCATTTTCTTTAAAAGCTTCTCCTGCAAAAGAGCCACAGATTGAAGCACCAGTGAAGACAGTAAAGTAACATGCAGACCGTTTCATAGGGAGGGGGCCCAGAATGAGGGACAAGTAAGTCCCTAGGAAATGGCATTTCTTCTATTTCCCTTCGTCTTCATCAAATCTCAGAGGTTTGAAGCTAAGAAAGCCCAAAAGAGAGTTGCTTAAAGGGACTCAGGGTTGGCTTTACCCAATCTCCAAGAAAATAGGCCCACAGGAATTTCATGTGTCCTTAATAGAAATAGATCTTCAGAGGCATCACTTACCCGGTGTTCCTCAGCAGCCCACTCAACGGGACAGTGTCTGTGATCCCGGTGCTCCTGAGAGCTGGAGCATAGCGAACAGAGCAGGCTCTTGTCCACTTCACAGAACATCTTCTTTGTCTCCCTGTGAGTGCCACACATTTGCTCCTCAGAGCTCAGGAATAGCCAGAGACTGGCTTTCCTGGCAAGGGAAGCCATCTTCTTCAAATGAATGTTAGTTTTGAGGTTTCTCTGCTGTGTTGACTTTATGCATTCAAAGCACTGAGTCAGAATTGGGATGTCTTCACAGTTGAGGTAGAAACAGGGCCTGCAAAAGCTGTGCCCACAGTCCATGGTGACCGGGTCTATGAAGTAGTTCATGCAGATGGGGCAGGTGACTTCCCTCTGGAAGACCTGCAAGATTCCAGAATTCATGTTTCTGAGGAAGAAAGAGCAACATGTCATTTTGGGGTCTGGGTTGATGAAAAGCTTCCGAACACGTGGAGATAAGTGATAGCTCTAGTTTCTTCTCTTGCCAGTGTTCATTAAAGCACAGCAAACTATTTCTTCTGTAACAAAAATACAAATCTCACACAGAGAGAGTCTCCCGGCTTTATAGTAGATATTGCTGACTAGATGACTCACAACCGCTTCTACTCCTAGTTCCTGTCTGTAACATAATACTAATCTCTTCAATTTCCCATTTTCTGAATGTGGATCTGGAAATTGGGTTTGATTCTAAGTGGCCTAGAATAAATTGTAGTTTTTCCTATTCTTCTTTCACATAACTGCTGAATGAGTATGAAAGAGTGGGAAAAACTGCCTTGGCCAAAGAAATACGAGAAGATGGCCAGAGGGTCCTGTGATATGTTTTTAGAGAGAGACACAACAGTGGGGCAGCAAACCACCATGGCACATGTTTACCTGTATAACAAGCTTGCACGTCCTGCACATTTATCTCAGGACTTAAAATAATATAAAATTAAAGTAAAATAAAAAACCAAAACCAAAAGAAAATAGAAAAACCAGTCAACCAACCAAATCAACAAATAAAAAACAGCAATTAAACCAATTTAGGTTGAATAGAAGAGAAAAAGTAATTAAAGGTATTGGGCCTTTTTATTTTCTCGTGGATTAAATTAACTTCTCCTAGGGATACCCAAACTCTGAACTAACATATAGTAGGATTTTTGTGAATCTTAAAGAGGTGTAATTATATTTCTATGGTGTGATGGTGAATTTTAGGTATCAGTCTGACTGGATTAACCAACACCTAGGGAACTGGTGCAGCATTGTTTCTGGGTGAGTCTGTGAAGGTGTTTCCAGAGGAGAGAGACATGTGAGTTGGTGAGCTGAGTGGGACCATCATCCCTCAATGTGAGTGGGCACCATTCAATCAGCTGGTAGCTCAGATAAAAGGAAAAGGCCAGAGAAAAGGCAATTTCCTCTTTCTTTCTCCTGAAGCTGGTTCTGAGGCCTTCAGCCTTGAGCTCAGTCAAGATAACGGCATCCTCAGGACATCAGCTTAAAGACAGCCTATATTTGGAACTGCTCAGACTCCATAATCAAGCAAACGAATTATCCTGATGAATTCCCTCTCGTGTAGAATCATGTGTAGCTTGAGGACAGATACATGTTCTGAGAAATGTGTAAGGAGGTTTTATTTATTTACTTTTTGAGATGGAGACTCACTCTGTCACCCAGGCTGGAGTGCAGTGGTGCAATCTCGGCTCACTGCAACCTCCGCCTCCTGGGTCAAGCGAGTCTCCTGCCTTAGCCTCCTGAGTACCTGGTATTACAGGAACATGCCACTACACCCGGCAAATTTTTTCTTTTCTTTTTTTTTTTTTTTTTTTTTTTTTCCAGTAGAGATGAGGTTTTGCCCCGTTGGCCAGGCTGGACTTGAACTCCTGGCCTCAAGTGATCTGCATGCCACAGCTTCCAAAAGTGCTGAGACTACAGGCATGAGCCACTGCACCTAGCCAGGCGGTTTTATTGTTTTGACATGATAGAATATACTTATACAAACCTAGGTGGTATAGCCTGCTACACACCTATGATATACAGTACAGCCTACTGCTCCCAGACTACAAAACTGTACAGCATGTTCTGTACTGTATACTGTAGGCAATTGTAACACAGTGGTAATTATTTAGTATGTAAACATATTTAAATACAGAAAAGGTACAGTAAACATACTGGTATTATAATCTTATGTGAGCGCCATGTGTGGTTTGTGGTTGGCTGAAATGGCTCATGAATGTATCTCTACATGTATACATATACATCCTATGATTCTGCCTGTCTGGAGAGCCCTGACTAATACATAAACTATGGTCTCTGGCAATTTTAAGTCCTTTTCTTTACTCTCCTTTCTTTGATAACGCTGCTGAATTTTAGTGAAAGAAATGAAAAATCTTAGAATTGTGAATATTCTCCAGAGGTCATCTAAGTCATTTTAAGGAGTTTTTCATCGTTTAATAAGATTAAGACTCAAGCGAGATGGCAACCACCATCACGTATCAAATTATATCTTCTATATTTATTTGGTCAAAAAATTGTGTTTTGATTTCCAAACTAGGATGTTTTGGGGAGCTTTCTCATTTTTTTCAGTTTCACTATTTTGCGACTCTCATCATTACCTTACTAATTTAAAGTTATGTCTAAATGCTGAATGAATGAATTAACATTCATTAACGTCTTCTCAATTCAATTAGATAATATTAATACACTCATTACACATATATTTACACACACCTATGTGTACATACATGTATAAATATCAACTCCATATATTCATTATGCATACATATCGGTTGCAGCAAACACCAGATATTTCAAATTTTTCAAAACTATATTGAAGAATGATAGAAAACGCAAAATAACAACAATTAGTATCCTCATAATTCATAAAATCTATAGTAAGAATATGAATTACAAACGGTGTCATTGTGTAGATTTAAGATAATGAGATATTTTTAACACTCTAATTTATTATTTTGTAAAGGAAAGAAGATATAATTTTATCAATATAGGTTTCACTCACCGCTGGGTTCTTTGAATGGTTCCCACGATGATTCTTCCGGAAATAATTCTGTTAAGTACTCCTCAAGGTCAGGAGCTCATTCACCGCAGTACTGAATTTCAGAGGTCACCAAAATACAGCTCCCTCTAAGCGCGCTCCTTCTCCTTTGGAGAAAACTGAGCTCATCTCTTCTATGTCCTTTTATAAGAATCTGTGAAGACCACACCCACCTCTTTAAGTGGGTGGAGTATTGAGAAAGGTTGAGAATAAGATGATTAGGTTTATGCAGTATGTAGATCACACCTTTGCACCGCTGATTAAATTATCATCACTCCTTAAAAAACCATGACTGAAATGAATCATATGTAACGTAAATCCTATCAGATTAGACACACACTGGAAATATTGGTTTTCCAAAGTTGTTAACCATTCATCTGCTTCAAATAGAATATTTTCAAATTGCAAATTTTATTAGGAACCAATTTTTACACCACTTTCCGGGAGTCAATCAATTGACTCAAGCAAGAAAATTGCATCAAGGAAGAAAATAACCAAGAATCTCAGTCACAGGAGAGCTTCTGTGTATAGATGTCTGTTTGTGGCAGGGGGTCAGGGTATTCATGCTGCAGAAGACAAGCTGGAATCGCCCTCCACCCACATTTCGACCCAGCCAAGGGCTCTGGTTCCTTTCCTAAACCTGCCTCTAGTCTTCCCCACCTTTCTCTGTTCCTATCCCCTCTCTAATTGCTGGATGAGGCTGTGCTGCTGCACCTGACTGTCTAGCTCCTGAGCATTACATCCCCGTACTCCAGGCCTTTATTCATCACCAAAACAGCATGGTACTCGTAAAAAAATAGGCACATAGACCAGTGGAATAGAATAGAGAACCCAGAAATAAACCCAAATATTTATAACCAACTGATCTTCGACAAAGCAAACAAAAACATAAAGTGTAGAGAGGACACCCTATTCAACAAATGGTGGTGGGATAATTGGCAGGCCTCATGTAGGAGAATGAAACTGGACTTTGTGGCATAGACAAACTTTCTTATTATTATTCAATGAAACACTCACGTAGGACCTACTGGGAAGGTGTTTTGCAGATGTAACCAAAGGCCCTTCTCTTGTAACTAGCAAGTGTACCCAGGTAAGCCTGACTTCATCAGTGAAACTCCCTTAAAGAAAGACATAGGCATTCCTTGAACAACATTTAAAATAGCAAATGGGACTCTAATCTTCCAATTGCCCCCTACTGACTTTGGACCAAAGCTTTGAATCATGACTATTGGGATCCAGCCAGCTGAGGATTTTTCTTCCTAACTGACTTTAACAGGGATCTCATACTTGCTCAGGCAGCCCATCAACTGTGGAAATCAGTTCCTTGCACTTAATTCATATGTGGATCTCCCTAATTATACATATATATTATGGGTTCTGCTTTGATTTTTGAACCTTGACAGACTTTTTGAACCTTGACAGACATAGGGCTGATGGATTTGTCTTCACTGTTCTGACACTCTTGAATATAACTCTTGTGCGGGCTATTGGCAAAGAATTCCTCTGTCAGAAAATATTTGAGTAGCGGGGTGCGGTGGCTCAGGCTTGTAATCCCAGCACTTTGGGAGGCCGAGGCGGGTGGATCACGAGGTCAAGAGATCGAGACCACGGTTAAACCCCGTCTCTACTAAAAATACAAAAAATTAGCCGGGCGTGGTGGCGGGCGCCTGTAGTCCCAGCCACTCGGAGAGGCTGAGGCAGGAGAATGGCATGAACCCGGGAGGCGGAGCTTGCAGTGAGCCGAGATTGCGCCACTGCACTCCAGCCTGGGAGACAGAGGGAGACTCCTTCTCAAAAAAAAAAAAAAAAAAAAAAGAAAATATTTGAGTAGTAGCCGCTTCTGAAATCTCTTTTCTTTTTTAATTTGTCACATGACAACAAAAATATTTGTTATAGAAAGAAAAATACAGTCCATCCCTATCGTTTGGATTCTGTATTTGTGAATCAGCCTACATCCTAAAACTCGTTTTTAATCCCCAAATTAATTATTATATTGCACTTTTAGTGATGGTAGAACATCATGCACCTTGTGGAGAAAAGCATTAAAATAAGAATTCATATTTCACCCATGAGATTGGCAACGTTTTGTAAATTCTACGAGAGACCTCAAAATAGTAGTTATTTGGTTAGTCAGTGATTTCTCTTGGTGTGGTAGAAAAAAAAAAGTTTTATCTTCCTGTTGGACTTCTCTTCGAATATCCTGTAAATGTACTAAAGCAGCATTTAAGGCTGGACGAGGTGGTTTATGCCTGCACTCCCAAGCACTTCGGAAGTCCAAGACCAGAGGATCACTTGAAGACAGGAGTTGTAGAACAGCCTGGGCTGCAGAGCCATACCCTGACTCTTTGAAAAGTTTTAAAAAACATTAGCGAGGTGGGATGGTGTGCGACTGTAGTCCTAGCTACTTGAGAGGCTGAAGCAGGAGGATCCCTTGAGCATTGGAATTCAAGGCTGCAGTGAGATATGATTGTACCACTGCACTCCACAAGGAGACAGTTTCTCTAGAATAAATACATGCACCTTTAAAGGAATGCCTGTATCTTGGATGAAACTCAATAAACAGTATAGAATGCAACTTAGTTGATTTCCAGTGTGTGTCTAATCTGATAGGATTTACGTTACATATGATTCATTTCAGTCATGGTTTTTTAAGGAGTGATGATAATTTAATCAGCGGTGCAAAGGTGTGATCTACATACTGCATAAACCTAATCATCTTATTCTCAACCTTTCTCAATACTCCACCCACTTAAAGAGGTGGGTGTGGTCTTCACAGATTCTTATAAAAGGACATAGAAGAGATGAGCTCAGTTTTCTCCAAAGGAGAAGGAGCGCGCTTAGAGGGAGCTGTATTTTGGTGACCTCTGAAATTCAGTACTGCGGTGAATGAGCTCCTGACCTTGAGGAGTACTTAACAGAATTATTTCCGGAAGAATCATCGTGGGAACCATTCAAAGAACCCAGCGGTGAGTGAAACCTATATTGATAAAATTATATCTTCTTTCCTTTACAAAATAATAAATTAGAGTGTTAAAAATATCTCATTATCTTAAATCTACACAATGACACCGTTTGTAATTCATATTCTTACTATAGATTTTATGAATTATGAGGATACTAATTGTTGTTATTTTGCGTTTTCTATCATTCTTCAATATAGTTTTGAAAAATTTGAAATATCTGGTGTTTGCTGCAACCGATATGTATGCATAATGAATATATGGAGTTGATATTTATACATGTATGTACACATAGGTGTGTGTAAATATATGTGTAATGAGTGTATTAATATTATCTAATTGAATTGAGAAGACGTTAATGAATGTTAATTCATTCATTCAGCATTTAGACATAACTTTAAATTAGTAAGGTAATGATGAGAGTCGCAAAATAGTGAAACTGAAAAAAATGAGAAAGCTCCCCAAAACATCCTAGTTTGGAAATCAAAACACAATTTTTTGACCAAATAAATATAGAAGATATAATTTGATACGTGATGGTGGTTGCCATCTCGCTTGAGTCTTAATCTTATTAAACGATGAAAAACTCCTTAAAATGACTTAGATGACCTCTGGAGAATATTCACAATTCTAAGATTTTTCATTTCTTTCACTAAAATTCAGCAGCGTTATCAAAGAAAGGAGAGTAAAGAAAAGGACTTAAAATTGCCAGAGACCATAGTTTATGTATTAGTCAGGGCTCTCCAGACAGGCAGAATCATAGGATGTATATGTATACATGTAGAGATACATTCATGAGCCATTTCAGCCAACCACAAACCACACATGGCGCTCACATAAGATTATAATACCAGTATGTTTACTGTACCTTTTCTGTATTTAAATATGTTTACATACTAAATAATTACCACTGTGTTACAATTGCCTACAGTATACAGTACAGAACATGCTGTACAGTTTTGTAGTCTGGGAGCAGTAGGCTGTACTGTATATCATAGGTGTGTAGCAGGCTATACCACCTAGGTTTGTATAAGTATATTCTATCATGTCAAAACAATAAAACCGCCTGGCTAGGTGCAGTGGCTCATGCCTGTAGTCTCAGCACTTTTGGAAGCTGTGGCATGCAGATCACTTGAGGCCAGGAGTTCAAGTCCAGCCTGGCCAACGGGGCAAAACCTCATCTCTACTGGAAAAAAAAAAAAAAAAAAAAAAAAAGAAAAGAAAAAATTTGCCGGGTGTAGTGGCATGTTCCTGTAATACCAGGTACTCAGGAGGCTAAGGCAGGAGACTCGCTTGACCCAGGAGGCGGAGGTTGCAGTGAGCCGAGATTGCACCACTGCACTCCAGCCTGGGTGACAGAGTGAGTCTCCATCTCAAAAAGTAAATAAATAAAACCTCCTTACACATTTCTCAGAACATGTATCTGTCCTCAAGCTACACATGATTCTACACGAGAGGGAATTCATCAGGATAATTCGTTTGCTTGATTATGGAGTCTGAGCAGTTCCAAATATAGGCTGTCTTTAAGCTGATGTCCTGAGGATGCCGTTATCTTGACTGAGCTCAAGGCTGAAGGCCTCAGAACCAGCTTCAGGAGAAAGAAAGAGGAAATTGCCTTTTCTCTGGCCTTTTCCTTTTATCTGAGCTACCAGCTGATTGAATGGTGCCCACTCACATTGAGGGATGATGGTCCCACTCAGCTCACCAACTCACATGTCTCTCTCCTCTGGAAACACCTTCACAGACTCACCCAGAAACAATGCTGCACCAGTTCCCTAGGTGTTGGTTAATCCAGTCAGACTGATACCTAAAATTCACCATCACACCATAGAAATATAATTACACCTCTTTAAGATTCACAAAAATCCTACTATATGTTAGTTCAGAGTTTGGGTATCCCTAGGAGAAGTTAATTTAATCCACGAGAAAATAAAAAGGCCCAATACCTTTAATTACTTTTTCTCTTCTATTCAACCTAAATTGGTTTAATTGCTGTTTTTTATTTGTTGATTTGGTTGGTTGACTGGTTTTTCTATTTTCTTTTGGTTTTGGTTTTTTATTTTACTTTAATTTTATATTATTTTAAGTCCTGAGATAAATGTGCAGGACGTGCAAGCTTGTTATACAGGTAAACATGTGCCATGGTGGTTTGCTGCCCCACTGTTGTGTCTCTCTCTAAAAACATATCACAGGACCCTCT
Organism: Symphalangus syndactylus; assembly: GCF_028878055.3. NCBI lineage: Eukaryota > Metazoa > Chordata > Mammalia > Primates > Hylobatidae > Symphalangus > Symphalangus syndactylus. The sequence goes on along the minus strand of NC_072428.2, from coordinate 73,368,361 downwards.
GGCCATCTTCTCGTATTTCTTTGGCCAAGGCAGTTTTTCCCACTCTTTCATACTCATTCAGCAGTTATGTGAAAGAAGAATAGGAAAAACTACAATTTATTCTAGGCCACTTAGAATCAAACCCAATTTCCAGATCCACATTCAGAAAATGGGAAATTGAAGAGATTAGTATTATGTTACAGACAGGAACTAGGAGTAGAAGCGGTTGTGAGTCATCTAGTCAGCAATATCTACTATAAAGCCGGGAGACTCTCTCTGTGTGAGATTTGTATTTTTGTTACAGAAGAAATAGTTTGCTGTGCTTTAATGAACACTGGCAAGAGAAGAAACTAGAGCTATCACTTATCTCCACGTGTTCGGAAGCTTTTCATCAACCCAGACCCCAAAATGACATGTTGCTCTTTCTTCCTCAGAAACATGAATTCTGGAATCTTGCAGGTCTTCCAGAGGGAAGTCACCTGCCCCATCTGCATGAACTACTTCATAGACCCGGTCACCATGGACTGTGGGCACAGCTTTTGCAGGCCCTGTTTCTACCTCAACTGTGAAGACATCCCAATTCTGACTCAGTGCTTTGAATGCATAAAGTCAACACAGCAGAGAAACCTCAAAACTAACATTCATTTGAAGAAGATGGCTTCCCTTGCCAGGAAAGCCAGTCTCTGGCTATTCCTGAGCTCTGAGGAGCAAATGTGTGGCACTCACAGGGAGACAAAGAAGATGTTCTGTGAAGTGGACAAGAGCCTGCTCTGTTCGCTATGCTCCAGCTCTCAGGAGCACCGGGATCACAGACACTGTCCCGTTGAGTGGGCTGCTGAGGAACACCGGGTAAGTGATGCCTCTGAAGATCTATTTCTATTAAGGACACATGAAATTCCTGTGGGCCTATTTTCTTGGAGATTGGGTAAAGCCAACCCTGAGTCCCTTTAAGCAACTCTCTTTTGGGCTTTCTTAGCTTCAAACCTCTGAGATTTGATGAAGACGAAGGGAAATAGAAGAAATGCCATTTCCTAGGGACTTACTTGTCCCTCATTCTGGGCCCCCTCCCTATGAAACGGTCTGCATGTTACTTTACTGTCTTCACTGGTGCTTCAATCTGTGGCTCTTTTGCAGGAGAAGCTTTTAAAGAAAATGCAGTCTTTATGGGGAAAAGCTCGTGAAAATCAGAGAAACCTGAACGTGGAAACCACCAGAATCAGCCACTGGAAGGTTAGTCCTGTACTACGCTACCTTCTCCAGGAACTTACAGAGGGCAAATGGGTGACTCTTAAAATAGGAACTTGATATCAAACCATAATGTTTCTGGGAGTCCATTAAAAAAAAAAAAGAATACATTGAGAAAAACTGGCCTCATTTCTTATGTAGAATAGTATGACTGTTAGATGGGATTTCTAACAAAACCATTGATGTTACACAAAGCATGCTGGTTTGTTTTCATACAAACCTGTAGCTATACACCAACAGATACAAGAAACTGGGCCATCTCACAGCGTTCTATATGTGCTGGTTGGATATGCTGGGCATAAGAGTTATTTGACAGGCATGGAAAGCTCAAGTGAACCTTCTGAGCCTGGGTCAGCATTAATCTGAATGCTGGTGGACAAGTAGTATTTGGAATTGCATGGAAAATTTGGGGCAGAAAGAGTGACAGGGGAAATCTAGGGCAACCATGAAATTAAGAATCTAAACTAGTCAATATTGAATAATCCACAACATATGATGAGAAAAGTGGTGAGAAATACAGATTTGTGTCTTGAGGGAGACATGCAAACATGCCCGAAATATGGGAACTAGTATCTAAATATAAGGAGAACTCTGAGGACTTCAGGCAGAGAAATATTAAAAATGATTTTCTCTTTGTGGATGTATACTCGGAGGGTATGATAGCTAATATTAGTGTGTTGAAAAGTATTTCATAAGAACCTAGTCTATGTTGAATATTAAATTAGAAAATCTGCTAGTAGAGAAGAAAGAAAGCATCTTTGTCCTCACAAATCGTACAATCCAAATGACAGAGGCAAAAATGGTCAACATGCCAGTATGTGCAATACATGATGTGTTCCAGTGTGGTAGATTCTTTGTTGGAGGGTAATCAAGCAGGGAAGTAGAAAAGGACAACAGAGGCCAGAAACTGGAGATTAGTGTCTGAGTTTTAAATAGGGTGGTCAGAAAAAAGACTCACTGAAAAATTCAACTTGAACAAAGTTTTGAAGAGGAAGGGGAGCACGAAAGTGTGTATGGATATATATGCGGACCATGAGTGTGTATATACGTATATGTGTGTGTGTGTGTGTGTGTGTGTGTAAAATTCTAGTTGGAGAGAACAGCATATGCAGTAATTTTGAGTTTGTGTATATTTGGAGGCCCGGGGAACCACAAAGAAGTCTATGTTTCAGATTGGGATGACTTAGAAAAAGAATGGAAGGAAATGAACTCAGGGAGGCAAAGACGGCCAAATCATAAATGCAGCCTTATTAGGATAGGTTTTGCTGGGCAAAATGCATTTAGCTGGACATGGTAGTCTAAGGTCATTTCACATATAATGAGTTTAAGCAACTTGTTGCATATCTCAGAAATAGAAATAATTATTTCCTTTCTAGTAACTATAGCTCTATACTCCAACTCTTAAGCATGAACTGTTCTTACTTTTCCATAAATATGGGTTGGAATAGAGAAAGTCAAATTGTGTTTTTTTTATTTCCAGCTGTCTTAGAACACCCATTATCTTGAATAAATTTAATGTAATTGGTCAGATACATCTATGTTGATCTTTATGCAGAAAGAAAGGAAAGGAAAAAAATTTGTGGATTCTAAGAACGGGCAAGACTGAGGTTTAAACTATTGGGTGTTCGAGAGACAAAGCGAATCAGTGAGATTTAATAGGAGATGGATAAATACATTTCTCTTTTGACTAACCCATTATCACTGCAGGATTATGTGAATGTAAGGCTAGAAGCTATTAGAGCTGAGTATCAGAAGATGCCTGCACTTCATCATGAGGAAGAAAAACAGAATTTGGAGATGCTGAAAAAGAAGGGGAGAGATATTTTTCATCAACTGCATTTAAGCAAAGCCAAAATGGCTCATAGGAGGGAGATTTTAAGAGGAACGTATGAGGAGCTGATGAAAATGTGCCATAAACCAGATGTGGAGCTACTTCAGGTAAAAACTCACACTGTGGTTTCAGGTTTTTGACTATTCACATGTATAAGTATTTTCCTTGTGGCTGAAATCCATCTCCCTACCTTTATTTCCATGATGTGTTTCCAAAAACACATTCGCATAACTAATGCTACTTTATTGGGAGAGTATAGCCCCGCCAAGGGATTCTACCATGCCAAAGGTCCCTCCTACTCTATCCACCAGCCACAAAACTTTGTGGAATGGTCAAGGTAACAGCCCCAATAACTGTCCCCCAACTAAGTCACTAACACATTTTGGGTTGTCACACATGTATAAAATAGTGAGTGATTCATTTACATTTAGGTTAATTTGAGGACACGGCAAGATCAGAAGTTTTGGGAATCTAGGCTCACATTAATATTATTTTGAGATCCACTCATTTGGGTAATAGGTTCTGGGAAAGATGACTGAGTAGGTTATTCGAGGTTACCGTGGAGCACAGACTCTCTGGGCCTCTTCTCCCTTCGCTTCTTTAGAGAATGTCTTCAAGGCTCAGACCTTCCCAGGACATTAATTAGCGACAGTACGACTGACTGGGTTTTCCATTACAGAAGAAATAGAAAACGCTTTGCAGAAGAGAAGATGGTAGGGAAATAATATCTTGAGGAACTGACTCCAAATTTCACACTGAACTTAGTGAAAGATGCATCTTTTGAACTGCACTCAATCTTTCCTTTTTTTTTTTTTTTTTTTTTTTTTTTTTTACAGGCTTTTGGAGACATATTATACAGGTGAGTGTGTACCTGGATTTTAGAGTATGTTCTTTCAGTTTCCACGAATATCAAAGCAGGCTCTACCAAAGTCATGGCATAAATGATTAAGATATTGATTGATACTACTTTATTCTTTTTTCGCGTCTACTTTCGTTCCCACACCAGAAAAGACAAGACCACTAAGTAAATAAATGCATACATAAATAGTGAAATAAAATTTTAAAAAAAACATGTTTATTCGTGATTTTGTTTTATTGCTTAAAAGCCTGCATAGGTGAAAGATGAAGTTTTGTTTTGTGGATGGTGAGAAAGTCACCAGAGGAAGCAGGAGAGAAGTGGGGGAAGTATTTTAGCAGCGAAAAAGTTGATGATTTGTTGTTCATACCTATATACATATCAGTTAACAGTTCTGAAAAATAGATTGAAAAAACTGTGGAGTGTTAGAACTGTATAAGCCTCTAGGAAAGCTTGTTTCTAAAAGGCAGGTCTAGCTGCCTAGAACAAGTTTCACATTCTTTATCTTGAAAAGGAAGCAGCAGATGCAGCAGTCTCCCCAGAACCCCGCTATTTCAGACAAAGATGTCAGGGGAGTCTACCAAGAAGTGGAACTCAGAATTTCGTCTCTGAATATTCTCAAGGCCATAAGGCTAAGGAACCTTACACATTTGGGGCAAAAAAGAAGAAAGATCAGACTGAATTCTGACTCAGACTCTCCCACTTTGCTTTAAAATTTGGAAGCTGTAAATAGGAATTAATTTCAAAAAGGAAGTAATTTTTGAATTATCAAATTTGTGGGTTCAAAGGATTCTCATGAAATGTCTTTTAAATGCAAATAGTGACTTTTATTTATTTTATGGCTGTAGATGTTGTAACCGCAGGTTTTTCCTTGCAGGAGTGAGTGCGTGCTGCTGCACATGCCCCAGCCTCTGAATCCAGAGCTCAGGGCGGGGCCCATCACTGGACTGAGGGACAGGCTCAACCAATTCCGAGGTAAGTCTCCACCCACAGGCAGCACTCCCACTATCTAAATATTATTATTGTTAGGATCACATAGGTAATATTTCACCCTTTATCAAATATTTTACTTCTTTATAGACATAAGTGAACAATATAATCATGCAACCCTTTTGTATCTGTGTCTGTATAGTCAGATTTATAGCATTAAGTTTGAAAGATAGTGAAAAACAAATACATTATGGCCTCATATGTACTGAGTAATGTAACGGGAAAAAGGAACAGTGTAGCAAATTTAAAAAAGGAGCAAATGGAACAATGCTCAGAATGAAGGTGAGTTATTTAATGTTAAATACAAAATTTTACATTTCTTTAGTGTATTCATTTGAACAGCTAAGAACTGTTCTTTTGGGGAATATAGTTTACTGGAGATTCTTGGGGTTTTTAAATCTTTTAAATGGATATATTTTATGTATTTCCAAGAAAATTAGTTAATGGGTAAAAATAAAAAGAAGAAATCATTTTGTGAATACAAGTAAAATTACAAACAAAAAGAAGTTCAGTTTAATTGCAATATCAAAAGCTACATGTTAAGTCTAAAATCTAGCTTCAGCCCCAAGCTAGCATGGAGGGCCACAGAGAGACTGGTACAAGATTTTGCAGAAATCTGCTTTAAATTATCACTTATGACATGTACTTACGGATTTTTATCCAGTTATCTAGAGCAGCTCTTGAGTAACTGAAAATCATCACATTCTTTCCAAAATGATAGCACTAGTTTTTAAGAATAAGAAACATTTCTAAATAATGATTTTGATAACAGCATAGCATTTAGGGCATATAATGTGCAAATTTTGCTTTGAAAATTGGATTGAAAGAAGTTGATCTTACATTTGGCCCTCAGTGTGTAAGTTTCCAAAACGCTTTTAATATCTGTGGTTAGCGTTTTGTTTGTCTTGTAGATAATATTAATCACCTCTATACTTTATTAGAAGTTACAAGCAAAAGTGTCCTTGTGACTTCACGTTTTCCTGGTAAATTAATTTCTTGATAGAACAATTTTTGCTTATTTACACATGTCTATGCATGTTTTCTTTCTTTCTTTCTTTCTTTCTTTCTTTCTTTCTTTCTTTCTTTCTTTGTATTTATTTATTTATTTATTTATTTATTTATTTATTTTGCAGTGGATATTACTCTGCATCATAATGAAGCCAACAGTCATATCTTTCGATGTGGAGATTTCAGAAGCATTTGTATTGGATGTGACCGTCAAAATGCACCCCATATCACTGCAACACCTACAAGTTTTCTTGCATGGGGTGCTCAGACTTTCACCTCCGGCAAATATTACTGGGAGGTCCATGTGGGGGACTCTTGGAATTGGGCTTTTGGTGTCTGTAATAAGTATTGGCAAGGGAAGAATCAGAATGGCAATATATATGGAGAGGAGGGACTCTTTAGTCTTGGGTGTGTTAAGAACGACATTCAGTGCAGTCTCTTTACCACCTCCCCAATTACACTGCAATATGTCCCAAGACCTACCAGCCATGTAGGATTATTCCTGGATTGTGAAGCTAGAACTGTGAGCTTTGTTGATGTTAATCAAAGCTCCCCTATATACACCATCCCTAATTGCTCCTTCTCACCTCCTCTCAGGCCTGTCTTTTGCTGTATTCACCTCTGACCAGAGACAAATCAGAAATGTGTTCACCTGCTGTGGGAACCCCTTTATCCCAGAAAGCCCTCTTCCTTGTGCCTTATCAAACAGGAAAAATAGGTTCTGTTCTATGTCCTGAATTGCATCCTAATGTTATTAACACTCATTTATTGTGTTACTATTAAATGCGGTAAAAACACTAAAAGTATATGTGTTGGTTCTTTATTAATAAATTTCTGAAAAATCATTATTCATGATCTTGGCACAAAATATATTCTCTGTTTTCTCTTTTCTTCACTTCTGACTGCCACTGAGTGAAATAATAGATGACAGACATGTCCGAATGAAGTTAAAATCAGTGGAAGGCAGTCGGGATCTTTCGCTTCATGCAAAAACTTGGAGTGAAGTCTCAATGATAACTGCGAAATGTTTTTCTTTCTCTTTATCTAACTATATCGCACTTATCCATCATGTTTCATTGTACTAATCTATCCCTTGAGTTAATATCATTTGACCTGCCATGCTGGGCTTCATTTTGGAATTCTCACCACATATATAAATAATCCTGCATTATTAGTGCGCTCTTCTACATTGAAATACACAAGGTGATCAGGACAATGCTGGATTCATTGAATTTTTTTTTAAAAAGTAACTAAATATTGACTCCTACTTCAAAACACACACAGTCATTTCCAAATAGATTCAAGTCCTGAAGGTAAGGGGAACATGATACAGTATTCTCATAAGCCTTTCTTAACCAGGACAAAAATTAACAAATAAAAAAATTAGATGGTTTATATTAATGATGACTTCTGTGTTTCAAAAAACATGATACAAGAATTGAAACGCAAACCATTAGTGGAGAAAGATATTCACCCGAACATATATGAAATAAAATACAATGCATGTGCATGATGAATACTTAAAATGTATTTTAAGTATTTTTCCAGATTCTTCCAGATTGGCATAGAATAAACTTGGATGGCAGAGTCAATGATGAGATTTGCTGTGGAAGTGGGAAACCATTTTTTGGAGGACAGTAGTAATGCTGTGAACTTATGCAAACAACCAAGTATTCAGTAGCAACTAAAATGTGTCTCCATAAGATTATTTTACAGATGTGTATCTGAAATCTGAAATTTGGGAGAACATTCTACTAGTGTTCTCTAGGGAGAAAATACAACTGGAAGGAAGAAGGGAGGGAAGATGAAGGAGAGAGAAACAGAATGTATTTGAGAGAAAATGCTATTTAGACTAAAATGGAATACTGCAGATACCACCACAAAGTGGTTAAGGTGTGTCTTATGGAGCAGAGATGGCAGAAAATACCACAGTAAAGAGATCTACAGTTGGATTGTTAGTTCTGGACTTATTCTCTCAATGTTGTGGCTTCTAAACACATCAGTAATCTCCTTCGATCCATATGCTAATTAACAACCAACACTCTGCCCCCTCTCCCAGATTCTTTCATTGTTTTAAATCCGATCTAATTCTAATCCAGCAGGTCACTGTAACAAACATAATCATCTAAGAATTTTAAAAATATTTTTGATGAACTAGTGAATATACCTCATTCTCAACACAAATACTGTTTGAGAGGAAAAGTCGATGGTATTTAAAACCATTTAAGTGCGTCCACACATGCAGAGATATACATATATATGTAAATATTTATGTATCTGAGTTAATTGCATCAATTAGAGTGGCTACCTGGATTAGGATTACATTGGGCTTTGCTGATGAAAGAATTCGGAATGTTGTTTGGTTACCTTGTAATACCTATATGAATATATTAACCCTGTAATTTTATTACTGGAGAAAGTCCCTTAGATGTAATCAAGGATGATTGTATAAGGATGCGTATTGTTGCACCCTTTCCAATCATGAAAGAGAGAAAAATACACATACTGTAATGTGGAAATTGTTTAGAAAACTAGAATGCATTTTACTAAACCCTGTAAAAACAAACACCATTTATATGCATCGATATATTGATACTAACAGACTTTCTTTTATCTCTTACGTGACTATAGTTCCTATTTTTCACTAGTATTTTTATTATGGACACAGACATAGTATTTTATTACGGACGGATATAGAAACAAAGATAATTCCCTCTACAGAGGGTATAAAAATTATATATAATTATATATTATATATATTACGTACTATATATTATAGGTAAATATACATTTATATTTTATATAAAATATATATTATATATAAAATACATTTTTATTTACATGTTATATTATATATTTTATATTATAAATAGAATATAAATATAATTATTAAATATAAATATTATATTATAAAATATAAATAATATTTATATATTTATATTTTATATAATATATTTTATATATAATATAAGAAATTACATATATATAATATAGGGGCTCGATTAGTTTCTGCTAGTGTGAAGACAAGTCATATCATATCTAGGGGCCATGATGATAGGAGCAGTCAGAGGATTTCTTGCATTGTGATGAGTGCATATAAGTTAAACGAGCCACTTATCAGTAGAATTGATAGCAAGATAACCACTAGGGTTACTTCTTATGAAATTGTTTGGGCTACAACTTGTAATGCGCCAGTTAGTGCATAATTTGAATTTAATTGCTCATCCTGATCATAGAATGGAATAGACGGCTAGGCTTGATATGGTTAGTAAAAATAGGAGGCCTATATTAAAATTAATTAGACGATCTGCTATAGGGAGGGGGGTTCACAATAGGAGAGCGATAGAAAGGGACAGGGTTGGAGCAATAACATAAAGGGCAATAGTAGATGTTGAGGGCCATAGGGGTTCTTTGCTGAAAAGTGTTATTGTGTCAGCGAATGGTTGAAGCAGTCCCTAAGGGCTTACAATATTAGGCCCTTTGCGTAGTTGTATGTAGCCTGAGTTTTCGTTAAGTGAGTGATTTAAAATCAATACCGATAATAATGATAATAATTATTAAATAGTTATATTAATGATAACAATAGAATTATTAATATTAATTATTAATAATGACTGATATTAACCATTGATAGTGATCTTATTAATTAGAAAACAATAATATTGGGTACCAATAATTAATATTAATAATAATATGAAAACTTTTTATTAGCAATTACTTCTCAATATTGATATTGGTAATTAATATTAATGTTAATAATAAATAAGTAATAATTAACAATCATATTACTCCTAATACCGCAGTGGGTGTACACCCACCTATGATATTGTTCCTAACGTCCAGGGAGGGAGAGAGCATGGTATTACTTTCAATATCGCAGTAGGTGTACACCCACCCGGTGATATTGATCCAAATATCCAGGGGGTGGAGTATGACGTTACTCCCAATATAGCAGTGGGTGTACATCCACCCGGTGATATTGCTCCTAATATTCACGGAAGAAGAGAATGATATTACTTCCAGTATCGCAGGGAGTGTACGCCCCTTCTGTGATATCGTTCCTAATATCCGGAGGGGGAGAGGGTGATATTACTCCCAATATCGCAGGCTGTGCACACCCACCCTGTGATGTTGTTACTAATAATATCCAGGAAGGGAGAGGATGATATGACTCCCCATACAGCAGCAGCTGAACACCCACCCTGGGATATTATTCCTAATATCCATGGAGGGTAGAGGCTGATATTACTCCCAATTTCGCAGGGGGTGTACATCCATTCTGTGATGCTGTTTTTAATATTCAAAGGCGGAGAAGCTGATATTACTCCCAATATCACAGAAAGTGTACAAACCCATGTGATATTGTTCCTACTTCCGGAAGAAGAGAAGATGATATTACTCCCCATGTCGCAGGAGGTATACACCCACTCTGTGATATTTTGCCTAATATGCAGGGCAGGAGAGGATAACATTATTGTTAATAGCGCAGGATGTGTACAGCCCCCCCGTGATGTTGTCCTTAATATTCCAAGGTGGAGTGGATGTTACTCCCAATATCGCAGAAAGTGTACACCACCCCAGTGATACTGTTCCCACGATCCAGGAGAGAAGAGGATGATATGACTTTCAGTATTACATGGGGTGGACACGCCCCCAGTGATACTGTTTTGAATTTCAACGTGGGAGAGGATGGTATTACTCCCAATATCGCAGGTGGTATAAACACTTCTTTGATATTGTTCCTAATATTCAGGGGTGGAGAGGATGTTATCACTCCCTACATTGCAGATGGTGTACACCCATCTGTGATATTATTCATAATTTCTGGGGGGGGATGATATTACTCACAATATGGTAAACACGCTGTGTGCCCACCGTGGGTCATGATATCCAGGGAGGAAGAGGAGGGTGAATTACTCCCCATATCGCGGGGGGTGTCCACCCCGCCTGTCATACTGTTTCTTATATGCAAGGGGGAGGGGATGATATTACTACCAATATCAAAGACCTGTACAGACCCCCTTGTGAGATTGTTCCTAATATCCACGTTGGGAGAGGATGATATTACTCCCAACATCACAGAGGGTGTACACCCCACCTGTGATATTGCTCCTACTATCCAGAATAAGAGAGAATGATATTACTCCCAATAGTGCCGGGGTGTACATCCCCCCCCGTGATATTGTTCCTAATATCCAGGGAGGGGGAGCATGATATTAATAACTGCCAATATCGCTATGGATGTACACCCACCCTGTGATATTGCTCCTAATATCCAGGGGGTAGAGTATGACATTACTCCCAACATAGCAGTGGGTGTACATCCACCCGGGGATATTGCTCCTGATATTCATGGAAGGAGAAAATGATATTACTCCCAATATCACAGGGAGTGTACGCCCCTTCTGTGATATTGTTCCTAATATCCAGAGGGCGAGAGGATGATATTACAGTCAATATCGCAGGCTGCGCATACCCACCCTGTGATATTGTCCCTAATATCCAGGAAAAGAGAGGATATGACTCCCCACGTAGCAGGAGGTGTAAACCCACCTTGAGATATTGTTCCTAATATCCACGGAGGGAAAGAGCCCGATATTACTCCCAATATCTCAGGGGCTGTACATCCCCCCTGTGATATTTCTCTTAATATTCAAAGGCGGAGAGGATGATATTACTCTCAGTCTCGAAGAAAGTGTACCCTCCCGAGTGATATTGTTCCCAATATCCAGAAGGGGAGAAGATGATATTACTACTCACGTCGCAGAAGGTGTACACCCACTCTGTGATATTTTTCCTAATATGCAGGTTGGGGAGAAGATAATATTATTGCCAATATCGCAGAGAGTGTACACCCGCCCTGTGACATTGCCCTTAATATTCAAAGCGGAGAGGATGCCATTACTCCCAATATTGCAGAAAGCCTACACCTCCCATTAATATTGGTCCCATGATCCAGGAGAAAAGAGGATGATATTACTTTCAATATCACAGGGAGTGTCCACGCCCCCAGTGATATTGTTCCTAAATTCAACGTGGGAGAGGATGATACTACACCCAATGCCGCTGTGGGTAGAAACACTCCTGTGATACTGTTGTTAATATCCAGGGGGAAGAGGATGCTAATACTGCAAATCGTGCAGAGGATGCACACCCGTCTATGATATAGTTGGTAGTCTCCAGAGGCGCAGAAGGTATTACTCACAATAACGTAAACACGCCGTGTGTCCACCGTGGATCGTAATATCCTGGGAGGGAGAGGCGGGGTGACGTTACTCCCTACATCATGGGAGCCGCCCGCCCCCCTGCGATGTGGATCCTAATATACAGGCGGGGAGAGGGGAGTGATAGTACTCCACTACTAGGATTTTACCTCTACTGCCACACTTGGTTAACACCCTGGGACATTATTTTCCATATTCTAGGAGGATGGCCCTACCAAAATCACAGGGGGTGTACACCCTGCTATAGTATTCGTAATATTGTAGGGGAATGTTCATCCTGATGTCACAGGACTGTACACACTGTGATATTATTCACAATATCCTAGCGGGACATTAATAATAATGTCACAGTGTGTGTACACCTTGTGGTATTATTCGTAATATCCTAAGGGGAGGTTACTTTTATTGTCACACGGCGTGTGTTCCCTTTGATATTCGTAATGTCCTAGAGGGATTTTACTCCTTATGTCACAGGGTTCGTCCACCTTATCAAATTACTCGTATTATGTTTATAAGATGTTACTCCCTATATCACAGGGGGTGTACACTCTGTTGATATTATCATAATACTCTAGGGAAATGTTACTTTTAATGTCGCAGAGGGTGTACACCTTGTGAAATTATTCGTTATAGTTTTGTGGGATGTTACTCCTAATGTCACACGGGGCGTACACACAGTGTAATATTCTATGGAAATGTTACTCGTAAATCACAGGTCCTGTACACCCTTTAATATTCTTTGTAATATTCTAGGAAAACGTTAGTATGAATGTCACAGGGCATATACACCCTGTCATAAAATTCGTAATATACTAGCGGGAGTTCACTACTAATTTCACAATGCGTGTACACCCTTTGATATTATTCGTATTATCTGAAAGGGATGTTATTACTGATGTCCCAACGCATGTACATTCTCTGACTTTATTCGCTTTATCCTCAGGGGATATTATGTCTAATGTCACACGGGGTGTACTTCTTGCGTTATTTTTCATAATATCCTAGGAGAATTTTACTTTTAATGACACAGGGGGTGTACACGTTGTGATATTCTTCGTAGTATTCTAGAAAGATATTATTCCTCAGGTCACAGGGGATGTACACCCTGTGATATTATTCGTACTATCGTAGGGGACGTTACTCCAAATGTCACAGAAGGTGTAAACACTGTGATATTACTTGAAATGTGTCAGGGAAATGTACTCGTAATGTCAAAGGTCATGTACATCATGTGTGCACAGCCCCTGTGCTGTTCTTTGAAATATTCTCAAGGGATGTTAATCCTAATATTAGATATGCTGTTAACTATGTGTGAACACCTTTGCGGTATTATTCCTAACATACTAGAAGGATATAACTCCTAACATCACGTGGGGTATATGCCACGTGTGTACACATCCTGTGATATTATTCATAATACCTTAGGGAGATGCTCATAATTTTACAATTATTTACGTAATATTTTAGCGGGATGATACCCCTAAAGTCACAGGAGGTGTAAACACAACGATGTTATTCAGAATATTCCAGGGGGATGTTACTCCTAATGTCGCAGGTGTGTATACCCTGTGATATTATTCACACTATACTAGTGGGATATTACTACTAATGTCACCTTCTGTGTGTACACCTTCTGAATATTAATCGTAATATCCTGGGAGGACGTTACTCCTGACATCAAGGGTGTACACCCTGTGTTATTATTAGTAATATTCCTGGGGGATTTTACTTTTAAAATCACATGAGGTGTCAACCCTGTGATCTCATTCGTAATATCCAAGGAAGATGTTACTCCTAATGTCACGTGGGGTCTACACCGTGGGATATTCTTTGGAATACCCTAAAGGGACGTTATCTTAATGTCATAGGGTGTGTACCCCTATTGATACTATTTGTAATATCCTAAGGAGATATTGCTTTAAAAATCACAGTGGGTGTGCCCACATGATGTACACCCTGTGATATTGTTCACAATATCCCAGGGAGGTATAACTTTTAATATCACAGCAGGTGTTCTCTATGTGTGTACACCTTGTGATACTATTCATAATATTTTAGGAAAAATGACTCTTAATATCGCAGTGGGTGTACACACTGTGATATTATTCATCATATCCTACAAGTATATTACTCCTATTGGCACAGGGGTTTAACATCCTGTGACATTATTCGTGGTAATCCAGGGGGATGATTTTCCTAAAGTCGCAGGGTGTGTACACCCTGTGATATTATTTGTAATATTCTTGGGGGATGTTACTCCTAACGTCACAAATGTGTACACCCTGTGATATTATTTGTAATATTCTTGGGGGATGTTACTCCTAACGTCACAAATGTGTACACCCTGTGATATTATTCAAAATATACTAGCCGGATATTGTTACTAATGTCACAATGCCTGTAAAGCTTGTGATATTATTTGTAATATCCTAAGGGGATGTTACTCCTATTGTCACAGGGGTTGTGCTTTCTGTGCTGTGATTCCTAGTATCCCAGGGGGATTTTACTCCTACCATACAGATTGTGTGCACTTTGTTATATTATTCATCATATCCTAGAGTGATGTTACTCCTCATGTCAAGGGGGTGTACATCCTGTGATGTTATCGTTCACATTCTAGGAAGAGGTTAACTCCTAATATCACAGAGGGTGTACAATCTGTGAAGTTATTCATAATAGTTTCGGGGGATGTTACTCCTAATGTCACACGGGGTGTACAAACAGTGATATTATTTGTAAGGTTTTTTGGGTATGTCACTCCTAATATCACAGGGGCTGTACACTCTGTCATATTATTTGTAATGTCCTAAAGAAATGTTACCACTAATGTCACAGGCGGTGTATACCGTGTGGTATTATTCCCAATACTGTGGGGTGATGTTACTCCTAATGTCACAGAAGGTGTTCACACTCTGATAATATTCGTAATATCCTAAAAGGATGTTACTACTGATGTCACCATGCGTGTACACAATCTGATATTATTTCTTATATCCTCGGGTGATGTTACTTCTTATGTCACAGGGGGTGTGCTCCCTGTGATATTATTCATAATATCCTAGGTGGATGTTACTTCTAATGTCACAGGGGGTGTACCTTTTGCGATATTATTCGTAATATTTTAGAAAGATGATACTCCTAATGTCACAGAGGGTGTACACCCTGTGAAGTTATTCCTAATAGTTTTGGGGGCTGTTACTCCTAATGTCACCCGTGGTGTACACACAGGGATATTATTCATAATATTTTATGGAAATGTTACTCCTAATATCACAGGGGCTGTACATCTTGTAATATTATTCATAATATCCTAAAGAAATGTTACCTCGAAAGTCACAGGGAATGTACACCGTGTGATATTGTTCCCAATACTGTAGGGGGATGTTACTCCTAATATCACAGGGGGTGTTCACAATGTGACAATTTTCATAATATCCTTAATGGATGTTACTGCTAATGTCACAATACGTGTACATCCTCTGTATTTGTTCATTATATCCTTGGGGGAGGTTACTCCTACTGTCACACGGGGTATACTTCCTGTGATGTTATTCCTAACATCCTAGGTGGATGTTACTCCTAATGCCACAGGCGCTGTATATTTTGTGATATTATTTGCATTATCCAAGAGAGATGTTACTCCTCAGGTCACAGGGGATGTACACCCTGTGATATTATTTGTACTATCCAGGGGACATTACTCCAAATGTCACAGAAGGTGTACACTCTCTGATATTACTCGTAATGTGTCAGGGAAATGTACTCCTAATGTCACAGGGCATGTACGTTATGTGTGCACACCCCCTGTGACGTTATTTGTAATATTTTCGAGGCATGTTAATCTTAATATTACATACGCTGTTATCCATGTGTGAACACCTTTGTGGTATTATTCCTAACATACTAGAAGGATGTAACTCCTGACATCACATGGGGTATAAGCCATGTGTGTACACATTCTGTGATAATATTCATAATATCTTAGGGAGATGCTGCTCCTAATTTTACAAGCTATGTACGTTATGGCTGTACCTCCCCTCTGATATTATCTGTAATATTCTAGGGGAATGTTGCTGCTAATGTCACAGGGGGAGTACACCATGTGTGTTACATGTATATTACATTTTTACACTACTTTCCAGGAGTCAATCAATTTTGTCAATCAATTCACTATTCTTGTTGCCCAAAAGGGTAGAGATAATCACAGATCACAGATCTGTCTAGCATTAGCTAAGGACGTTTTATTACAGAGACGGATGCCTGTGTGTGCCTGCGCATGTGTGTGTGTGTAACTCAATCATAAATCGAAGGTTTAAGCGTTGTGTGGGTGGAAGATAATTCATTCTGACTCCTGGCTTCAGAGTCCCATGTTTGTTGGGAGAAAAGAGGGTCACGCTGGGAAGAATAGTAGCCCTGTGCCCTCCAGAACTGCAGCATGCTTGGGAATTGTGAGGCTTCCTGCCTTCCAGGAGATTTTGGAACTAGGAGGATGTCACCAGTGACTAGCACAGTACCACCTTCCTTACATCTGCCTGTCATCCCTCCTCAGGGCATCCAAATGTGGCCCTCTCCTTAACTCCTTCCTCTGCTTCTCTTCTCACAACCCTGGGATCTGAGCACTCTCTTTACCTGTGCACAGTATCGACTTAGGGAAGCCCCAGCACCTGCTGCAGTCAGGGCCGCAGCCCTGAGCTGAGTCTAGTAGAAATTTTGTGAACTAAACATAGAGCAAGAAATGTAAATTAGTGCACCCACTATGGAAAACAGTCTGGAGATCTCTCAAAGAACTGAACACGGAGCTACTTTTGATACAATTATTTCATTACTGAGTATATACTCAAAAGAAAATACATCATTGTACCAAAAAGACACATACCCTCCTATGTTCACGGCTGCAGTATTCAAAATAGCACAGACCTAATCAAGCCAGGAGTCCATCAATGGTAGACTGTATAAATAAAATATGGTACATATACACCATGGAATACTCTACAGCCATAAAAAGAATGAAATGACAACCTTTACAACAATGTGGATGGAGCTGGAGGCCTTAATTCTAAGCAAATTCACGCAGGATAGAAAGCCAAATGCTGTATGTTCTCACTTACATGGGGGAGCTAAATATTGAACACACATAGACATCAATATGGGAAAAATAGACTCTGTGGACTACTTGAGGGTGGCGGGAGAAGGACGGGTTAAAAAAATACCGACTGGGGGCGGTCTCTGCAGCCTGCCTTGCCTGTCTCTCTCTGGGATCGCTCCTCCTCCTGCTCCTCTCCTGCTCCTGTTGGGCCTTGTGACCACCTGGTTACCTGTAGGCAGGCCTCCATTCAGAGTCGCATTGCCACAGGGATGGGTCCTGTCACTCCGCACCCCACCCCCAACCCAGTTACCTTCCCCTGAGCCCTGGTTCCCTGTTGAGGTCACTCAGTGCAAGGAGACCTGGGACGTCGCTGCCCGCTCTCCCCACCAGCGCTTCTTCCCTGGCGTGGGAGGCACCACACCCTCCTCTGCCCCATGCGGGGCCTGAAGGGGCCCCTTCAGATCACAGCCGCCACCACAGCCGCTGCCTCACACCGGAGGGCATGACACAGGGGTGGCTTTCCCAGCTGGCTGCCACACGGGAGCGCTAGATGCTTAGCCCGCCCCGTGGAGCGCTAGATGCTTAGCCCGCCCCGTGGAGAGACCTAAAATCAAGGCATGACTTAACAGCTTATTTTGTAAGAGAAAAGCTCAACCCAAAGGCAGATTGTTAGTTTGGACTTTATTGCAAGCAGAACTGCTATGATGTGCTTTTAGCACTGAAGTGAGTTCCAGGCTAAGAAGAGTAAGTGGCTTCTCTGCTTTCCCTCCCAAGCACAAGTGTATTCACCTTGCAGACTTGAATCACTGAAGATATAAGCCAGCTGTTACTCTCATTTTGGGAGACACCCTGTGGACAGCATGAAGACTGTCCCTGATGGAAGTCTTTAGTAAGCAGGAAGGAGTCAAGGTTAAAGAATGTGTTTGCTTAGCCTGGACTACAGTATTTTGGAAAATGAACCAAGCCTTGGGTTTTGCTCTGGAAGCCTGTCCTGCCTGCTTCTGTAATCTCGCGCTCTGCATCCAGATCTTGGCCCTTTATGGACACCACCGTCTGTTACTCTTACGATTCTCTGCTCTTTTGGGAGTTCAGACGCGGCACCTTATTTCACATCTAAGCTACCCTCTGCCATCCAGAAACGTAGTGGACCTGTAGAACTATATTGTTCTGCTAAACCTGTGACCACTCACATCTCAAGGTGGCATAATGGAAAAAATAGAACAAAAACATGGAATATATTAAGATTCATCAGGGTACTTTGACAGTTTTTTCTCTTAACTCCTTCCTTTCGAGTTACTACCAATGCATTTTCAACAACAGGTCCATGTTGTTGTAAGTGGCCCTGGAGCAGTATCCACAGCAGGTCTTGGTGATTTTGATTCATCCGCAAAGCATTTTATTACAGCAAAATAATAAAGGTGCTGGTTTCATTGGCTGCAGGGTACCAGAGAGTAACCCCAAAGCTGAGGAGTGCGCTAAAATCCAGGGGAAGAGGCTGAAACATTCCACAAAGAATTACTTAAGCCCTCCACAAGAACATCTTTAGATTTTGAATGTATCCTTAGCGGACAAGGGATCATATAAATGTGCAGCTTATAATCCGGCCACACATGAATTAAAAGTTGAACCCATTGGCCAAAAGCTCCTTGTGAGTCACCTTTCTTCAGATGATTTTGGCATTCTTCCCCTGCTCGTTCACAGGTATTAGCTGTTCATTCACATAGCCCTGTGCCTTTGGAGTGTGTGTTTAGTGGCATCCTGGCTCCTCAAGTGTGTTGGCTAAAGAACAGGCAGGATATTGCCCCGGGAAGCAACTGGAGAAGGTTGTGTTCTCATCTTGCCATAGATAGCATTGACCCAGTGGACTCTGGAAACGATTCCTGCATGGTGCGAAACAACTCTGGAGATGTAAAATATGTGGCATCCATGGTTAATGTACTTGAACACGCTCCTGCTCTAAGGGACTACAGGATCAGACAGTGTCTCTATTTTCCACAGAACACTTTATCTCTGATGCTTGTAGGAACCCAGCTGCCAAGTATAACTGGTTTCATAATGCGTGGCCTAATCATCCTTCCTCAAGACATTGAACTGCAGGAAATTGATGGAAATTCAGTGGGGTTATTATGCAAGGTACTAGGCTACACCAGTGTTTAGCAGATAATGAGATTGGATTTATGCAGTCTACTGGAAGACTTGAAATAGAAAAAGGCAATGGATTCAAGCAAGTTATAATTTTGACACCAGCAAGCACAAAAGTGGTAGATGGAGACTTTGTTACTCTGTCCTTCAGTGCCACGAGGCTGTTGGGTCCGGTCATTTGTTGGTATGACCGCCATGGATTGATAACCAGCCATCTCTCTTAAGTCCTTAGATCTAAATCCCAAAAGTCAAACTTACCAAGACCTGGAATCTTGGAGCTAGAGCCTGTCTACTTCATCATGTCCCAAGCTGGCTTGAGCCCTCTCCATACTCAGGCTGTGATGCGGGAGCATGTGGAGAAAAACATCTGTGAAGCTACAGATGAACATGGTACCATGCAGGCAGAAGCACCTCTCATGGTTGTTCTTTTTGAAACAAACAAAAGGAGAAATAGTCACACTTTTTGTTGCTACCCAGAATAATGAAAAAAAATAAGAGATTGTTCAGAAACTGGATTATTCAGCTCATTTCCAGAGAAAGTACATCCCAGTGCAGTTTCTAGAAACATCAGAGAAAAATGCTAGTGGTATCTCTGTTCCTGAGGTCCCCACCAAATGGAAGCCCTACAGACCCCCATACCAGTACATACAACCTGGTGTGGAGGGCAGGCAAGGAAAGTGGACTGCCCATCAATGCCTATTTTGTGAAGTATCAGAATCTGGACTATGAAGTTAATGTGATGGGAAGTTGGCACAGGGTTTGAATCCCAGGAAGTGAAAGTGAGCTTCATTTAGCTGAATTGGAGCCATCTGGTCTTTATGAACTCTTGATGGTTGCAAGAAGTGATGCAAGTGAAAACCCACCTGCCATGCTTACCTTCTGAACCAGCAAAGAAAAGACAGCATCATCAAAAAACACCCAGACGTCCTCTCAACTCGTAGGCACCCCCAAGTATCCTGTTGTTTCAGAAGCTGCAAACAACAATTTTGGAGTGGTGCTTACAGATTCATCTAGGCACAGTGGCGCTCCAGAGGCACCAGATCACCTGATTATCTCCACTGCATCAGAGACGTTGGTCTATGTCACTTGATTTCCTTGGGCAATTGGGAATTCTTCAATCGCTGCCTTCAAGGTCAAATATAAATGGATGAGGACCAGTGACTGGCTGGTGGCAGCTGAACATATCCTTCCTTCCAAAATTTCTGTGCAAGTTTGTAGTATAGAACCAGGTTCAACATACAAATTTTGGGTCACTGCTATCAACCATTATGAAGAGAGTTTTCAGAGATCAGCGTCTCATCCTTATCCGGTGACTGGGTTCCCCAGACTTTTTTCCAACTGTGCAATAACGGACCTCACATTGTATACACAGAGGCTGTCAGCGTTACTCAGATTGTGCTAATGTGGACATGCATTCCACGAAGTAACAACAACACTTCCATTCTTTTGTGTCTATTACTGACCCACAGATAATGACAACACCAATGTTTATAAGAGGGATGTTACAGAAGGTTCAAAGGAGTGGCACATGATTGGCCATCTGCTGTCAGAAACTTCCTATGGCATTAAAATGCAGCGCTTCAGTGAAGAAGAAAGTGAGTTTAGCAATGTGATGATCTGCGAGACTAAAGTGAAATGTGCTCCTGGAGCTTCTGAGTATCCGAAAGGCTTGAGTACCCCTCTGAATTCCTCAGGAAGTGAAGGAAATGCGAGGCCAGCAACCAGCCCTGACAGAAGCAGTGACATGTTATATCTGATCCTTGGCTGTATGCTGGGTGTCTTGGGCCTCATTCTTATGGTTTTCATTGAATCGTGCCTGTGGAAGAATCGCCAGCAGAATATCATACAGAAATATGATGCTCCAGGATACCTCTATCAAGGATGAGATATTAATGGACAGATGATGTAATAATACACCACTCTCTCAGGAGCAAATGAAATAAATGGAAGTGTTCATGGGGGTTTACTGAGCCATGGCGGTCTCAGCAGTGGCTGTTCCCACCTTCACCATAGGGTTCTCAATGGGGTCAGTGTAATTGTGAATGGGAGCTTAAATGGAGGATTTTACTCTGGGCACACCAACTCTCTTACAGCAATGGGAATGGCACTGGAGGTTGTAATCCTAAGCAAATTAATGCGGGATCAGAAAATTAAATGCTGTATGTTCTCACTTATAATTGGCAGCTAAGCATAGAATACAGAGAGACATCAGTATGGGCAAAGTAGACTCTGTGGTCTACTTGTGAGTGGACGGAGAGGGATGGGCTTAAGAAACTACTTATTGGAGGCGGACTCTACAACCGGACTCGCTTGTCTCTCACAGGGCATGCTCTGGGCAGCCCTGAACCTGCCGTGTTACATGTCCACTCCCCTCCGCCTGGAGGAGCGCTGCCGCGGGGGCGCGCCCCAGGTCCCCTACACTGAGCCCTGATGCCGGGCTCCAGTGTCAAGGTGCCAGAAGAACCAGGACCCAGCGCCCGCCTGACCTACCCAGCGCCTGCATCCTGGCCTGCAAGACACCGCGCCCTCCTCTGCCCTGCGTGGTGTGTGGAGGGACCCCTTCGGATCACAGCCGCTGCCGCCATAGCCGCCACCATAGCAGCCGCCATCGTAGTAGCCGCCGCGGGCGTCGGAGGGAAGGATGTGAGGGGGGCTTTCCCAGCCGGTGGCCCCACAGTGACTCTGGATGCTTAGCCCGCCCGGCCGAGAGATCTAAAATCAAGACATGACTTAACAGCTTATCTTGTAGGAGAACAGCTCAACCCAAAGGCAGATTGCTAGTCTGGACTTTATTACAAGCGGGACTGCGGTGATGTTTATAACACTGAAGTGAACTCCATTGTAAGTACAGAAAGTGGCTTCTCTGCTTTCCCCCCCTAAGCACAATCATATACACCTTGCAGACTTGAAACACTGAAGATGTAAGCCAACTGTTACTCTGACTTTTGGAGACTCCCTGTGGACAGCATGAAGACTGATCAAAGTCTTTAGTAAACAGAAAGGAGCCAAGGTTAAGGAATGCGTCTGATTACCCTGAATTGTAGTACCTTGGAAAGTGAATCAAGGCCTGGGTTTTGCTCTGGAAGCCTGCCTTGCCTGCTTCTGTAATCTGGCGCTCTGCATGTGAATCTTGGACCCATATGGACATTGCTGTATGTTACTGTCATGACTCTCTGCTCTTCCATGAGTTCAGACTTGGCACCTGATTTTACTTCTGAGCCACTCTCTACCGTCCAGAAACGTGGTGGACCTGTAGAACTACATTGTTCTGCCAAACCTGTGACCACTCATAGCTCATGGTTGCATAATGGAAAATAGTAGGATAGAAACATGGAACATATAAAGATTCATCAGAGAACTTTGACAATTCTTTCTCTTAACTCCTCTCTTTTGAGTTTCTACCAATCCCTTGCCAAAAATAGCGTTGGTATTATTTTGAGTGGCCCTGTATCAGTGTCCGTGGCAGTTTTTGGTGATTTTGGTTCATCCACAAAGTGTGTTATTACAGAGGAGGAAAAAAGTGCTGTCAGGATAATAGAAACGATGTCATCTGCGTTCGCACAGAAACTCCAGAAGAGTTCAGCAGAGGAGACAGCTGTGTCTATTCAGAAACGGACAGCAACAATTTACATTGGTATCCTCTTATTTTGCCACCTATCTCAGAGGACGGTGCTGAAAAGACAACATGGCGTCCGCCTGGTATTCCTTTGGACAGCCCATCAGGGGTCCTCCAGCGGCCCCAGGAAAGTGGAGGATGTGCAAACAACCAGTCATCTTCTGACTTCAAGCCTGTAACCAACTGCACAAAACAGGCCTGGGAGTGAGCTGTGTGAAGGATCCTAATTCAAATCGGAGAAAATCATTCTTTATTTTTTTTTTTTTTTTTGCAGTATAATGTCATGTGAATGTGTCTTAAAATGTGTGCCCTTTTATATTATTTATGCCTGAAAAGTTTTCTTACCCGTTGCTTCCTTGCTCTCAGTAAGAAACAACCTTGTTTTGCATAGCTTTCAATCACCTGGAGGGCAGAGGGATCATTCCAAATTTTCTAACAACTGTAGTGGCAGTAAGAACTCCTCATGCAACTGATTCCATCTCTTGGCTGCTTCAGCGCAGAGGAAATGCAGCGGCCAATTGAAAGTTGCCAGCAGTCAGGTTTTCAGATGGAAAACCGTCTTTCAATAGTGTATTATCAGACTTTCTGAGAACACTTTCAAGTCAACTACGGTTGTTTATAATAGCAGACCTGACTGATGAATTTTAAAAGAGTGCCTTCCACTAAAGTGGTGATGTGACCAGACAACATTCTCTCTATCTGCACGTGGGCACAAGTGATGTTCAGTCTTCTAGTCACTAGTCATAAGCAGTGTCGTGGACATGGTAGAGTGTAAGATGTAGTTGAATGATTGCAGTATGCGGAAAAGGAACCCAGGCCAGAGAGACAAATAATGCTTTAGTATCCCTCTGCTTTAAAATTACATTGATTCCTAAAATGGCCGGTATGGGGCTATTTTTGACTGTTTCTAAGAGTAGGAACAAAATAAGACTTGAAGTCGTGGCTTGAAAAGAAAGATACACATTTTCAGAAGAAAAAAGGGGAGGGCTGCAGGGAGCCTCTCTTGGAGGGAGCTCTTCCGTCTGCTCCATTAGCCTAGGAGCATGCTCATGGTGTCACACTGCCAGAAACTAGTCATCCTCTCACTTCCAACAGGGGCAACAGCCTGAAGGTGTGAGTGTCAGAAAATACTTATTTTGGAAGGAAAGGTGTTTGTCGTTGTTGTTGTTTATTTTCTGAAGTTTCCTGAATTTTTTCCAGAATGTCTTCCTTTTAAACAGGCACCTAAAGCCCTGGTCAGCAGAACTCCTGACCACTGCTGCCTCTGAGTGACAAGGACATTGGAGCTGTCTTTGGATTGATCTTCTCCACATTAATAAATCATTATGATATAATATTTAAAAACTACCTACTTGGTACTATGCTGACTACCAAGGTGACAGGATCCGTATTCCAATGACAAGGTTAATGGAGACATACAATTCTACAGTCATTTATATTTTAATAGCATTATACTCTTTTAACCATCCTCACCTTGTATACAATCTCATTGTATATTAGGATTCAGCTATTAGAGCAATAAGGAAGAATGGATAAATACAGTCAGCTTTTTGTTTTGTTTTGTTTTGTTTTGTTTTTGAGACAGGTTCTCACTCTGTCGCCCAGGTTGGAGTGCAGTGGTAAGATCACGCCTCACTGCAGTGTCGACCTCCCCAGATCAAGCAGTCCTCCGACCTCAGCCTCCCAAATAGCTGGATACAGGCTGAACTGACATGGCTGAGTAATTTTGTTGTTGCCATTGTTGGAGAGACAGGGTCTCACCTTGTTGCCCAGGCTTCTCTCCAACTCCTGGCTCAAGTGATCCTCCCACCTCAGACTCTAAAAGTGCTGGGACTATGTATATATATATATATATATATATATATATAAAATATATGAAAAATAGTGCTTGGAAAATAAGCTTACTAATTGAAAAATATATATATGAATGACTGCTTTGAAATATATATATATTATATACATGCACACACATATAAATGTATATATATATATATATATATATATACAACCTTCATCTGAGAGTAGGTATGCTTTTGGCTTCTGAGATGAACATATTCACAATGATAAATATTTACTATGAATTCAGCTAAACGTGAAACTCAGCAATATTCGTATCTATTTACCTCTATTTCTACCTAAATCTGTATTTCAAAAGTTGTGGCTAAGCCTTCCTAGTTAGTTAGATTTTTATCCTTTACCATTTAATGTGTGTGTGGTTTGGAGACTGCTTTCACAGATCAGGAAGTTGACAATTATGTCCCACATTCAGTGGACTAACAGCTCAGAGATCCTCTCTCTGGTTACTGCTACGACAGTGCATGGTCAGTCTTCCAGATCACCGGAGACGATTGTGATTTTATTTTTAGGTCTAGCTTCTAGGAATCACTCCCTGGAACAGAAGAATTTATTGTTCACCCAGTGTTCACTCAGAATTTGTGCTTTAGCTCTTCAGCCAGTAGGGTTAAATGCTCTTTATTGATGAATCAGTGGTTAGCTTGGGGAGTGCTTACAAATTTGTCCACGTTATACCTTGATTGCTCTTGAGTGGGTGCAGGCTGGCACAGATACACAGCCTTCCAGATCTCCAGAAATTAGTGATCCAAAGACACTTTTTCTTGGCTTTCTCTTTGCCTGGTTTTCTCTGGTGAACTTCTGGCTGGCTGTCAGAAGTTTGTTCGTTGGTACAAAGCAGGCTAAAGATTCCAAGCTCCTCTTTAATGTTCCTAACCGAGGTCTCCATTGTTTTTGACGATGCCCTTGGGAATGTACCTTTTCATGACTGATTCAAAATCAATCATTAATGAGAGGCATTGAGCAAAGCTCTCAGTTTTTACGGCCTGTCAGTCCTCCTACATGAAGCTCTGCATCACTGCAAAGGAGTTGACAGTGGCTTCTCTAGCACTCACACACGCTCTACAAGTCTGTGCTGGAGTAGGTAGGGGGATGGTGTTTTGTCTTATCCCTTGAGGGATGGAAGATACAGCCAGTGGGAAACTTGGGCATAGCAACGCTAGACCTGCTGTTCGGGGTGGAGATTCTACCCTATCAGTGGAGGTTGTATGTGCATTATCTCATCCAGTCCTCACAACTACAAGAGAAACATATTTCTCTCATAAACTTATAAGAACAGCCAATTCAACTGAAGTTTAAATTATTGGCCATATTTATGCCAGGCATGGTGGCTCACGCCTATAATTCCCAGTACTTTGAGAGACTGAGGTGGGAGGATCACTTTCTCTTACAATTGTAGGACAGAATAAGAAAATTCACTTAAAATTTGATTATCCACTGCCTGTACCTAGTATTCCTTCTATTAATTCAAGTCATTGTTTATGAAGGAATTTTCATATTTTTGTGAATTATTCTTAAACATTAAGAACTATTCTTATGAAGGGGCAATCATAAAGTAATTCATGTTCAAGAACACATTTTAAGACACAGATTATTCTTATAATGAAAGAGAGAGAAACACAAATAATTTAAATTTCAGTTGAATTGGCTGTATTTAGGCCTCGCCTCGTGGCTTATGCCTATAGTCCCAGCACTGTTAGAGGCTGAAGTGGGAGGATGACTTGAGCCAGGAGCTTGAGAGAAGCCTGGGCAACCAGGTGAGACCCTCTCTCTCTAGCAACAGCAAGAACAAAATTACTCAGGCATGACAGTTCAGCCTATAGTCCAGCTATTTGGGAGGCTGAGGTCGGAGGATTGCTTGATCTGGGGAAGTCGAGGCTGCAGCGAGCCGTGATCTCACCAGTACACTCCAACCTGGGCGACAGAGTGAGAGCCTGTGTCAAAAACAAAACAAAACAAAACAAAAGCAAAAAGCTGACCGTATTTAATCATTCTTCTTTATTGCTCTAATAGTAATATTCTAATATACAATGAGATTATATACAAGATGAGGATGGTTAAAACAGTATAATGCTATTAAAACATAAATGACTACAGAATTGTATGTTTGCATTACTCCTATCCTTGAAATAACCCATTACGTAACCCATCTGTCATTAAACTTTTGGATCAGAGTTACTCTTTATAAATGGAGTTGGCCTTTTTTAGACTTTGTTCTCAGCAATCCTCATTAAAGTAGGCATTCCTAGATTGCTTTAAATAAATTCAAAAAACACATATCAGAAACCTTTGATATGTTTGTTGTGTGCCATATTGCCAGTAATTAGATTAAATGCTAGAAAATACACCATGAAATATGATATTTGATATACAGTTGGACCTCCCTATGAATGGGTTCGGCACCCATGGATTCAACTCATCATGGATTAAAAAATTTCAGGAAAGAAATGGAATGATTACCTTTTCACTGAACATGTGCAGACTTTTTTTGCTCGTCATTATTCCCTAAATAATACAGTGTAACAACTACTTACATAGCATTTACATTGCATTAAGTATTTTAAGTAATCTAAAGATTGTTAAAGTACATTAGAGGATGTGCTTAGGCTACATGAAAATACTTCCTCATCTTTTGTAAGGACATCTGAGGATTATTAGCATCTAAGGATTTTGGTATCTGTGGGGAGTCCTGGATCCAATTTCCAGTCGATACTTTAGGAAAGTCTTCATACAAAATTAACACAATAAAAATATAGGTATTTCTGATAATAAGGATATTTTACTGTACATGTATTTTAAAAACTTCAAACACCTAAATAAATGTGCAGTTTTCTTAAAATGTAATGAGGCTTCTGAGTATTCTGTATTTTCTGAAGCAAAAAGTGGGTCTTACTTTCTATTCTGGTAATGACATGTTCCCAGGTAACTGTCTGTAGGATGCCATCCATGAAATTACTAAAATCTTACAGGTTTTCAGCCTTTTTATCTGTATCATTGTCACTCTCTTAAGATCTGTGTCCATCAATAGTTTGTTCCTGAGCTAAATAAAATTGACTGAGCCTATCAATTGGATAAGCAGTCCAATTTATAACTTTATTAAATAATATTTCTCAGTATCCCTGTTGATTTTGGTTATATTCAGTAGTCAAAATCAAAAGGAATACAGGGGTAAATTTGGTAGCCTTTTAAACAGTTGTATCATATGTTTTTATCAATTATTTTGTGCATTTATTCTTTTATTCAAACTGACAATTAATGAATGTTAGTTGTATTTTAAGCATTGTGTACTTTCTTGGAATATACCTGTGTGTAGTACAAACACAATCCTTTTCTTGTAACCTGAGAAGCAGAAAAGATGCCTACTATTACACTGTGAGTTTTACAAAGAAAAGTGTAAGGTTTTCTGAGTCTTTAAAACAAATAGCCTAATCTAGTCCAGGAGCTAAAGAAAGAATTCCCTGAAGAAATGTTGGAACTTACACTTGATGAAATGGGACTTGCAGATGTGGAACAGAGAAAAGAAAATTCCAGTTCAGGGGGAAGAAACCTGTGCTCTTGCATTAACCCATCAGTTTGGATAAACACACTCGGGTATTCATTTACCTGGGCTGGCTTGGAAATCAAGGGAAAGAAAAGATACAGCATAAAAGAAAAGACATGCGCAGTATTCTAAGAGAGAGTAGTTTAATGAAAATCAAAACAAATGTATACCTCCACACTTTTAAAAATGGTACAAAGTTTCATAGACAAAGATAAAGAATGTCAAGTATTCAGTAGGTTAGCATTCTCAGAAGTTGGTGTTTCTGATACCTTTAGTCATGTTACTGACCTATCTCTGATTCTTTGAGTGCAAATCCAAGAAAGCAAAGCAAAGCAAAGCAAAGCACAGTTGTAAGAGGGTAAGGGAAAGAACCAGAGAGGCTACAGATGAGAAAACTCTTGGCCACATTAACAAAGCTTACTATGCCACATTCATCATCTAGAAACACCCCAATCTGGCCTAGATGTCTTTCTGGATACTGAAATAATAGTGGGGAAGAGGTCTTGAGATGACACCGGTAGCCTTCTTGACACAAAAAAGTAGAAAAATTTTCTTGAAGTTAACCAGCATGTCATTTCTCATTGGGCAAGAATCATTGCAAAATCCAACAGCCCAGTGCCAACACTGCCCAACATCCACCTCTCAGTAATATCTTCCAAGGGTGAATGGCAGGGCTCGCCATCAGGAAAACACTTAGATTTTGTTGGAGTTGGGGCAATGTTGAGATGATCAGAACCAAAGAGTAGCTGTCTCAGAAATTCAAACAACGGGAATGTACCAAGTGGTTATTTTATTATCCCAGGAAATATGCACTGCAGGAATAAGAAAACAGTCACATGAAAACATAGTGTTATAAACTTCTAATGGATGTGAGCTTTACATAGTGTCTACGTATGCCAGGTTATCCCTGGAAATATAGGTCAGGACAGCAGGCACATAAAAGAAGAAATACGTCCTTAGATTTAACCATTGTGCTATTCTTCCTTATCGAGGAGTCCTTACAGACTCCCAGAGCCTAGTCCCAAGAGTTGTCCACATCCAGCTCCCAGTAGTGTTTGCCAGAGGAGAATACCCAGGCTCCCCATGCAGCAAAATAGCCAGATCTGTCAGAATGCAAAGATTCAGGTCTAAACCTCAAACTTCTCACATCCTCAAACAGCCTGATATTGTAATTGGTTACTTCCCAAGTGAAGGAATTTTCCACGGTGGAAAAAAGAGAATGTTCCAGTGAAAAGCAGTTTATAAATTCTTATGTTCAGATAAGAAAGAGATTCTCACTAGAAAACACAGGTCAAGATTAGAAAGAAACTTCTGTCTGGAAAAATGTTGGAATCAAAGAGTGTTAGGATATCTGCACAAGTAAACGCCTAAACTTCAATGATCGCAATTTCTATAAACTCCAAAAGTATAAAGGGGAGGAAGGTCATGTCTATGTCTAGTTAGCGACCATTCATAACAACTGAAAAACTGGAAGCTCTTGCACTGAAGCCAAGTCCATAGCAATAAAATTAACATTCATTGTCTCTTCTCTGTCAGGGCAGAGCAGGAGGCTTGGGACAGGAGATGAGGTGGGAAGCCATCCTTAAACCCAAATAAGAAAGTTATCACTTTGCCGGAAATATTATAATCTGCCACTTAAACTAGTCAATTCATACTTAAAGAGAAAATCTGACTCTGCCTTCTGAAAAGTGCAGCTTCCTTGCAAGAATTATCTGACTTTCATTCCAGATTCAGGCACAGACATCTTTTACCTGCTGGGTTTATCATGATCTATCCTGGAGTTCTATCTAAGGCCTCATCAACCAACAAATCACGTTCCTATCGTTCACAGATTCTCAGTTTTTGCATTGTTATATAAGTTACCCGTGTATGCTTTAGTTGATTAAATTGCACACGATTAAAATTATAAATGCTATGAAACTTCACCTGAAATGTATTTAAAAAAACACTGTCACTCAAATCAGTCATTACCTGCACTGAATTTGAAATTGAAATGTCCTGAATTAATTCAGGTCTGTATACTTCCTGTAATAATTGCATACAGGAAATTGTATCACGGTTGAACCACACATGAATGGTTCTACATCCTAAAGGGCCCTTCTGCATGTTTTACTTTCCTAAGAAATTTGTTATATGGCTGGTTCCACCATCTTTTATTTAGTTTTGTCTGTTTGATGACAATGAAACTATAAATATAAATACCTATTCACAGGCCATTTTCTTCTAGATGAAAGATCATTACACTGAGAAAGCTGCCCATAGAAAACCAGAATTGAAGGCATTGCATGTGGATCCCACCAAGAGGGTGACACTCACCTAGAAAGCGGTTGAACCTATCCGCCAGCCCAGTGATGGGCCCTGTAGTGAGCTCTGGATTCACAGGCTGCGGCATGTGCAGCAGCACGGACTCACTCCTGCAAGGAAGTAGGTTGAGTTGGTTAGGTTTCTGATGTCTGTGTTTAAGAAACAGATTCCAACAGAAAATGCTTCATTCAAACCCACTTCTGATATTGTAATGTACCTCCACAATCCTAGGATGGGTTTCTGGCTCTTAGGGTATCTTTCTAACTCTTCACTCCATATCTAACCTACTGCCACTGAAAGATAAATGCCTCTCTCCCTATCTGCCACCAAATAGCTGATCTCTAATTATGACTCTGAATCCTAAAAAGAGGCAATCGTATTCTAGCAACTTCTGCATTGAACTCTTCAAAACATAACCGCCTGAGTTACTTGGAAAAGTAAGAAAAGGTTAATGTCTGATAAAAGACATAGGTAACATTCAACACACAACACAAACACATGAGTACACACACACACCCACACAATCACACTGACACATTGTGGTGTTAGTAAATTATGTTTTCACTTTGTTGGAAACAGCTTGATGTTTTTCATACCATGCCTTGTGCTCCAGCTTGCACTGATGGCCAATAACATACCTTGCCACCATGTCTCCCAAATCCTGTAGAGAGAGACAGAAAAAAAAATGACTTCTTTAGAAAGTTGTTATTCCTGTTGGGTGAGGTGGCTCACACCTGTAATCCTAGCACTTTGGGAGGCCAAGGTGGATAGATCAGATGAGGTCAGGAGTTCCAGACTAGCTCGGACAACATGGCAAAAACAAATCTCTACTAAAAATACAAAAAAATTAGCTGTGTGCAGTGGTGCGTACCTTTATTCCCAGATACTAGGGAGGCTGAGGTAGGAGAATTGCTTGAACCAGGGAGGCAGAACTTGCAGTGAGCTGAGATTGGGCCACTGGACTTCAGCCTGGATGACAGAAGACTCTGTCTCAAACAAACAAACAAACAAACAAGTTGCTATTCTGAGGATCTGCTCTTGAGGTTTTGAAAACTTTAGAATTACCACATACTATCACTGCAACAGTTTTAAAATGTATTCTCATCTCTAACACTTATTATACCGGTAAGACCTATTGACATAATCTATTTCTGATAGATTCAGGACCCTAAATTAGAGTGAGAGAGAAAGGTGTGAGTAGTGACTGCGCATTGCTGCAGCTGTCTACAATGTGGTCTTTTTGAGGGCTAGTCCCCGGAAGGGTAATGTGGCTCAAATCAAGAGCATTTCAAACCTACGACTTCCCAAAAGGAGGAAGAAGGAAATGTTAGTTTTTCCCTAATTTCTTTGTATTATCCTATGGAAACAAAAATAGAATTTTCACATGAATTTTTTTCTTCCAGAGTTTGAATGAAATGTGCTGGAGGAGGAAGCTTGTGGTAGAAAACGTTCTATGGAAATCTAGTTGCACAATTCCATAAAGCTTTCTTTCAGTCCTTACCTGGAGCAGTTCCACATCTGGTTTATGACACATTTCCATTAGTTCCTGATACATTTCTTTCAAGTGTTTACTCTTGATCCATGTTGATCCAGCTTCTCTGCAGTTGCTGAAAAATCTCTTGGTATTCCTCGTTCAGTCTCTCTAAATGTTGCTTTTCTCCTTTATGGAGAACTGGTTGCAGCTTCCTATACTTATTCCTGATCATCTGTGCCCAAAAAACCACATCGCTCTGTAGGGACATGGCTTTGTAGGCTAAATGCTTAGGTCTACTTCCACCTCACAGAACA
The DNA here is from genome assembly GCF_028878055.3 of Symphalangus syndactylus. Classification (NCBI taxonomy): domain Eukaryota; kingdom Metazoa; phylum Chordata; class Mammalia; order Primates; family Hylobatidae; genus Symphalangus; species Symphalangus syndactylus. The sequence goes on along the minus strand of NC_072428.2, from coordinate 73,335,900 downwards.
CACAAATTCATCCTCCTCATTCCTTCTTTTATTTTCCACCCTTTACAAACAGGATGATGAGTTAAGCAAGACCTTCCTTCAAAATTTATGTAATTCATTAATTCTCGAACACCCGCGAAAAAGCCCTTTAGATTTAAATGTTTAAATATATGTCCTCTTAAATCTGAAATACCATTAGAAAACAACTAAAATTTATGATTGATTGTTAAATTGTCATCAATAATATATATAATCTTTGTTATTCAATTAGTTTGTAGTCTCAAACATTTGTACTTCACAGTGCAAACAATCACTCTAAGTAGAGATGCTGTTAGTATATTATAATCAGGATCAGAAGCCATCATACGGAAAGGATCTTAGTAAAAAATTTAACCCCCATCTCTCAAACCGACTACTTATTTTCTGTCTCCCATCTTTCTTCCTTCAAAAGCCACAGGCTCTGAATTGCCCTGCCATTCTGAGAACATGAATCTCCATTCCATTGTGTTTCTCCTCTCAATATTGACATATTTATTCTCTCACTCCCCCGGTCATTTGTTGTCCCTTCTCCTCAGCTTTTCATCGTGTTACATTTTCTCCTACTTGAGCTGGCATCATCTGGGTCCTTTGATGTCAGATTTCACCAGCACAGGCACATTTCTTAAATTACTGATCCCACCTGCTTTTTTACCCCTGGACAACATCATATTCACCATTAAATGCCTTTATTCCTCAATTATATACTATTTAATCAATATTACATAATTCGTTTATACAGAAATCTCTGCCTGAAATACTTACAAATTTTAAGCATCTACTTGTCCTTCAGAATTTATATCTATTTTTATTTATCTGAAAAGCATTTACAGAAAACCTGCACAATTGTTATATTGAACAGTCTGGTTGTTTTCCAGCCTACGAATAAACACATGACAAAATCTGGTATATGAAAATTTCAACTCAAGTTGCTAATATAAATGCTCTCAGCATGCCTGTCTCAAGCTGGTCGTGAGGACTCCTGGTGTCATACTTACCCTCCAGAGGAAGGCTGTTCTTCTCTCCTCACTTAGATTTCTCTGATTTTCTTGAATCTTTTTCCATAAAATCCTCATTTGCTTTATGAACTTCTCCTGCAAAAGAATTACTAGGTTGAACAACAGAAAATGAAACACCATAAATTCCACACTCTGAGTGGTATACACAAGCAAGGGACATAATACATAAATACATTAGAAAGGGGAAAGAAAAACAAATTTTTCACTGCTCATCCTCAATGGATATTTTTCAGTTTGAGGTTTCGGAAGGCAGAACAGATTAGGGAACTGAAAAGTGAAGATTTCCTGTAACTTGGCATTAGCATCCTGCTTCAGAACCCACTATGCTAGCCCCCAGATTTTGTAGTGTGCTAGTCCCATACTCGTTTGTCCAATAATATTGAATATATTTCCAAAATACGTTTCTTTGCGCTAGTAGTTTTGGTGGCTTTTCAATGCCTTTAGCATTGAACTGTAGAATCAATAATAATGACATTTACTTGTTCACGCTCTGTTTGGGTCCAAGCTTCATGAAGGAAGGTAGAGTTGCATATTTTATTCAAAATTTCATCATTGGTACCTAGAACAGCACCTGGCACTCAGTAAAGAATGGAGTAATCTCCATGATGATTCTCATCGTCCTTCTAATCTCTTTAACTCTGCCACCTTCCAGCTTTCAGGTGATCGCAGAACTATCTCTTACCTGGTGTTCCTCAGCTGCCTCTTCAGTGGGATAGTGTTTGTGAGCCCCGTGCTCCTGAGAGGTGGCGCACAGCAAGCAGAGCAGACTCTTGTCCATGTCAGAGAACATCTTCTTTTTTTCCGTGTGGTCCCACATGTTTGTTTCTCCGAGCTCAGGAATTGCCAGAGACTGGCTTTTCTCGCAGTGGTCACTAAGTTCTTCAGAAGAATTTTGGTTTTGAAGTCCTTGTTCAGTGATGGTTCCCTGCATGCAGGGCAGTTGGCAGGACTTCAGGCTTCTTCCCAGGAAAGGCAGAGACAGGGCCTACAGAAGCTGTGCCCACAGCAGACAGTGGCAGGGTCTACCAGGTAGTTCAGGCAGATGACGCAGGTGAGCTCCTTCTGGAAGGCATGTGAGAAGTCTGAGTCCATTTTCCTAAGGAAAGAAAACCACAAGAATTTAATCTTCTACCCTGGAGAGACAAAGGTCCAAGCAAAGTTTGAATCAGGTTGCAATTGAATAATATCCTTTCTTTCTAGAGAAGAATAGGCTTTGATTTGCAACAACAGAGATAGGAAAAATAGAAAACCAAGGCACTAAGAGATATCGACCTCTGTAAGAAAACGTGACTGTTCTCCAATCAACACAGGGCCAGCTTTCCAAACTCTATTTTCTTGCATAGAAGAATGTCGTATTTTTTGAGGGGTTAGTGTCCACAAAATTGCTTGGGCTTCAAAGGTTTCATCAACCTGTAAACTCAAGGGTTGAGTCTTGAATTGTCTGAGAATCAGTAACACTCTTAATTGCCAGTGATTGGTTTAGAGAAGGCAAGCGAACTAAGCTCTTCTACTGTCACTTTTTCATTTAACTGTAACAACCATCCATCGTGACTTTTCCAGAAGGACCTTGCTTGAAAATGTTAGAGCAGAACTCATACTTAGAGTCAAATCAGAAAAAGCTAGCCTTTACTCTCCAAGATAAAACAGACAAATCGAGGTAAAGGCACTTCTCCAAGGCAAAACAAACAATCATTGCTTTTCTAGGCTGCTCTGTTAATTCAATCAACAGAAACTTTCTGGCGTGTTTACTGTTCCTTTACTGTCTGTTAATTTGGGGATGTACTGGTTAATATTATGACATTTTTAAAAGACAGGTAATTAAAATTACAAAAAGATTGATAAACTGTAGGAGAGTACACAAAGGATAGAAATATTTTCTAAGCTCTTTGGAAGCATTATCATTACTCTTTCACGCAGTCAGAAAACGAGTAAGTATTACGCAATAATAATAGGCACTAGACAGTAAGTCAGAATTTTAAATGTATGTTATGAAAAAAAAAAAAAAGAGGAAAAATAAACGTAGGCCAGGCAAGGTGGCTCAAGCCTGTAAATCACAGTATTTTGGGAGGCCAAGTCAGGCAGGGTGTTTTGAGCTCAGGAGTTCTAGACTGGCGACATGGCAAAATGTCTAGGTCGGCCTATCTCTATAAATATATATGTGTGTATAACAGCCGAACATGACGGCCCATACCTGTAGTCCCAGCTACTTTGGGAGATGTGGCTGAAGGATTGCTTGAAGTGAGAAGTAGAGGCAATAGTGAGTCTTATTTCCACCACTGCACTCCAGCCTGGGTGGCCCTGTCTAAAGCAAACAAAGAAACAAAGAAATGAACAACCTAAATCCTGGTTTCTACACTGTATAAATATATGATCCCTCTATTTCTGACATTTCTGCATGATTGCCAGTGAGACTTTTCTGCAGAAATACTCATTTCTTGCTTTCTTTGACAGACTGAAGTTTGTGAAGAGACTTTTACCATTTTTTAGAAAAAAATGTTTGCCCGAATCATCCAATGCGCTCTCTACCTATATATAGCCATACATTGTAACACAGGCACATTACCACTAGTACGGTAGAATGTAACACATTTATACACATAAATTACAACACCCATAAGCCATTTATAGAACCCACAGAGATTAAAAAACTACTAGATATTTGGAAACTGTTGCAAAACGCTTACAATCTATACAAATAACTTAGAAATACATTAAGTAAAAAATTAATCATAACCTTAATTTGAGGAACATGTAGCAAGACAGATGACGAAAATGTTAATTTGTAAATAGGTTAAGTAAATGGAGCTTGTAAACCTACAGATTATGTTGAGAATAATTTTAAAAAAGAAATGGAGCCGTTCTTAAAACTCTGAAAATGAGATCATTTCATCTAAAAAAATCTAATTTTGCAGATAAATTAAAGTCCCCAAATTTTGTTTGTTTTGGTTTGTAACCTAATAGTAGCTCCTACTCTGGAAATCGTGTGCTTACCTCAGAAAAATATCTATGTTCTCACCAAAGCCTGCTGTCAAATAAGATGAATTCAGTTCAGGGATCAGAGCCTCACCATGCAGTGCTGGTAGCTTTTGGAAGTCTCCAAGGCCAGTTGCAAAGACACTCTGTGGGTTCTGGAGAAGAATGAGCTTGACTCTTGAAGTGTCCTTATATAAATCTCTGAAGACCAACCCCTTTCTTTCAACTGACTGCATTTCAGGGGGCATAGGGGGGTGTTAAGGTAGATGATGATTAAGTCTTTTCAAAACAGAAGTTTTTTTGTTTTTTTTTTTTGGATGGAGTCTTGCTCTATTGCCTTGCCTAGGCTGGAGTGCAGTGAAGTGATCTCGGCTCACTGCAAACTCTGCCTCCCAGGTTCAAGCAATTCTCCTGCCTCAGCCTCCCAAGTAGCTGGGATTACAGGTGCCCACTGCCATGGCTGGCTAATTTTTTTTTTTTTTTTTGGCATTTTAATAGAGTGGTTAGTAAAGTGCTGGGATTACAGTCATGAGCCACCGTGCCCAGGCGATTCACTTTTATTGTAATGTAAGAATTTAATCTAAGAACACTGTCGGCCTCCACTCCAGAAGGGACATTTCTCCTGCTCCTCATGCTCCAGATGAAGGCTTTCAAAGGCCTCTCAACAACCACAGGATGTAAGATTCCCTCCTATAATGCCTGCCATTGCTCATCCCAGCTCAATGGGTAAAGGAGGGAAAGTCTACAAAGCTCCATCTCAGGGATCTCCCTGGGCCACGGTAGTGTAGGGCATGTTGCTCTGAGATATATTGAAATGCATTTCTACTTGACAAAGTAATGATGGCAGGGCTTCATCTGAATGCATTTATTCTACCGCTCATGGAGAGGAGTGACATGCCATTTCAGACACATGAGAACACTCTCTGCCTAGTTACCGGTGGCTCCAGATCTTCATGCAGTTATGGAAACCCGTGCTGCAGATTCTGGAGAAGCAGCTCAGACCTCGTGCAGACAAGAGTTCTTCAAGAACCACCTTGGCTATGCAAAGACTATCAGGCTCAGCAACAGTCTGAGCTGGATGAGAGATAGAGCAAAGCTCCCAGGAGCAGCAGAAGCTGTAAGGGAGGGAAAAGGGAAGGAAGAAACTCTAGATTTCAGGATATCCCCTTTATCTCTATGAGAATCTCAGCACCCACAAGGCCACCGTTCCTTTTTCTGACTCCTCTTGGATCCAGGAATTTTCCTGGGTTAAGCCATCCAGGGATAGGACAGGAGATGCCATTTGGCTCTAGGAGCAGAGGAGAGAAACTCAGCAGGAAGAGTACCTCTATGGGAGGAAAATTCAGTTGAGCATGTTTGTAGGGTCACAGGGCTGGATATGGGTAGAGTCTAGTGTACATGTTCAGAAGCCACAGTTCCCCCAGATCTTCTGATTCTAACAAGTACACAGAGCCAATCAAATGAAGGAGGGGCGGGTCAAGGGAATTCAGGGACAAGGGGAATGAAGGATATTAGTTGCAGGAGGAGGCTGTTGAGGTCAGTAGGCAGACATTCTCCTCTCCTCTTATATTGAGAAACAAGTAATGAAGCTTTAAAATGTTGCTTGTGCTCTGGGCCAAAGGCAGCAGAGCACTTGTCTCTGGTCTCCATATACACTTGACGTATTTACTTTCAGTATTCCCAGTAAGATTTTGATTCATTTCACACGGAATAACACTCACCTACCATGCTGAAATTGCTATACATATTATGAGACTTTACTGATCGTAAGTAAGTTACTCTCAACCTTGAGATCTGGCTTCAGTTTTCTCTATTCTCATTCCTTCTCCTCTATATCAGAAGTTTCATAATAGACAGTGGGGGCAAATATGGTGTGGAGAAATAATCAGTTTACATTTAGATATTTTTAATGTAGTTGTCACTTCCTAAAAAGCTAGGTAAAAGCTGAAATACATGAAATAGCCACGCGCCTTCATTTCTAGCCTCCTTTAGGTGTCTGCCAAAATATATTCTATACTAGGTCTTTTCTGATCATAATATTATAAATTCAATTTTGGGCGGGGTGCAGTGGCTCATGCCTGTAATCTCAGCACTTTGGGAGGCCGAGGTGGGCGGATCACGAGGTCAGGAGATCGAGACCATCCTGGCTAACACGCTGAAGCCCCGTCTCTACTAATAATAAAAAAAAAAATAGCCTGGCGTGGTGGCGGGCGCCTGTAGTCCCAGCAACTCCAGAGGCTGAGGCAGGAGAATGGCGTGAACCCGGGAGGCCGAGCTTGCAGTGAGCTGAGATCGCGACACTGCACTCCAGCCTGTGTGACAGAGCGAGACTCTGTCTCAAAAACAAAAACAAAACAAAACAAAAATCAATTTTGTCTATGATACTTTATTTATTTTCCTTTCCTGCTGTGTTTTTCTCTAAAGCACTTATCACAATGCGTTTCTCTAGCAATTTTTTTTTTTTTTTCAAAACCGGGTCTTGCTCTGTCATCCAGGCTTAAGCATGGTGCCATATCAGCTCACTGCAGCCTTGACTTCCCAATTTCAAGCAATCCTCTCATCTAAGCCGGTGTCTGAGAATACAGGAACATGCCACAACCCCAGCTAATTTTGTTTCTCTTTTCTTAGAGATGGGCTCTCTGTTGCTGAGGCTGGTCTTGAACTGCTAAGCACAAGTGATCCTCCTGCTTCAGAATCCTGAAGTGCTGATATTACAGGCCAGAGCCACTGTGCCAGCTTCACTTTTTCAATGTTGTATTTTGACTTGCTGACTTGTGTTTCTCACCCTGCGACCTCATTAGCTCTTTAGGTGCAAGAAAATCTGTCTCATTTGTTCATTTCTGCATTGGCTTAGAATGCTTATTAAGACACAGTAGGCACTTGATATTTTGAAGAAAAAAGTATCGTAAGTTACATCCTTTAGGATATCACTTTTAAAGCATCAAGATGACTTATAAATAATTTAGCTGATGATATCTCTCTCTTTCACACAGAGCCAATTTCTTTCTTAGTACTTGGGAGTGTCTTTAATATTATTTGTTTTTATTTTCCATCAGGAAATCTTTACTTCTTTCAGAATGTATATGTAATTTCCTTTAATCTCTTCTCTTCATAGTATTCATTTTATGTTTGAATTAGTAAATGATCCATACAGATTCTTCAGCCATGCATCTAGGCCCCATCTTGAACTACCCTATGCTACCTTTTCTGCTACATCTCTAAGCACTGCCTCTCTCATCATATGTGTGTTAATCACATATGTGAACTAAGTGGAAATCCAATAGTACAATGGTTTATCTAGTATATAGTTTCCAGCACCCCCCGCCCCAATTTACCTGCCTGAAATTCCAAGAAATTTTCTATTAATTTTTTTTATGTAATGTAGTTTAATTTTATTTAGAAAATTAGAGAATATAGTTTTAAAACTTTTGACCTATATATACTGTTGACCCTTGAATAACACTGGTTGGAGCTATGTGAGTCACGTATAATTGGAGTTTCTTCCGCTTCTGCTACCCCTGAGACAGCAAGACCAACCCCTCCTCTTTCTCCTCCTTCTCTGATTACTCAACATGAAGATGATCAGGATGAAAACTCTTATAATGATCCACTTCCACTAATTAGATTTAGTATTCCATTAATGAATATTAAATATATTTTTCTTTTGATTTTCTTAATGACATTTTCTTTCCTTTAGATAACTTTACTGTAAAAATAGAGTATACATATAACATAGAAAATATGCATTAATCAACTGTGAATATTATCATTAAGGCTTCTAGTCGACAGTAGGCTATTGACAGCTAAGTTTTGAGGAAGTCAAACGTTATACACTGATTTCTGACTACATGGGATCTCGGCACCCCAACCACCATGGTGTTCAAGGGTCAACTCTAAGTTTATTAAATATCATTCAAATAATCTGAGAATCTCTTTGTGAACAAAGACTTTATCTTTCTGTGAAACCCTGTTTATCTCACGCAGTAATTATTGCATTTCATAGTGATAGTGTATTTTATCATGCTTACTGATATTTTATATCATTTCCCAGGAAACAAAATTGTTTTAGCTGAATATTTTGATATTAGCAAGAAATCCTAATAAAAAGTTTGCTGCCATGTTGAAATGATTAGATAGAACCCTTTTGCTATTGTTCTGCTGCTCACAGTAGCATAACAATTGACACCTTGGTTGTGCCCATTGCTCTGTCTGGTACACGGAAGCATTTGCTCTCCATGGAGTTCTGATAATATCGTGCATTATATTAATATTTTTGAAAGTAATAGCTATATATTTCTAAAGTGTCCAAGAACTGTCACAAAGTTCCATATTTTGTCACAGTATTTTCATTTCTTGAATTATTTCTTAAGAAAAAGTATCAAATTTGGAAAAGAAAGACTGCTTTGAAAAAGACTTGAGTTCTAAAATGATAATAGCAAGTATTTCAAAGTAACCTCCTGCCTAAGAGAAGAGAAATTACTAAAGAAGTCGATATTCCCCAATGAGAACATTTTATAATCATTAGAATCAATGATTAGAGTCAGGTGTGGTGACTCACACCTGTAATTCCAGCTATTTGGGTGGGTGAGACAAAAATCCTGAGGTCAGGAGTTCGAAACCAGTCTGGCTAACATGGTGAAATCCCATCTCTACTAAAAAACAAACAAAAAAAACAGACAGACAAACAAACAAACAAACAAAAAACTAGCCAGGTGTTGTGGCAGGCACCTGTAATCCCAGCTACTCAGGAGACTGAGGCAGGAGAAGCTCTTGAGCCCAGGAGGTGGCCAGCCTGGACGACAGAGCAAGATTCCGTCCCATAAAAAAGAAAAAATATTATTAGAGGTATAATATAAGAAGACATTTACAACAAAACATGAAGTAAGCAGAAAGAATTTAAAGTTGTATATATAATTTGATTAATTTTATTCAACAAATATAGGAAAAACTTAAAGGGAGTTAATCAGTTAGTATAAGCACTGCATTATCTTCAGAGGAATATTGGGAGAATTATTTCCTTATTGTTCACAATTCTTTCCAATTTTTTTTATGTGGGTAAAAGGTCAACAATGAGAATGAAAATGTAAGCAGATTCCATGAAGCTGATTTTCTATCTTTAAAAGAAAAATGATGTTTTCTCTCCCTGACAAAATGCCTCATCATTTGAATTATGGTTTGTTAAGGACACACAGCTTTTTCTTCCTTGAGTATTTCTATATTTGTTTCATTTTCTCCAAATGATAGTAAAGATCCAGTCTGTGTCTCTATAAGATGTTTACAATTCCTGAAACACCTGAGCAGTGCATTGCACGTAATAATAGTAATTTCTCACTAAGTAAATTAAGTTGAATGTTGAATTTCTCAACCAAACTTTGAAATCTACGGAAGAGACATGTCTTCATCCTGCTTTTCTTGTATGACTTCTTTCCTCTGTATCAAAGGATACAGGGTGTTAACATAGGATACAGAGAAAGAGAAGTGTGTGTGTGTGTGTGTGTGTGTGTGTGTGTCTTTGTGCATTTACATGTGTGTAGCCACATCAATTTTTGTATTTGTAGCAATGGATTGTGAATTTGTTTCAGAAACCCATAGCATTTTATTGAAATTATGTTTTATTTGATTGTCTCATCTGTTTATGAGAGCTGCTAACAGATAGTCTGTGTTTCATTTACTATATACTATTTCAAAATCTGAGTTCGTGATGCTAAATTCATAAATGTTGAATAGAGCTGACATCCAAATTATGGGGGTTGTAGTTATTCCTATTTTTCCTTTGTCAATAGGGTGCAGTTGAAAGAACAATATAGACCTCCCATTTCATTCTAAAACTATCTAGTGTGAGTTTAGGTAAGTTATTTAACTCCTGATCCTTTAGTATCTCTTCTATGAAATGGGGCTACTAGCCTGCCCAACTTGCAGAATTGCTCTGAAGATTAAAAATCCTGTATTGTATAAACATTCAAAACAGTAATTGGCTCACAGGAGGTGATCAGCCAGTTCTAAATGCCAACTGTTAGTAAAACTACATTATAAAAAGTAAGAGATAAATGAATGAATATAATAATTAATGCTTTCATAATGTAATGATGGTTTCTCATTAGTTAATTACATTGTGACAGAATGGTATATTGAATTCAGTGACTCATTGTTCATCTACTCAGAGCTTGTTGATACACTTTCAATTAGATCGAATCATTCTTATTGCAATAGCAACCCCATCACTCCTTTTGGACTGTAAGTTCTGTGAAAGCAGGGAGTGTTTGATTCATAGCAGGCATCCAGATACTGTAGAAAGACTGAAATAAGCACCATGTTTTGTGTTCCTACTAGGTTTAGCTTTAAAAATTAGAATATTGATAGTTATCACTTGGTAAATATTTATAATTTGTCAGGCATCTTACTAAACATTACTAGATTATTTTAATTTAATATTAATATTATTTCTGTGAGCAGATTACTAGGAGACCTAAGGTGAAGAAAGTCTTGCCTATATTTGTATACCTGGGTTTATCAGTAAGTTATTATCGATGTAAATAAAAATCACTATCTTTTATCCCATTGGCACATGCAGCTGTTTATGTGCTTTCATAAGCTTTAGCAGAATAGTATTTTATAAGATTTAAAAAAAATGGTAGCTATGTATTTTATTGTTCTTCATTTGCATATTATAGGAATTTAAAATACACATTTCATACTTGAAGAACACTGATTTGAATTGCACAGGTCTACTTAAGCACAATGTTTTTAAAAAATACGGTCAGCCCTTTCGATCTGTAGATTTCACATCAGCAAGCAAAGATAGGTAGAAAATCCAGTGTTATTCACTGTAATCCCAAGTACTTAGGAAGCTGAGAAAGGAGAATTGCTTACGCCCAGGAGTTTGAGGCTGTGGTGAGGTATGATCAAGCCACTGCACTCCACCCTGGCAAAAGAGCAAAATTCCATGTCTTAAGAAAACATAATAAAATACAGTATTGAAGGAAAGAACCCCACGTATGTAGAGGACCAACTTTTTATTTTTAAAGATGGTAAACTTTATTTTGCCAAATTATTTTTTTAAACTTATCTTTTTAAATATTAGTATTGCATACAGAAAATGATTTTGTTAAAAATATCACAAAGTGCCTGCCTTCTTTCCTTCCTTCCTTCCTCCCTCCCTCCCTCCCTTCCTTTTCTTTCTTTCTTTCCCTGGCTCGCTGCAGACTTCCTGCGTCCAGCTCCCGTGGTTCTCCTGCCCTGGCCTGCGGACTGCCTGGGATTGCCAGCGCGCGCCACCACCCCTCCCTCGTTTTTCTCCTTTGGCTGGAGGCGCGGTTTCGCCATGTAGGCCAGGCTTGTCTCCAGCTCCTGACCTCCAGTTGTCTGCCCGCCTCGGCCTCCCGAGGTGCTGGAACTGCAGACGGAGTCTCGCTCACTCGGTGTTGCCCGGGCTGGAGTGCGGTGGCGTGGTCTTGGCTTGCTGCAGCCTCCGCCTCCCAGCCGCATGCCTTGGCCTCCCAGGGTGCTGGGATTGCAGCCTCTGCCCGGCCGCCGCCCCGTCTGGGAGGTGGGGAGAGTCTCTGCCTGGCCGCCCATCGTCTGGGTTATGAGGAGCTCCTCTGCCCAGCCGCCACCCCATCTAGGAGGTGAGGAATGTCTCTGCCCGGCTGCCCATCGTCTGGGATGTGAGGAGCTCCTCTGCCAAGCCGCCACCCCATCTGGGAAGTGAGGAGCGCCTCTGCCCAGCCGCCCCGCCTGGGATGTGAGAAGCCCCTCTGCCCGGCCGCCCCGCCTGGGATGTGAGGAGTGCCTCTGCCCAGCCACCATCGTCTGGGAAGTGAGGAGCACCTCTGCCCGGCCGCCCCGTCTGGGAAGAAGTGAGGAGGGTCTCTGCTCAGCCACCCCGTCTGGGAAGAAGTGAGGAGCGCCTCTGCCCGGCTGCTCCATCTGGGAAGTGAGGAGCGCCTTTGCCCAGCCGCCCATCGTCTGGGAAGTGAGGAGCGCCTCTGCCTGGCTACCCTGTCCGGGAAGTGAGGAGCCCCTCTGCCCGGCCGCCACCCCGTCTGGGAAGAAGTAGGAGCGCCTCTGCCCGGCCGCCCCGTCTGGGAAGTGAGGAGCGCCTCTGCTCGGCTGTCCCGTCTGGGAAGTGAGGAGCGCCTCTGCCCGGCTGACTATCGTCTGGGATGTGAGGATCGCCTCTGCCCGGCCACCCACCATCTGGGATGTGAGGAGCGCCTCTGCCCGGCCACCCCGTCTGGGAAGAAGTGAGGAGTGCCTCTGCCCAGCCGCCCCATCTGGGAAGTGAGGAGCGCCTCTGCCCAGCCGCCCCGTCTGAGAAGAAGTGAGGAGGGTCTCTGCTCAGCCACCCCGTCTGGGAAGAAGTGAGGAGCGCCTCTGCCTGGCTGCTCCATCTGGGACGTGAGGAGCGCCTTTGCCCAGCCGCCCATCATCTGGGAAGTGAGGAGCGCCTCTGCCCGGCCGCCCTGTCTGGGAAATGAGGAGCGCCTCTGCCCGGCCACCCATCGTCCGGGATGTGAGGAGTGCCTCTGCCTGGCCACCCTGTCCGGGAAGTGAGGAGCCCCTCTGCCTGGCCGCCACCCTGTCTGGGAAGTGAGGAGCGCCTCTGCCCGGCCGCCCCGTCTGGGAAGAAGTGAGGAGGGCCTCTGCCCGGCCACCCCGTCTGGGAAGAAGTGAGGAGCGCCTCTGCCCGGCCGCCCCGTCTGAGAAGAAGTGAGGAGCGTCTCTGCCCAGCCGCCCCATCTGGGAAGAAGTGAGGAGCGCCTCTGCCCGGCCGCCCCGTCTGAGAAGAAGTGAGGAGTGTCTCCGCTCAGCCGCCCCGTCTGGGAAGAAGTGAGGAGCGCCTCTGCCTGGCCGCCCCATCTGGGAAGAAGTGAGGAGCGCCTCTGCCTGGCCACCCCGCCTTGGAAGTGAGGAGCGCCTCTGCCCGGCTGCCCCGTCTGGGAAGTGAGGAGCACCTCTGCCCGGCCACCCATAGTCTGGGAAGTGAGGAGCGCCTCTGCCCGGCCACCCCATCTGGGAAGTGAGGAGCGCCTCTGCCCGGCCACCCCGTCTGGGAAGTGAGGAGTGCCTCTGCCCAGCCGCCCCATCTGGGAAGTGAGGAGCACCTCTGCCCGGCCGCCCCGTCTGGGAAGTGAGGAGGGCCTATGCCTGGCCGCCCTGTCTGGGAAGTGAGGAGTGCCTCTGCCTGGCCGCCCCACCTCGGAAGTGAGAAGCGCCTCTGCCCCACCGCCCATCGTCTGGGATGTGAGGAGCGCCTCGGTCCGGCCGCCCCTTCTGGGATGTGAGGAGTGCCTCTGCCCGGCTGCCCCGTCTGGGAAGTGAGGAGCACCTCTGCCCGGCCACCCATAGTCTGGGAAGTGAGGAGCGCCTCTGCCCGACCGCCCCATCTGGGAAGTGAGGAGCACCTCTGCCCAGCCGCCCAGTCTGAGAAGAAGTGAGGAGCGTCTCTGCCCAGCCGCCCCTTCTGGGAAGAAGTGAGGAGCGCCTCTGCCCGGCCGCCCTGTCTGGGAAGTGAGGAGCGCTTCTGCACGGCCGCCCCTTCTGGGAAGTGAGGAGTGCCTCTGCCTGGCTGCCCCGTCTGGGAAGTGAGGAGCGCCTCTGCCCGGCTGCCCTGTCTGGGAAATGAGGAGCGCCTTTGCCCGGCCACCCATCGTCTGGGATGTGAGGAGCGCCTCTGCCTCTCCGCCCCATCCGGGAAGTGAGGAGCCCCTCTGCCCGGCCGCCACCCCGTCTAGGAAGTGAGGAGGGTCTCTGCCCAGCCGCCTCGTCTGGGAAGTGAGGAGCACCTCTGCCTGGCCGCCCCTTCTGGGATGTGGGGAGGGCCTCTGCCCGGCCACCCGTCTGGGAGGTCTACCACAGAGGCCAGAAGCAATGTGGGGGCTGCATATGGTGGCTTACGCCTGTAGTCCCGGTACTCTGGGAGGCTGAGGCAGGTTGATCACTTGAGGCTAGGAGTTGGAGATCAGCCTGGCCAACATGGTGAAACATATGAAAAATACAACAGACAAAGCAACCAACCAACCAAGCGACAACAAAACAGGTCTAACCTGGAGTCATACTCTAATTTTTTATATTTTCCTCCCTTTCTGATCCTTTATCACACTTTCTTTCTCTTCCGCTTCCTTCTCCTTCTTCTTTGTCAAATAGAAGATTGAGTTGTTATCATTGATCCATACAAAGTCCCTCTCTCATTTATTTTCTTTAATTCCCACCCCCTATTTCTATTCTCCGTCTTCCCATGTGCAACCATCCTAATATGTTTGATATACATCATTTTGTTTGTACTTTTAAAAAAATTTTAAAAAAAAAGATTCATAAGAACAAGGATTGGCCAACCATGGTGGCTTATGCCTGTAATCCCAGCACTTTGGGAGGCCGAGGTGGGTGGATCACCTGAGGTCAGGAGTTTGAGACCAGCCTGGCCAACATGGAGAAACCCTGTCTCTACTAAAAATATAAAATTAGCCGGGCATGGTGGCACATGCCTGTAATCCCAGCTATTCGGGAGGCTGAGGCAGGAGAATTGCTTGAACCTGGAAGGTGTAGGTTGTGGTGAGCCAAGATCACTCCATTGCACTCCAGCCTGGGCAACAAGAGCGAAACTGTCTCAAAAAAAAAAAAAAAAAAAAAAAAAAAAAAAAACAAGTATTATTTACTCAATTTTTGGTGAATCAGGAAGGTTGTGGTCGTGGGTTAAATGAAGAAATAAATGTTTGCAAAACAAAAATTGTAAGGAGCACCTCCTACTACTTCACCTGCCTGAGTTCAAAAACAATCACGAATATGGAAGGCTTGCTGAGCACTTTCGTATGGCATTGTTTATCATTGTGCATCATATGATTATTGGATATTTACAGATTTTTATTTGACAATTAAAAAAAATATCACAAAGTAGGAAGGACATAAATCCAGAAGAAAAAGCTTTTAAGTGAGTCAATTTATTTCTATGGAACAAACCTCAACAATTATTTTTCCTTTAGCTTTGACATGTTAGAACTTTTTTCACAGAATGATACTCATTACATGAGCTTGAATCTGAGAACCTCAGATGTGGCCAATAAAGAACTAATGAAAAATGTGTAAAGTAAGAAAATTATGAATGTTTTTCTAAAAAACAAAACAAAATAAAGCAAAACTGTTACGTTCCATTGGGACTCTTAGCCATGTTTTTCAGAAATATTTTGTTTTATATTATTGCCTACTTCATTGTCTTAACAATATGAAGACCAGGCTGTCAAAGGGCATTAGGCATGTGGTGAGAGTTATATTATGGCCAGTTAACACAAGGGAGGTCAGATGTGGCTCCACATTCCACATCCGCAACTACCTTTCCTCACTGAGGCAGAGCAAGGTAATCCAGAAAGTCTTTTCAGACTCTGAGAATGCTGGACTTACATTATTCAGAAAATCACTTGAAAAGATGAAATATTAAATAATTTACACTAAAATTTGGATTATTATTCTGATAGATCAATTTGATTTGTTTAGTGTTTTTTTCACATTCAGCTTGTTAATTCCACAGAAGGGGGGGGCCTACTTTTCATGTATACATGTCTTTTCTGCAGGACTTGGGTATGCACAAATTTTGATCTCTGTCAGTGTCCTGGAACCAATCCCCAGAGCTGACTAAGTTCAGTTTTGTTCTGAAATTTTTATTTTGTCTATAGAAATGCATTTTCATGAAGTTATAACTATATTCATTTTATTTCTCATTCCAATATTATTGAGAATTATGAATAATCAACCAATGTTTCTGTAATGAGCATTTATTGATCCTTAGCGTTACCAGATAGACGTTTTTATAGGTAGAAAAAGAAAAAATGATTCCCTGTTATAGTATCACTTTTTCTTTTTTTTTTGTACTGTGGAAAAATATCATAGATGATTTTTTGCAAGCCAATAGAAAATTTCAATATATATGTAGTAATGATAAATATAATATTCTCTCATACAATGTAATATAATTTTTGCATATCTTTATTTTCAGTATCTTTTTGTTTCTTATTTTAAAATAATGTTTATTTTAGAAACTGTAAAGATCAAGAAAGCCACAGCAGAAAGTAAATAGCTGCCTAATTCCATCAGAAAAATATGAAATCATGGTTATATTCTTGTGTGTATAATTCTAGCCCTTTTCCTATTTTAAATATATTTTGTGTATGTATACACAAAACCCAGTAAATCTCTCTATATGTAAGGTATATAATCAACACATCTTTATTTGTTCTTTTTCATATTTTTGACATTTAGAGGTGTCTTTCTTCCTAAATCTTGACTATTGTAATTTTTTTCTGCCAAACATTGACTATCCCCAGGTTGACCTTATATGTATTGATAGGGGTTAGGTCATTGGACAGCCAGAAATGGCTCCATCTTTCTCTCCAGGGATTATCAAAGTGTCTGGCTTGGGAGTAAGAGCATGTTTTCAACAGTTCGATTGGTTGGCCAATGGCAGCATATTTTAAACTTACCCATCGCCCCAGCTTATTTTGTTGTTGTTCTTAAGAGACAGGTTCTCACACTGTCTCCCAAGCTGGAGTTCAGTGTGCAATCTTAGCTCAGTGCAGCCTCCAACTCCTGGGCTTGATCAATCTTTCCACCGCAGCCTCCAAAATCGCTGCCGCAGTGCCCAGCTAATATTTGTACTTTCATTTGTCAAGACAGGGTGTCCCTATGTTGCCCAGGATGGTCTCAAACTCCTGGCTTCAAGCAATTCTCCCACTTAAGCCTTCCAAATTTATAGAATTACAGTAATGAGCCACCGCTCCTGGCCTTATTTTTCTCTTCAGAGTTTGTCCTTCCTTTCTAGGTCTATGATATGAAAATGTCTTTGCCTGTTCCATAAAACATTCATCTGTCGTGGTCATATGAAACATTACAAAATTATTTTTGATGTTTCTTCATGTTTTATGTTAAGTATGCTAACATGGTAGTGTGGCTTTTTTAAAAAGGACAAAAAAAACACAATAGATGGTTGACTAATCACAAGCAGGACTTTAAGGATCACAGTTGTGCTATCATTTATTATGATATATTAAAAAATCAGCACTTACTTGTAATGTGCCTTGAGACAAACTATTTAGCAACTCGATTTCTCAGACCTCAGTTTCCTCCTCTGGGAAATACTAATATCAACTGTGTGTAGTTTATCTTGAAGAATTAGAAAAATTGTAAGTAAATACTTTATTACCCAGCACGATTGCTGTGGTTATTTTATCGTTGTTACTGTTGTAGCATTGAACCACTTACCACTTTAGGTTATTTGTTCGAAGTCAAATATTATTAATTAACACATATTTCATAAACTAGTCTTTTCCATTTTATTTATTTATTTATTTTTTAAAGGATGGAACCTTGCTTTGTAGCCCAGCCTGGATTGCAGTGGCATGGGATGATCTCAGCTCACTGTGACCTCTGCCTGCCAGGTTCAAGCAATTCTCCTGCCTCAGACTCCTGAGTACCTAGGACAACAGACACGTGCCACCATGCCTGGCTAATTTTTTGTATTTTTAGTGGAGACGGGGTTTCACCATGCTTTCCAGGCTAGTCTCGAACTCCTAACCTCGTGATCCGACAACCTTGGCCTCCCAAAATGCTGGGGGTACAGGCTTGAGACACCGCACCTGACCATAATAGTCTTTAGAGTTGATTTAATGTGGAAGTTTAGTTGACAAGTGGCTGGTTCAAATTGTTAAATTAGAAATATTCAATGTTAGAATTGTAGAGTGCCCTTGTGTTCCTCTTCCGTATCATTTGGGCAACTAGTAAACAGTATACTGTTTTATCAACAGGTATGTCATCTATGCTCCAGGCAGCCACAGCAAGTATTCAGGGGAGTCATTTCCAGGAATTTCTAATGCTCTGTTTGATATTGAAAGGAAAGTGGACCCATGCAAGGCTAAAGGAGAAGTGAAGAGAAAGCTTCGTTGCAGCCTTCACTGGGCAGGCAGCTTCAGAGGCTTTGAAACAAGTAGCCTAAGAGGATTCCTTAGAGAACCCATATTGAATTTGTGTGGTATGTCACTCAGAAAGAATCATGATGGGTATATTGATGTATTTTAAAATTAGTATTTTAGAAATAAAGATGGATAGTATATATAGTTATGTGAGTGTTCATGTATTTGTCTTAGTGTATATTTTTTCTTTTATTTTCTCGTGGATTAAAAATAAAAAATCAAAATTTATAATTATACAAGATTATTCTGAAGTAGAAGAATCAAAGTCAGTATTAAATCCAAGGGGAATGGAGAAATATCATAAAACTCTCATCTGGCATTTTCGAGGAATCAAGTCTAATGTGTCCATGTCGCTTCACACATGGGAAAACAGTTTGTCACAGAACACACTGCGGAATATGCGCAACTGCTCCAAGCCAGAGGCCTCACGCCCTGCCTGGCCTCCCAAGGCTGAGAGGATCACTATCTCAGCGCACTAGTTGGGACACTGATTAAATTACACTTTTAGTATATGTAATCACTCTATAGCATAAGAAATCACTATTTTTTATTAAAATATTTTATTTATGTAAAAGACTATAATATAACACACAAGTATAGAGAAAAATAGTAATGAACATTTGTGAACCTACTAGCCATATTAAGAAAATAACGTTTCCAATATCTTTGGGTTCCCCGTGCACTAATAACAGTTGTGCTTTTTCACTGTCTTGAATTTTGTGTTTATCTTTATTTCCTCTCTTATTCTTTATAATTTTATCACACATGGCTATATTATTTACATGTTGTATGGTTTGGCTTTAGGTAGTTTTGAACTTTTTAAAATAAAATCATACCATGTATAGTTTTGTGGTACTTGATTTTTTTCCACTGGTCTTTAAGTGTTCAGATAGATAGATAAGTAAGTAGATGATAGATAGATAGATAGATGATAGATAGATAGATAGATAGATAGATAGATAGATAGATAGATGATAGATAGATAGATGGATAGCATTTATTCAAATGAAAGGAACATTCAGGGTCTGTCAAGACAGAGAAAACATATAATAATGTGAATAGGGAAAGTTAATATAAAGAATGATTAATTATAACAGCATTTGAGCAAGGAAATATTGTCCAGTAGAATGTAAGGAGAAGTCTAAATAATACGTGATGAGCACATATAAGGAATTGCCATTGTGTCCAGGGTGAAGTTGGAGTAGCCAATGAAGAGTCCCCTCACCCCTTGGCCTCACTGAATGTTAAGAAGTCGCTGTGCTGTTGCGCTTGAACAACTTGCTTTAAATCCACACTTCAGAGCTCCCCAGAAACTTGCCTTCTGGGCCACTTGTAAAGCTGTTTACAAAGAAATGTCATGCCAGACAGGCTCCACTTCAGATTTGGCAAAGCGCAGTATCAGGAGAAGCTCGTGGCTGCTCAGTTCTCCTGGCCACCATGAACTTCCGGAAGTGGATGCTATAGCAACTGCCTGAACTACACAATCTGGGCATTGGTGTATCCCTGTATGCCCTCTGGGCCAGACACTGGAGGTGTCATTTCCAAAGCAGATTGGAAGCGCTTTTTTGGAATTTCTCTCCAATGCTTTCTACTCACACAGACTGACATCTTAACACGTGGCAAAGAAAAAAATATTTAAAGAGTCCAGATCTATTTATGTAAACAATCAAGAGTGAGTTTGTAGTGGAAAACCCAAAGTTGGATACATGGTGCATAATGATATATATTTGTTCATTTTCTGCTGTTGTACACTTGGAATGATTTTTGTGTTTTGATTTTGTGAACATGTCTCCTAATGTAAATAGCCAATAGATTCTCTTTCCAGACAGTATCTTCCGATAACTGGAATGTCTGCGTTATAAAATTTGTGGATGTTAATTCTATTGGGCAATGCCACAGCGCTTCAAAGTAATTTTATTTGTTTATATTTCCACTGACAATCATGTTATACAAAATAATAGAAGTATAGATGATTGTGGCAAGTTAAAGAAATACAAGGCACTCACCCTTACTAGAATCCAAGGCATTTGTGGGAAGAACAATTCATACACTTAGCACCAAATACATCAAGTATGTTTTGGAAGACATCGAGAGGAGTGTAACTACTTTCCTGTAGTTTATCAAAATCCCATAATAAGGTTAAGCAGGTAGGAATATAGGCACATTTCCATTTCAGAAAGCATTCTGGCCTAGATAGAATAGAAGGATATCAACCCAGGAAGAGAACAGAACTAATATTTTGTGTGTGTGTGTGTGTGTGAGACAGGGTCTCACTCTGTCACCCAGGCTAGAGTCGGTGGCACAATCCCTGCTCAATGCAACCTCAGCCTCCTGGGCTCAGGCAAGCGTCCAGCCTAAGACTTAGCTGAGGTTACAGGCATGCACCCTCATGCCCGTCTAAATTTTGTATTTTTTCTGGAGATGGAGTTTCACCATGTTGCCTAGCCTGGTCTCGAACTTCTCAGCTTGACCGGTCAAGCCACCTCGGCCTCCCAAATTGCTGAGATTACAGGCATGAGCCACCATGCCAGGCCCCACCATCTTTTCTCATGACAACTGCTGTCACTTAGACTTTACTATCAGAAAATATAAGACTACTCTCATCCTTTGGGTTTCAGCTTAGGTGTCATTTCTTTTAGGAAGACTTTTAGGATGACTGTCCCTTCCTTTGTCTCAACTACTAGACCATGAGCTCCTTAAGGACTTAATCTTGGGTTTTTTTTACCCTTTTTTTACAAATTTTAATTTAATTTTTGGGATACATGTGCAGAACGTGCAGGTTTGTTACAATTTTGGCTCCAATCTCTACCAGTATGGAGAGTCCATAGCAGACACTTATTTTGTGAGTAGTCAGAGTAGTGCACATAAGAGACCTCCTGAGACATTCTGTGCTTTGAAAAGCAGAGCTGCACTGCACACTAGGATTTCCACAATGCCTTTGTTATGGGGTTTGGCCGAGCATGCCCACAGGCCTTTTGTGATGTCATTGATAGAGGGTTGGACAGTATGGTAGATGTAGGACAGTGTGCATATTATTATTCAAAAAAGTGGACCAAAGCCTGCACAATACTTGAAGGCTTTGTCAACTTTCAATCAATTCTGTCAGCATGCAAGAAGCGTCCCCTCAAAATATTGTATGTAACACGGTGGCTTAGGAAGATACTTTGGCAACATATTTAATGTCACTGAAAGGAAAACAGTTTTCGGAGACAGACTGCCTGGTTTCAAACCCTAGTTCTCCTACTTAATTTGAGTATGCCTATGGACAAATTATTAAACTTTCCTGTTCTCACGTTTCTTAATCTTTAAATGAGTATAAAATATTATTTATCTTATGGGGTTGCTGCAACAATTAAGCAAGTTAGAACATGTGAAGCACATAGAACAGTTTTCAGCACAGAATTGGTGATCAATAAATGTCTGATATTTTCACTTGAATGACAGAGTATTTTTTGGTTAGGTAAGGAAATACTGCCTTTTCTCTCTTACCTACCCTGCATGATAACACACTTGTAGTAAAATAGATAACTTTTTCAGCTTCTAGCACTAAAATTTGCAACTATATTTTATTCTTTCATATGCATCTCATAAGTTGCTTATTGTTTATTTCTGTCTAATACAGGGCAGTCTACAAAATGTAGAATCAAATTTTTATTGAGAAGTGAGAATACCAGAAAGTCTTTCTTCTTTACACTTAGGTAGATAACATGCAACATCTTAAGTAGTGTTTGAATCTGTTTTCAGAGAACAAGATTTGTGGAAAAGTCTGCATATATATGTATCTATTATTACATTTTCTTAACGTTATTGGATATACTTTTTGAAGCATAATGCTGGTGAAATGACACTTCAGAAAACATACTAATTTGCAATGCCATGGACTGATTAAAAGACAGCCACTTCATCTTTTTCTAGGATATGCTGGCTTTTATGAATTTTATAATTTTTTAAATGTCTCTTCAAATGTAAATGGTGACTTTTATATAGATTTCTACTTTTTCAAATTCTAGCAAGGTTTGTTAATTTTACGTTTATAGAAATGACCTAAATCCCCAAACATTAGATAATTTATGAATACAACTATGTATAAACATAGTTGATTTATGTATAAACATGTATCTATGTATAAACATGGTGATTTATTAAATCATGGTAAAAGACAACAAAATCTGTTAGTATGGCAACCGTGTTACAAATAACTTTCATGCACTATTAAAGATAATTATGGACATAATTATTGTGTAAATAACAGCCAGGTGCCATGGCTCATGCCTGTAATCCCAGCACTTTGTGAGGCCGAGATGGGCAGATCACCTGAGGTCAGGATTTCGAGACCAGCCTGGCCAACTTGGTGAAACCTTATCTCTACTAAAAATACCAAAATTAGCCAGTCACGGTGGCAGACACCTGTAATCCCAGCTACTCGGGAGGCTGAGGCAGGCAGGAGAATCACTTGAACCTGGGAGGCAGAGGTTGCAGTAAGCTGAGATCGCGCCACTGCACTCCAGCCTGGGTGACAGAGTGAGACTGCATCTCAAAAACAACAAAAAAAAAAAAAAAAAAAAAAAAGGAAGGAAGAAAGAAAGAAAGAAAATAGATCAATAGATCTAACCAACTGGCAAGGGCTCCCAAGAAGCTGCAACTTCCAAGTCACTAAGGAGAATGGTGAATTGGCGGCCACGCTTCCATTAACTGCATTTCTGGATTTTCTAGTGTAGAGTGGCAAACCTAATACATATCTTCATTTTTTTTGTTATTTTAGAAGATAATTAATTGTTGATTCATTCTTGTTAATTATTATAGGTGAAATATTGGCTATTTCAGAATGTGAAAGTGTTCTCTCTAATCATCTGAATTGACTATGGGAAAAAACTTTCTTAATTAAAAATAATAGATATTATTTACATTTAATATATTGGAAGGAAGAGTTTTGATATTAAAGTTAAAAGGACAAATTTAATGATTCATAATTTTAGGAGTTGACAGTCCACTCTGATTAATCAATCTTAGATAAAACCTACTTTATTTATAATTGTCTGAGCATACTTCTTAGGTGAGTTTGGAGGCAGGGAGTATAGAATAATACCATAGATACTAAGTGTCTTTCATATATTATCATCAAGGAATCATTGAGAGAGATAGAATGACAGAGACAGGATGACATTCAGAATGTGCTTCTTCGTTGATTAGCTTATATAAGTGATTCAGAAATCATCCCAGCTTTTACCCTCCGCCCAGGCTTTAAGCTTGTCTAAGTAACTGGGAATGATTGAGAGCACGGCTTGTTTAACAAAAATGTCATGACGACCGTTGTCTCATTTTCTCATTTGCATCACGGTTGTTCATATCCATAAGTTTCATACCCGTGAATTCAACTAATCTCAGATAAAAAATATTTACAGGGAGAAAAAAGCAGCTGTACTAAACATGTACTTCTTTTTTGTCTTTTTTTTTTTTTTTTTTTTTTGAGACAGAGTCTCACTCTATTACCCATGCTGGAGTGCAGTGGTGCGATCTCAGCTCACTGTAACCTCCGCCTCCTGGGTTCAAGCTATTCCCCTGCCTCAGCCTCCCGAATAGCTGGGACTACAGGCAGGTGCCACCACGCCCTGCCAATTTTTTGTATTTTTAGTAGAAACGGGGTTTCACCATGTTAGCCAGGATGGTCTCAATCTCCTGACCTCGTGATCTGCCCGACTCGGCCTCCCAAAGTGCTGGGATTACAGGCATGAGTGACCGCGCCCTGCCAAACATGTACATATTTTTAATCTTCTTGCTGTTACTAAACAGTATGGCATTACAAGTATTTATACAGCATTTACATTGTATTAGGCATTCAAAGTAATCTAGACATAAAGTATTCAGGAGGATAGGTTTAGGTTACATACAAATCCCACACCATTTACTAATAAGAGACTTGAACATCTTAGGATCTTGGTATCTCAGGGAGTCCTGGACTGAATCTTCGACGACTATTGAGGGAAAACTTTATAAATCCCGTATGTTTGCATTTACTATGTCTCAGTTTGTACTGGAGCTAACTTATTAGACATATTGGACAGAGCTCAAGTAGACAAGGAAAATTGTCCACCAGCCTTTTTTTCCTTTTCATCGGGACAAATAAAAATAAGAGAAAGAAATTCTCACTTTTTTTTTTAATTTTCAGAAACACGGATTCAGACGCCCTGCGAGTCTTCCAGAATGAGCTCATTTGCTGCATTTGCCTGAAATACCTCATAGACCCGGTCACCATTGACTGTGGGCACAGCTTTTGCAGGCCCTGCCTCTGCCTCTGCTCAGAAGAAGGCAGAGCACCAATTCACTGCCCTTTGTGCAGACAAATCTCAGAGAAGCCCAACTTCAACACCAGTGTGGCACTCAAAAAGCTGGCTTCCCTAGCCAGACAGACCAGACCTCAGAACATCAACAGCTCACACAATATCGGTGTGCTCCATGAGGAGGCTAAGGAGCTCTTCTGTGAGGCTGACAAGAGATTGCTCTGTGGGCCCTGCTCTGAGTCACCAGAGCACATGGCTCACAGCCACAGCCCAATAGGATGGGCTGCTGAGGAATGCAGGGTACGTGATGCCTCTAAGGCAGTGTGAATTATGTAGATTCCCAAATAAGAATGATGAGGGCCTATGATAATGACGGTGATGAGAATGCAGATGGTGGAGGTGGTGATAATTCCATGTCAATCATGATAACATAAATGTGTCCTTTCAATGTTGCTGACTAATTTGGCACTCTAATCATAGCTGTGTTGAGACTCCACTAAAGGAGGTTTCCTTAGAAACATTGTTCAAACATATAGAATGGAGCTGTGGAGCAGGTGGCCAGCACCAAGAACACTGTTCAAAGTCGGGTTATATAAAAGCCAGTTTCTCAGAAAATTGATGATATTATCTGAAGGGTCCCTTAAAACTCTCTATTATGTTTCTATCACTTTTCACATCCCAATGATTAGAACCAAATGTGTTTAATTTGGAAAAATCTGATCACTCCACTCTAACTTAATTTATGTTTCTTTCAATGACAGCCTTTTTTTTATTGATAAGGGGATGAAATCTACTATACTGTCTTCATTATTGCTAAGCTTCTTGCTTCTTTTGCAGGAGAAACTTATAAAGGAAATAGACTATTTATGGAAAATCAATCAAGAGACACGAAACAATCTAAATCAGGAAACTAGCAAATTTCATTCGTTAGAGGTAAAAATGAAAATGTTTTCTTTGTTTTTATGCAAATAAACACACTGTTAGCTTATAATTTTTAGCTAAATTCAAACTACCAGTTGAAAGACAGTGATTTCATCCACAGAAAATGTAGTGATTTCAATTAATATAATAGGAATTGCAAACAGAGAAGCCCACACAAGCTAGCCAAATTAATTCTAGTATATTGGATAAATGGCATGATGTGTATTCTAGTTCAAATTTGAAGGTTGGTATCAATCTTTTCAGACACCGCAGATGAGACAACATTTCACTAAGTTTGGGAATGAGGAAGGTGAAAGCAATAGAATAGTATATAGAGTAAAAATAAGGTAAAAGTAAAAAGAAACTGCATAATACGGTGTATGGCTAAATGTTTTTTAACATGTAGGCGAATCAGACAGGGAAAAATCCTAAAAGAGAGATTAATAGAGGAAATAATTGACTCAATAACAACTGTGAAGAAGCATCACAGTGATAGAAACCAGGAGTCTTTATATAGGTTTGATTTAAAAAGGGAGAGAGAATACAAACATTGACAAAGATGGACAGAAGAAGATAGAAAATGTTCAAGACTGCTTGCAAGAGTGAGGCAGAAAGTTTATAAGTTGCTTGATTACACCCAGCATATAATTATTTGAAGTTTTCTATTGAGAGTGAGAACGTGTAATCCTTTTAACCAAACATCTCTGCAGCACTATGTGTCATTAAGGAAGAGGATAATCAGTATTCAATATCAAAAGATGCATATATTTCTAGAAGAGGAGGAGCAACTGCATCTGCAGGCACTGGAAAGAGAAGCGAAAGAGCTTTTCCAACAACTACAAGACAGTCAAGTGAGAACGACCCAACATTTAGAAGGGATGAAAGACACGTACAGAGAGCTGTGGGAGACATGCCACATGCCTGACGGGGAGCTGCTCCATGTGAGGAGGGAGGGTCCATCCTCAGAGACAGGAAGCCTTTGCTGGACAGTGCTGCCAGGACATGCAAATATCACCTGCATATGTCACTGCTCTAAGCTAAGTGACAAATGCTGTCTGACTTCCACCATTACGTTTCTCCATTCACTTATTACTGCATACTTTGGTAATCTTTGGGAAATTTTTGCCATCTTAGCTGATAGCATATAACAAAGTTCTCTTCAATATAATTTGGAGTGCTATCCACACAGAGAGATCATCCAAAATCATTAGAACTCTAGGCCAGGGGAAGGTTAGTAATACTCCATTTACATGCCCTAGTTCATCCTCACTCTGATGTCCCAGACAGCAGTGATTTGCTGAAGACATTGAGGGGTTTCCCCTTGCCTGGGCAAGATTTCTCAAAGCTGCTCATCAATGTCCATGTACTGTTTCTCATATGGTTCTCTGTTTTGTTTTAAGAGTTGTCATGTGTGGTCAGAACTTTCCTTGGAAATAAGATTAGGAAATTAATGACACTGGAAGCCTAGATATCCTTGCTTTACTCCACCATCTCTTGCTGAGCTCCTTTCTTCCTAATGCCCACTGATGAAGCTTTCTATTGTTTAGTTGAGGTTCTGTTATTAATGTAGCCTTGAATGATTCCTTAGCAGGAAATAAAAAGATATACATTATTAAAACACTAAAACAGAAAGAAACAAGAGTGTGAGAAAAGATGCAGAAGGAAAAATCTCTCATAATTAACATTATCTTTTTTTTTTTGCAGGATGTGGGAAATGTATCAGCAAGATGAGTTTACAGTAAAAACAATGCTATTTCTGAAAATTTGTTCTCCTGTGAATGAAGGGGATGTATGCATTTTGAGGACTAACATCGTTGTCAGAGCTATTTCAAATTTTGTTTCAAAAGAGGGCCTGAGGTCTTCTTCTCTTTGGTCTGGAAAATATTCATCTTAAAATTTGTATGAATTAAAATATACATAAAAACACTTTGCCATTTGGAAGTTTTTTCTCCCGATCCATCCATCCTGACCAGCCATACCCCACAGATCTTAATACAAAATTACTCTGAGGAATCATAGAGGCATCTTCTACTCTAGAGGGGTTGGAGGTTAAAAAAAAAAAAAAAAAGACAGAGGGAGGAGAGAGATTCCCTAAGGATGGGCTGAGGAGGGATGTTTTGTTCCTAAAAGCATCAATGACCTGGGCCTGCCCCATCACCGTACACCCAGTTCTAGGAAAGACCTCAGGAAAATGGTTGCCTCAGGACCCTCACCAGCAGGGTTCTCAGGCTGGAATTAGACTCCTTTGATTTGCACAAAAGATTAAAGCCTTTTGTCTCAGTGAACATTCTCTGTTACACACTGACTAGCGTTAGTGACAGTTGCAGACTGAGGTCCCAAAGTTTTTGTCTGGGTTTTCTGCTCTCTGAAATATTCCCAAGATTTCTGCCTACCCTCAGGGGGTGTGATGGGCAGAGGGAGGCAATGACTTTTTATGACTTTAGAAGTTGTGTAATGTCTGAGAATAACATATCTGGAGAAATTGGGTTTTTATGGAAGTAAAATTTAGAAAAAGTAACATCCTTATGGCCCCTAGAGTGTGGAATAAAATGTACAACCAGTTAACCAAAACTGGCAGAATTCTGAGGAAACATCTTATATGAAAATGTGATATCTTCGTATGACTGTATGATTAACTCTGGGCTTGGAACTATAGCTGAGGCCATTTTTTTTGCAGGACTGATTTGGCACAGATGCAACAGCCCCAGCCAGTGAACCCAGAGCTCACTTCATGGCGCATAACTGGAGTCCTAGACATGCTCAACAACTTCAGAGGCAAGAGCCAGCTGCTTCACAGTCCAGCCTCAAATTATTTCCTTATTGGGTCCCTTGGTTGAGGCTTTTTCCATTTAAGTTTTATTAGTTTTGACATGTAGGTAATACATACTTTTCCAAAACATGTGCATCTTCTCTACCTGCATAGTAATATTACAATGATGAAAACTCAATTTCCTGACTTACAGTTTGATGAAAATGTAAAGAAAGATACACACTTTATCTGCAGAATAAGAGGACAAAGAATATTCAGATCATGTAGTTATGAAGACACTAGTTCTCATGGTGGCATCAGTATTTCCTGTTTATTCAATTTAATTCAATTTTGAAGGCTTAGATTTGTCATAATGGTTTTTAATTCTTTCTATTCTATGTGCATTTACATGCATTCTACAAGTAACCTTTATTATTTACAAAATCAGAACATTTTGATCAACAAAGAAAATGACTGAAATATCCATAATCAGGACAATTCTAATGCCATCAGATACATCTCAAAACAAGTGAAAAGTGAGGGATCTGTGAACGTGGCTGAACCATGTTAGGCCCATTCTAGAGAGCAGGTCTAAGTAGCAGAGGGCAGGAACCCAGAGTAGATTGAATCAGGAGCTAAACAGATAATGTAAAGCCAGAGTATTCTTTTCAGAAACTTATAAATTTTACGTGTGTAAATTTCTACCAAATTTTTTATGTTTGAGACTATAACAGGCATTACTTACATTCCAATAAATTCCCACATCACAGCAAATTGATGTCTACCTGTTGATGATCTTAAACACAAATAATACAAGAAGATTTTTCTACTGAAGAAAAAAAAACATTTTAGATATGTCCTGAAACAAACTATGCAGAGATAGACATTAAATCATTACTTCGCCCAGTTATATGGTCACATTTTTTCTCTGATTTTAAGGAATAATACATAATTGTATGTGCTGAAGAGGTGTAATAACATTTCATCTTCATGCATGCATGGGGCTAAACTCTCTTGCTTTCCTTCCTTCTGTATTTTCTTGGAGGAAGAGCAAATGAAGTGAATAATTGGGCACAGAGCCTCTGTCCCTCATAGCACTCACTAATATAATATTTTTTCCTTGTCAGTGGATAATGCTCTGAGCACGGAAATGATTCCTTGCTATATAAGCCTTTCTGAGGATGTGAGATATGTGATATTTGGAGATGACCATCTCAGTGCTCCCGTGGATCCCCAGGGAGTGGAGAGCTTTGCTGTGTGGGGAGCACAAGCATTCACCTCCCACAGGCATTTCTGAGAGGTGGATGTGACCCTCTCCTCCAGCTGGATTCTGGGAGTCTGTAGAGATTTCAGGACTGCAGATGCCAATATCGTTATTGATTCTGATGAAACATTTTTTTTTAATTTCCTCAAAAAGGAGCAATCACTGTAGTCTCTCCATCAACTCTCCACCTTTAATTCAGTATGTACAAAGGCCTTTGGGTCGGGTTGGGGTGTTTCTGGATTATGATAATGGATCTGTGAGTTTTTTTGATATTTCTAAAGGTTCTCTTATCTATGGTTTTCCTCCTTCCTCGTTCTCTTCCCCTCTGAGGCCTTTCTTTTGCTTTGGTTGTACATGAAAAGTTGGTTTCATGATGATTTATTGTGACCTCCCATATATGAGGCAAATAGTGTCCTAAGACCCTACGTGTGAGAGCCTGTGAGCTCATTGTAACTTCATGGAATGTAATTACTTTATGGTAATAAATGGGATAACCACCTTGAATGTGTACATTTGTTAATTAAGTTATTTTAATTAATAAATTATTGTGGAATCTTCACTAGAACATCAATAATTTTTTGTACTAGTTTTGTTGAAATTCATTCACTTACCGTGAAAGTCATGTTCTAATGTATTTAATTCAGAGATTGTTAGTGTATCACACTTGTGTAGGCATCAGAGCTCTCTACTGCCTGTGCACTTTTAACACTTCCAGAAGAATCCCGATACACATTAACATTTATTCTCCATTCAACCTCCCCCATTCCTTGACACCACTTAATCTACTTTTTATGTTTTTGCATTCAGGTAAATAAAATCATACAATGTAAGTTCTTTTTTTAATCTGACTCCTTTTTCAGAGAGTATGTTTTCAGTTTGTACACACTGTAAATCATTTCTCTTAGTTGTATATTTGAACCAGGCTGGGGTAGAATAATGAAGTGGTGGATATCTTATCTTACAAAGAATAAAAAGTGTGCTTATTTCCTTTTTAAGTCTGAGCAAGTTAAGTTGACCTCACAGACTTTATCGTTTCTCAACATCCTAGTTATTAATCACATTTCAACTCATGCAACAGATTTTCAGTGCCGGGTTGCTCTGCTATTACATCTCTGAATATATTATATCAGATTATAATATTCAGAAAACTCTTATACTTATTACTACCAGATTGAAAATTCCAAAGGGGCAATGGCAGTATTTGTCTTCTTTGCTAATATATTACAATTATTCAACGCAACTTTTAGAATAGATCATACAGTAAATAAGATGAGTAAATGGATAATTAGAGGAGTTAACATGTATAAATATTATTCTAACATTAAGAAACTATTCCAAAATATAAGTAACAAAATAGGATAGAACATACTAATGAATATCTATCAAAAGATAAGAAATAAATTGATTTTCAGATTCATATCAAAGATAACACTATTATGTTAGGGTTTAAAATAATTGTAGCATAATTTTTACGGGGTTGATTTCAATTGTCTTAGGTTTTTTAATATAAACAATCAAAAGAGGAAGGTTCCTATATAAGATGATGGGGAACAGGAACAGGACTTAGAATAATGGAGGCTGTCCTTATTTAAACTGACATATAAATTTAACTACTTACTAAGCATAAAGTGGTATAAACCTTCTTATGCAGTAGAAAGAACAAACTTTGTTTACATTTTAAATAAGAATCCAGATGATAGAGAATGGAAAATTCTATAAGAGAATGTAATAGCTACGTCTCCTAGCACACCGGCTTATGTGCTGTAACAAAGACCACGAATTTGAAATGATTCAGAAGGTGCATTTCTCTCACATGATTGTACCAATATAGGAGTTGGTCAAGAAGAAGACTGACATCTTCAACAAGTGAATTTTACCTCTTTGTGCAGGAAACTTCCATTTATTACCATGTCCCATGCAGCAGGAGAGCCAGAAGAAACGTAGGAGGGTCAAGAGTATTTGGCTTTAAGGAAATCACCTGGTGTTTCTCACAGTGCTTTTATTCCTGTCCTATAGGTTCAAAATTAGGCAGATGGGACACTAAGTGGTAATGTATCTGGGAATGCTGTTTACACTCTAAACCTTATTTATTCTTATCATTTGATTCAGAAAACAAATTAAATGACTGGAACAACTGAAAATAACCCAAGAGATTTGTTCAATGAAACAAAGCTGAACCTCAACCAAATAGATAAGCTGCTGCCTAAGGTTAGCACCAGTTGTTATTCAAGAGTGAGTAAACCCTGCTTTTTACCACTGTCGAGGTGTCCAGTGTCGTCCTTTTTAGAGCCTGGCTAGCTGAGTGTTATGTGTCAAGAAACATCTTATTTGTATTTTAGTCCCTTAAATGAACGATTTTGATAGAAATGATTCTCCCAATTTTGAAGATACTTATCAGAAAGATTCTCTTATTCCTTCACTCTATATCACGTAGACTATAATAAACTGTCTCTCTTCTGCCTCCACATATTTCATGCAGAACATTAGGAGTTAGCAGAGAGAAAGCTTCTCAACAGCTTCTTTTGGACTCGCTGCCTTTTTCCAAGTGATCTGAGATGATAAAATTATTCACCTTAGGGCTCCAACCCGGCACTCCTTTTTGATTTTCACCTATGTTTTGTGAGTTTTTCTGTTGATGCTACAACTCTATGCAACAGTCAAGGCCTCATAATTTAATTACATTATTTGTTGCTAGATTTCAAGGAAAAATTTGTTCCTGACATTCTTCTAATTTAGCTCACATTCACTTTGTCAGGAAGACAGAATTAGCTACTTTACGATCACTTAGTATTTGACTCTGATTTTGGAAGATGAAAATGTTTTTGTGTCTATTTACCACATTTTCTTAGCCATTTAACGAAGATAATTTTATTCTGTTGATTCTCCTAGAGATACTTAATTTATTTATTCTCTTCACCTGTCAGAATTTATGTTAGAATATCACCAAGACTTACTTACAATTGAAATAAGTCTAAGAGAGACCACTAACAACACTGTCAATCATTAATACAGAAATCTTTAACTTCCTGAGATTTTTATCCCTGAAAGAAGTTATTTATGAATAGCCTGGTTATAGTTTCTTTTAATACAAGAATTTTCACTCTTCTGTAGTACAAAAAGTAAAAACTGATAAAGAGGATAACTTGGAAAAAATTAATCTAACAAAACTGAGACACATTCTTGACTAGCACTTTATTTCTGTACTAAATTTAGGAGATATGTAAATGGCAGGTTTCCTAAGTGAAATGAGACAGACACACAGACAAAAATACTTCATGGTCCCACTCATATTTGAAATCGATTTTTAAAAGTTCAATACATTAAAAAATGGTGGTTACATTCATGGGAAGAAAATAAGTAAATGAAGGGTAACAGTGGTAAAGGTGCAGTAATGTAGAATAAATGAATCTGATGTACAACCTGTAGGTATATTAGATAATCTCGTATTGTTTTTGGGAAATATTCTGAGGGACTAGATTTTTGGCGTTCTTATCATAAAAAAGAAGCACAGCTAAGTGATATGATCGATTTGTTAATTTTCTTCATTATAGTAATCATTTCCTTATGCACATGTATCTCAAAACGACATATTGTGCACCTTGAAAATATAAAATAAAACAAATTAAAACATAAAGATAATTTTGTTCTTGCATGTAAGCCGAAAATAAGTGAAGACTGGGTCAGTAATAACAATGCTTTGCTGAATTAAGAGAATTCTAGTAAAATATTTTTAGTTGGAAAGCTATCTGTATTAAATAAAATTGATCTAAAGCTCTTTACAGGGGCCATACTTATAATCCCAGTGCTTTGCGAGGCCAAGGCAGAAAAATCACTGGAGGCCAGGAGTTTGAGATCAGCCTGGTCAACATAGTAAGACCTTATCTCTACCAAAGCATAAACAGAAAATTAGCCTTGAGTGGTGGTGCACACCTGTTGTCCCAGCTTCTCAGGAGGCTGAGTTGGGAGGATTGCTTGAGTCCAGGAGTGTAAAACTGCTGTGAGTTCTGATTGTGACATTGAACTCCAGCCTGAGTGACAGGGTGACAACTTGTCTCAAAAACAGCAACTAATTCTTTTTGGTAGTCATTTTACCCGAAAGGTATAATTCTTTCTTCTACAATTAAATCCGCATATGTCTAGGCCAGCTATATCAGGTAGAGCTTGTCCTCTAGTGCTTATATCTATAAAACAAGTAAGATAATTATAAGGAGGCTCTAAGCAAAACAATTTTTTTCTCATTCTGGACTTTGAGGTCTTAATTCTTAGACTAATTTTCTGTCTCAATAGTGGATATCACCCTGAAACTTAATTTGTCCAAGCACCTCACATATCCTGAGATTTTACAAAACATATAGTTCATAGGATCAATACGTTCTTATGCCTTAAAAGTCTCCAGGCATTGAAGGATACTACTATGTGGAAACTCGGGCCTTCTACTGCATTACTGAAAGAGCACATTTGAGACTCACAGCACTGGTTGCAGGAGTCTGTTAACAGGTCTGGACAATGAGTAATGTCAGTCTGGATAATTCTGAGGAAGGCTTTCTGCCTTGTTATAAGGAGGATAATCACTGGAGACTCTAGACAAGTTCCCGGTCATCATTCCAGCATTTAGTTGCTGTTTTTGTAATCCCAGCACTTTGGGAGGCCTAGGCAGCTGGATCACTTGCGATCAAGAGTTCAGGACTGGCCTGTTCAACACGGTAAAACTTTGTCTCTACTTAAAATACAAAATTAGCAGGGGGCGGGGGCGGGGAATATGCATTCGAAGGGAAGGAGAACATACTTAACATGCCATTGGAAGGTGAAATTCCTAATATTTGAGAATATTGTTGACAACTATGTTTAATTCTCAGTATAGAAAGATGTACCCTTTGAATGACATTAAAAATTCACTAGAAGAGTGAAGACTAATAGTTAAAATGTCACATAAGTAACAACAGTCTCAAAACAAAGTGTTCTAAAAGGTTAAAGTACGTATATGAGATAGAGGAGAGAATAAATAACAGCTAATTAATTAGACTTTATTATGTGAAAAGACTTTTCTAAAATTCTTCCATAATAATTGAAGATATAAATTACAATAATTAAAGTATACAAAAAATAAAAGCATTAAAATAGTGAAACATTTAAAAAAGGGTAAATTTGAAAATTATTTAATTTTTAATCTCAAAAATCAGAAAGTGATTTTATCAATGTCCTAAAAAATTAAAATAAAAACAAACAATAATGTAAAAGAAGTGAGGTTTCCCCCGGGCTGGGGGGGAGTTAGGGCTTCCTGGGGACACAGAAGCAAGAAGTAGGGACCTTGGCGCCCACCAGGCTTTCCCAGACAGAGCCTTCGCCCCACGCCCACGCCTCCGGCCGATTGTGTGGTGCTGCTGGCTGGGACCCAGCCACAGGGTGACGGGGCGCGCTGCATGACCCCGCCACCGCTGTCCCCACTCCTAGGCACACAGGTCTAGGAGGATCTCGCTGACTACAAAGAGTTCCAGGACTTCTCCAGTCTGCCCCACACCCGCAGCATCTCCTGGGACGACTCTTTCTACCCTTTCCAGGACCAGGAGGAGCACGGCGTCCAGGGCGTAGAGAGCGTCCTGGAGGAGGGCGTCCTGGAGGAGGGCGTCCTGGAGCAGTGGGGCTGCTGCAGACTCTGGTGCGGCGGGGGCTGAACTTTGAGAAGGCGCAGGAGACTGATCACAATGGCTAGACTGGCCTTAATGTCGCCTGCTACCACGGCTTTGTGGATATACCGTGGTGGCCTTAGCTGAGTGCCCCCAAATTGACGTCAACTGGCAGGACAGGGAAGGGAATGCAACCCTAATCGTAGCTGCACAGGCAGGAGCTGCCCCTGGCCCCATGGGCACAGTTGCCTTAGACACTGGCTCTCAGCCTTGCGCTTCCTGCCTCAGCATCACCTGGACTGGTTCATTTGAGCTTTAACACAGATCTGGTGGAAACACAGGCTACCAGGCCCTGCCCCTGGAGTCTTTCTTTGAATAGGCCTGGGTTGGGGCCCAAGAATGAGCAGAAGAACAGGTTTCCTGGTGAGGCTGATGCCCCTGGCCCAGGGATCCCACGTTGAGGACGGAGGGCTTCGAGGTTTTCCTGGCTGATGATGGCCAGGAACCCTTCACAGTAAGCATTGAAGACCAGCAGAGTCCCAGACCCCAGGAGAGATGTCGTCAGACGGACACAGAGGCATCACGGAATTAAAGTGAAAATGAAGAAAGGAGCTGAGGATGTGTTTCATGACTTTCCTGCGCTGTTTTACTAAAGAGGCTGTTCTGGCCCAGTCAGGGCATGCTATCATCACCAACTACTTGTTGAACTATGTCCTGGGTCTTGACCTTGAAGGATGGACGCGTTAGGTTGCAAAGCCGCCATGCAGGGTCGAACCCATCGCATCCGAGCCCTGAGCTAGCAGGGGCGGGTGTCCACGCGAGGGCCCCGCCGTGGGATGTCGCCAGAGGAGTGGCCACTTACACTTCTGCCTCATGCAGAGGCTCCTGGAGCGCCCCTGCCAGGAGCGGTTGGGGGAAAATTACCAGCTTGAGCTGCCTCCGCTCCAGGGCACGAGCTTGCAGAGGCTGAGGGACTGCGAGCTGTCCGCGCTGACACCGCGCTCCGTGCCTGGCCCGGAGGACCGGGGCGCCCTGGACCACATGGTCAGGATGATCACCAGCCTCTAACAGCCCCGCCGTGGCCCTCGCGTGCCAGACCGTGTGCCCCGAGTGCTCCCTGTGCGTGGGGAAGAGGCGGCTGGCGATGCAGGAAATCCTGGCGGCTCAGGAAATTCTCGCGGCGCGGCGGGGGATGGGGAGGCAGGCGCAGGAGGTGAGTGAAGCCGAGGGCACAGAGCAGCACAAGCGGCCCTGCCAAGTGGCCGCGGGCTCCCGGGAGGGCTCCCCAAGAGCCGGCCTCCCACCTGCCCTGCTACCGGGGTCCTGGGGCTCTGCCGACCCCGCCCGGCGGAAGGCCAGCCTCCTGCCCCTGCAGCGCCTGCGGCGGAGCAGCTTGCTGCCGGGCATGGTGCCCCGGGTCCGCCTCAGCAAGGCGCCCTCGCCCACCTTCCAGCCCCAGAGGCCGGCGCAGAAGGGCAGCACCAAGGTCAGTGGCCACCTGCGGATACCCAAGTGGCCTTACAAGGTGGCCAAGGAGGAGAAACCGGGGGCTGAGGAGGCCCAGAAGAAGCGCCAGGCCAAGGTGCAGGAGAAGCGCCCGCCGCCCTGGAAGAAGAGGACGTGAGAATCCGCGGGCGCTTCACACGAGTTTCGAGGACAGGGTGAGGCGGCGGGGCTGGGCACCATGGCGGCTCCGGGGACCACCAGGCCACGGGCGTTTCCACGCTGTCTTTCTAGGATGCTCCCAGGAAGGGGCTGGGGGATCCACATGGATTCGCC
Source organism: Symphalangus syndactylus (assembly GCF_028878055.3). NCBI lineage: Eukaryota > Metazoa > Chordata > Mammalia > Primates > Hylobatidae > Symphalangus > Symphalangus syndactylus. The sequence goes on along the minus strand of NC_072428.2, from coordinate 73,299,323 downwards.
TGACACCAGCCACCCTAGCCATCAGTACACATAGAGGGCATGTTGCCTAAAAGGCTCCCTTTAGAGAACCTCAATTAAGATTTGTTTAAAGATCAATTTATGAGGCCGGGCACGGTGGCTCACGCCCTTAATCCCAGCACTTTGGGAGGCCGAGGCTGGCGGATCACCTGAGGTTGGGAGTCTGAGAGTAGCCTGACCAACATGGAGAAACCCCGTCTCTACTAAAAATACAAAATTAGCCGAGCATGGTGGCACATGCCTGTAATCCCAGCTACTCAAGAGGCTGAGGCAGGAGAATCGCTTGAACCCGGAGGCAGAGGTGGCAGGGAGCCAAGATCGCGCCATTGCACTCTGGCCTGGGCAACAAGGACCAAACTCCGTCTCAATCAAAGAAACCTCAATTTATTAAAGGGTATTTTCTGTTTAATTTTGTATTTTTAATTGTTATCCAATTTGCCAAGTTTTACAAGTGACAGGGCCCCTTGTATCCAAGGCAGTTTTAATACACTTGCCTGAAGACCTTTCATTTAAAATACTGTTTCTAGCAATAAATATTTATGATATCTGTAGGAGTTTACACAGAAATCATGGGATTCTCTCCTTTTTGGCTGTTTGTTTTGGTCTTTTCTTCTCATTGTGGGTGCACGTGCACACTGGATGTTTTTATTAGTTAGATTAAGTGATGCCAGATATTTCTATTTGATGGAGGGATTGACTCATTCAGCCACATGATCAAGTGAGAAAGAGATATCATATTTTATTGTATCTTTTTAAAAAGTATTATCCATACAGTCATATATTGGGGACAAACATTTATCATCAAATTATAAAACAATGCAGAGATAAGCATGTATGTATTGCTAGAATTAAACTCATTTTAATCAAGGAGTTTTAGATAAACTGGATACAAAATCTTTAACATATTAAAAATAGTTATGAGGGCCGGGCGCGGTGGCTCACGCTTGTAATACCAGCACTTTGGGAGGCCGAGGCGGGCGGATCACGAGGTCAGGAGATGGAGACCACGATGAATCCCCGTCTCTACTAAAAATACAACAAATTAGCCGGGCGTGGTGGCTGGCGCCCGTAGTCCCAGCTACTCGGAGAGGCTGAGACAGGAGAATGGCGTGAACCCGGGAGGCGGAGCTTACAGTGAGCCGAGATTGCGCCACTGCACTCCAGCCTGGGAGACAGAGTGAGACTCTGTCTCAAAAAATAAATAAATAAATAAATAAATAAAATAAAAAATAAAAATAGATATGAGGAAAACGTGTCATTTGATAAAATGCGGGAAATGTAATAGATGATTACCGGAACTACAAAATTAAGCCATATATGCTCTTAAGTAAATCAAATCCAGACATCCTTAAAATGAAAAAAAAGGATGCAGCAAGAGTAAGGAGCCCAGAATGATGCAAATTAAGGGAATGGGGGGAGGTGATGTTTAGAACAAGCAAAGAGAATACAATGGGAAGCAAATTTACTTTAGGCAAATTCTCCTGGAGTGGACCAGGAAGCCCTCTCTTCCAGACTCAGTTCCAAAGAGTCCCTTATGTGGGTATTTCTTTTATTTTTCCTTTGAGGACTGCACTTGGTGTTTAGTTCAACCTCATGCGGACCTCATGGAATTCCCAAGACTTGGGGCCTTGGCATTGTGGCACCTTCCTGCCACACGTACATAATTCACAGCATTACCAAGTCACCACGAGCTCCACGCTCACTTCTGTCAGCCCAGGGCCCAGCCAGGCAGTGTCGCATGGTCTCCCAGGCATGCCTTTCCAAGCCGGATATCCCTGCTGCGAAAGTTCTCAAGGCACTGGTCCGGGAAGCTGAGCCCTGGGGCTGTCCTAAAGCTCCACAGGTGACTGCACTGCAGCCCACATGGAGAGCTGCAGCTCTAACACAGGCATTTTGAGAGGCCTCAGTCGCCTTTAAGTGGCATTTCCAGGACACCCATCCTGAGCTCTCACAAATGGCTCCACATTCCCAAGGATGTCCTATTGTCATTGGAACAGCCAGTGTCAGGCAGCTTCTGCTCGGGCTGATGTGGCATCTGACCCTTGGTGGGTGGCCAGATATTCCTTCCCATTTCCGCCATGGGAAGTTGGCACTGGGAATGGTATGGAGCCCCCACGTCTACCCTAAGCCTTAGGTGTCTGCTGCTTCCAGGTCAAAAATGGACATTTCTGGTCCTGACCAGCTGCCACCACACTGTAACCGATGCTCATAGTCTCCAGGGATGTTTAGAACAGCAATGGCAGGACAGCAAACAACTGGCGATTTCTCCAGTTCCCACGCTGTTCCAGAGTGGGCATGTTGGATCCCTGTCCCCAATGTGTTCCAGCCTTACCCAGGTGCACACGGTACCCTGGGGCTAGCACAGGGCTTGTCAAGTAACACTCTTGGTGTCCACAAAACAGCTCCAGAGATACCTGCATTTTGAAAAGCCTGCCAAGCCAGCAAGTATAGGGCAGGACCCAGATTTCTTTGGCAAATCTGAAGGTGAGCTGGCCACTTGCCTGGTGAGTAGAAGCTGCCTTTACCTGGCCAGTGTATGCAACTTGAGAGAAAATGACAGCTTCATGGGGTGCTCTGGTGGGACTGGGAAGCCTGACCTCCCGGGGAGCTTTGTTATGGTCCCAGTGGAAAGACTGGATTTTGAAAACGCAACAGACCCAACTGAAAGAAGGGTCATCCCTGATTGGATCCCAGACTCTCCCTGATCTCTCTGGACTCGTTCTAGACGTGGCTTGCCTGTGGGCAGCCCTTCCCTTTGGCCCATGAGGCAGGTCCAGGTAGCTCCTGCAGCTGTGTGCCTGGCTACTGGCCCAGCACTTCTCATTTTCGCCATGTGGAAGCAGATTTGCTACTAGAGGAATTTTCCAAGTCAAAGGAAGTGTCGCCAAGCCTCTTTCCTCGACCTATGGCGAGCCCATGCCCTTGGTTTCTTATTCTCTTTGGAGTGGGCAGCAGAGAGGACAAGCCGGCCTCCAGCCAGGCTCAGGGAGTGTGGGGAGGGCAGGGAGAAAAATCTAGATGATGAGGAACTGGAGCCACCTTGAGGGGGGTGTCCTGGGGTCAGTGTCAGGGTGATAAGATGAGCCAGTTTATATTTAAGCAACATTATTATGTTCAATTATTTTGGGTAAGGGATTCCTCAGGGGAGGTGTGGTCATCTGGTCCCAGAGGGGGAGTGAAATGCCCACACATCTTCCTGAGCCATTTGGAAGCCCTTTCCTCTAGCCCTAGGTATTGATGACCCAGGCTCCTTGGTCTCAGGAGGTGCACAGGGCTGGGGGGTGCAGGCTTTTTGTCACTTACCCACTCAGCACTATTGGGCATCGGGCATTCAGAGGTCTCACAGTGGTCTCTCTAAAAACCTGGTGTCCTAGGAGAACAATTATTATTTTTGTCTATTTTTGTTTCTTTGAACTGCTGCATTCACTCACTGAGGGCTCGCCCTCTCTGCACCCCTCATCTTGTTCAGGAAGGAGGGGACTGATGAGCATGGGCCCCCTTCTCCTCTCCTGTCAGTTGCCACTAAACTGTCCCCCCTGGCTTTATCACCAAGTTCTCCCACCCCTGTTGCCTCATCTCTTCTTCTTCATTCACACTTCCTTCCTTTGCCTGTTTTCTTCTCCCAGTTGGTTAAGTTCTTTATGATCCCTAGCACCACCTACCCTGAGGTCTACCAAGGACAGAAAAGCAGGGGCCTCTGTGAGGCAATGTGGTGTTATCATGGTGGGACCTCCAGGCCCCCAGAGTGAGGGAAGAGCAGGCCTGCCAGAATCTGTGCTGATGGCTAAGAATTCCTCCACCGCCGTGCCCCTACCACCCCCTACTCTTTACTCAGAAGGGAGAGGAGGTTTGCTCTCTTGCAATGACAGCCCAGCCCCTGCTGTGCACAGGGATGGGGCTCAGGGTCCCTCCCTGCACCCTGATGTTAATTAACTATAAATAGTGAATTTCAAGTTAATAGCTACCTTCTCAGGGATTTATATATAAATAGAGTTAGAGGAAAATCTAAAGCCTATTTTACTACTTTTTAGTGTTTGTGAAAATTAAGCTTAAAGTGGACAGAATAAATATTTCTCAGACAATGTCGACGCTACTGATTACAAGTGAGATGGCTGGAGCTCGCCCCTTGGTGGAGAATTTTTTGGTGATTGGAAATTGGGGACTCTGGCAACAGAAATGGCGTTACGGTGGGTGTGAAGTCACTTCTGTCCCTCAGAGAGCCTCTTGTGGATGTGAAAGCATGTATGAACACCAGTGAAATCCACCTCCACGTACACTGAGGCAGCTGATGAGAACACAAATGAGCCAGTCCTAGCACTTCCCTCCAGAGCTGGTCACTCCCAGTCTGACGTTAGAGCATGTGAATTAAGAGTGACAATTTTTTCTACTAGCTTCTGTGAATAAAGTGTTCTACAGTCAGCCAGCACTAAACTCACTAGAAAGGAGGAGGGAAGAGCGTGGAGCCAATCATCTAGAATTACCTCAGTGTGCAGAGGCTGTCCCTTGGCTGCCTTTGGGAAAAGCAGTGTGAAATATCATGTCCCTCTTTCTTTTCAAGCTCCTCCTGACAGTCACCTGGCAACACTGGAGACCTCAAAACTATGGAGATCAGAATTTCAATAGCTGTGTCGTCTCAGCATTGACCACTCCTCTGACCCAAGCTTTCTCCTGGCAGCAGGAGACGGAGTTCGTGATGTTCGTAGGAAAATACGATTTCTGAATGCAGGAGGGCCGTGCTGGGCCCCTCTGCCTGCTTCTCTCCCTGCTGTCAGCAGTGACCAGGTCCCCGGTGTGGAGGCGAGTCTGTCGTGGGTGAAACAGAAGTCCCTGGGGTAAGGCCAGACCCCAGGCCTGAAAAGGATGCAAAGCCTGCTGTTTCATGCAGCCCACCGGCAAGAAGACTACATCCCCTGCAGCCCCGCCATCCACATAACATGATATGGGAAGGCCGTCTCTTCACCCTTACCCTGGGGACCAAAGCCTGCCTTGAGGAGTGAGTACAGCCCTGAGGTGTGCCTTGCATTACTCTTTCCCCAGGTGTGCCCGTAGACTCAAGCTTGCTCATTTCTGTCCTGACACATCTCGCTGGTCCTGCGGTGGTCAGAGTCCTCCTGTTCTGTGTCAGCTCCTAGACATCATTAGTCTTTCACGTGATAAAGTATGAGCACTTTTCTCTTTTACAGTATTTGGGGAAATTCTAACACACTCCCCAGGGATTTGCGCAGGTCCCTCTGGCTCCCCTGGTGGGTAATTCTATGGATTCTGCACCTGGCAGCCAGCACTTTCCCTTGGAAGCCCCTGGGGTCCCTGTTTGTGTGGGCCTGGTCCTTGGTTTCTACCCCAGCACCTTTTGGCTGGGACCTGCCTAGAGCTGCCTGGAAGGTCATGGTCTAGGGAAGGACAGGTGGAACCCTGACCACAACAGATCCTTCTAAAACAACAAAGTCACATTGATGACGACGACTGCAGTGGGGTGAATGCCATCACAGTGGGCATGCTGGGAGCCGCCAAGGACTTACGGCAAAAGCAGTTCTTCCCAAGGCGCCCTTTGCATCTTCTCCTCCTCGTCTCTCAGTGCATTTGGAACTTGCTTATGCGTTGGAATGACTTAAATCAACTGCTCCTTTCTGTGCCCCTGCACTCAAAGCTTCCTTCATTAATAGGAAAAAGAAAAGCACACACTACCTGAAATGATTTTACTAATTTTTGAGTGACTCAGTGGAAAGTCAGTGTTGCATACACAATTTCCTCATGCTGAGCCAGCTTGAAATAAGACTCGATAAAAGGCACAGGCCTCAGTAGCAGGCGGTGCCACTGTGGACAGTGTACACTATGGTGTGAGGGTGTGCACAGGCGAGCGTAAGTGTGTTTACTCATACACACAGATAAACCAAAAGGACATCGGGCTTCCTGATGGCAAAGGTTATGGTGCTGCTGTAGCTTGTTATGGGCCCCTGGCAGTGTCAAATGGGAAATGCTTATTTTTTTTTTTTTTATTATACTTTAGGGTTTTAGGGTACATGTGCACAATATGCAGGTTTGTTACATATGTATCCATGTGCCATGTTGATTTCCTGCACCCATTAACTCATCATTTAGCATTATGTGTATCTCCTAATGCTGTCCCTCCCCCCTCCCCCCACCCCACAACAGTCCCCGGAGTGTGATGTTCCCCTTCCTGTGTCCATGAGTTCTCATTGTTCAATTCCCACCTATGAGTGAGAACATGTGGTGTTTGGTTTTTTGTCCTTGCGATAGTTTACTGAGAATGAGGTTTTCCAGTTTCATCCATGTCCCTACAAAGGACACGAACTCATCATTTTTTATGGCTGCATAGTATTCCATGGTGTATATGTGCCACATTTTCTTAATCCAGTCTATTGTTGTTGGACATTTGGGTTGGTTCCAAGTCTTTGCTATTGTGAATAGTGCCGCAATAAACAAACGTGTGCATGTGTCTTTATAGCAGCATGATTTATAGTCCTTTGGGTATATACCCAGTAATGGGATGGCTGGGTCAAATGGTATTTCTAATTCGAGATCCCTGAGGAATTGCCACACTGACTTCCACAATGGTTGAACTAGTTTACAGTCCCACCAACAGTGTAAAAGTTTTCCTATTTCTCCACATCCTCTCCAGCACCTATTGTTTCCTGATTTTTTAATGATGGCCATTCTAACTGGTGTGAGATGGTATCTCACTGTGGTTTTGATTTGCATTTCTCTGATGGCCAGTGATGATGAGCATTTCTTCATGTGTTTTTTGGTTGCATAAATGTCTTCTTTTGAGAAGTGTCTGTTCACGTCCTTTGCCCACTTTTTGATGGGGTTGTTTGATTTTTTCTTGTAAATTTGTTTGAGTTCATTGTAGACTCTGGATATTAGCCCTTTGTCAGATGAGTAGGTTGCAAAAATTTTCTCCCATTCTGTAGGTTGCCTGTTCACTCTGATGGTAGTTTCTTTTGCTGTGCAGAAGCTCTTTAGTTTAATGAGATCCCATTTGTCAATTTTGGCTTCTGTTGCCATTGCTTTTGGTGTTTTAGACATGAAGTCCTTGCCCACGCCTATGTCCTCAATCATATTGCCTAGGTTTTCTTGTAGGATTTTAATGGTTTTAGGTCTAACATATAATTCTTTAATCCATCTTGAATTAATTTTTGTGTAAGGTGTAAGGAAGGGATCCAGTTTCAGCTTTCTACATATGGCTAGCCAGTTTTCCCAGCACCATTTATTAAATAGGGAATCCTTTCCCCATTTCTTGTTTTTGTCAGGTTTGTCAAAGATCAGATAGTTGTAGATATGTGGCATCATTTCTGAGGGCTCTGTTCTATTCCATTGATCTATGTCTCTGTTGTGGTACCAGTACCATGCTGTTTTGGTTACTGTAGCCTTGTAGTATAGTTTAAAGTCAGGTAGCGTGATGCCTCCAGCTTTGTTCTTTTGGCTTAGGATTGACTTGGCAATGCGGGCTCTTTTTTGGTTCCATATGAACTTTAAAGTAGTTTTTTCCAATTCTGTGAAGAAAGTCATTGGTAACTTGATGGGGATGGCATTGAATCTATAAATTACCTTGGGCAGTATGGCCATTTTCACGATATTGATTCTTCCAACCCATGAGCATGGAATGTTCTTCCATTTGTTTGTATCCTCTTTTATTTCATTGAGCAGTGGTTTGTAGTTCTCCTTGAAGAGGTCCTTCACATCCCTTGTAAGTTGGATTCCTAGGTATTTTATTCTCTTTGAAGCAATTGTGAATGGGAGTTCACTCATGATTTGGCTCTCTGTTTGTCTGTTATTGGTGTACAGAATGCTTTTGATTTTTGTACATTAATTTTGTATCCTGAGACTTTGCTGAAGTTGCTAATCAGCTTAAGGAGATTTTGGGCTGAGACAATGGGGTTTTCTAGATATACAGTCATGTCATCTGCAAACAGGGACAATTTGACTTCCTCTTTTCCTAATTCAATACCCTTTATTTCCTTCTCCTGCCTGATTGCTCTGACCAGAACTTCCAGCACTATGTTGAATAGGAGCAGTGAGAGAGGGCATCCCTGTCTTGTGCCAGTTTTCAGAGGGAATGCTTCCAGTTTTTGCCCATTCAGTATGATATTGGCTGTGGTTTTGTCGTAGATAGCTCTTATTATTTTGAGATAAGTCCCATCAATACCTAATTTATTGAGAGTTTTTAGCATGAAGGGTTGTTGAATTTTCTCAAAGGCCTTTTCTGCATCTATGGAGTTAATCATGTGGTTTTTGTCTTTGGTTCTGTTTATATGCTGGATTACATTTATTGATTTGTGTATGTTGAACCAGCCTTGCATCCCAGGGATGAAGCCCACTTGATTATGGTGGATAAGCTCTTTGATGTGCTGCTGGATTCGGTTTGCTAGTATTTTATTGAGGATTTTTGCATCAATGTTCATCAAGGATATTGGTCTGAAATTCTCTTTTTTGGTTATGTCTCTGCCAGGCTTTGGTATCAGGACGATGCTGGCTTTGTAAAATGTGTTAGGGAGGATTCCCTCTTTTTCTATCGATTGGAATAGTTTCAGAAGGAATGGTACCAGTTCCTCATTGTACCTCTGGTAGAATTCAGCTGTGAATCCATCAGGTCCTGGACTCTTTTTGGTTGGTAAGCTATTGATTATTGCCACAATTTCACAACCTGTTATTGGTCTATTCAGAGATTCAACTTCTTCCTGGTTTAGTCTTGGGAGGGTGTATTTGTCGAGGAATTTATCAATTTCTTCTAGATTTTCTAGTTTATTTGTGTAGAGGTGTTTGTAGTATTCTCTGATGGTAGATTGTATTTCTGTGGGATCGGTGGTGATATCCCCTTTTTCGTTGTGTATTGCATCTATTTGATTCTTCTCTCTTTTCTTCTTTATTAGTCTTGCTAGCGGTCTATCAATTTTGTTGATCTTTTCAAAAAACCAGCTCCTGGATTCACTAATTTTTTGAAGGGTTTTTTGTGTCTCTATTTCCTTCAGTTCTGCTCTGATTTTAGTTATTTCTAGCCTTCTGCTAGCTTTTGAATGTGTTTGCTCTTGCTTTTCTAGTTCTTTTAATTGTGATGTTAGGGTGTCAATTTTGGATCTTTCCTGCTTTCTCTTGTGGGCATTTAGTGCTATAAATTTCCCTCTACACACTGCTTTGAATGTGTCCCAGAGATTCTGGTATATTGTGTCTTTGTTCTCATTGGTTTCAAAGAACATCTTCATTTTTGCCTTCATTTCATTATGTACCAATAGGCATTCAGGAGCAGGTTGTTCAGTTTCCATGTAGTTGATCGGTTTTGAGTGAGTTTCTTAATCCTGAGATCTAGTTTGATTGCACTGTGGTCTGAGAGACAGTTTGTTATAATTTCTGTTCTTTTACTTTTGCTGAGGAGAGCTTTACTTCCAAATATGTGGTCAATTTTGGAATAGGTGTGGTGTGGTGCTGAAAAAAATGTATATTCTGTTGACTTGGGGTGGAGAGTTCTGTATATGTCTATTAGGTCCACTTTATGTAGAGTTCAGTTCAATTCCTGGATATCCTTGTTAACTTTCTGTCTTGTTGATCTGTCTAATGATGACAGTGGGGTGTTAAATTCTCCCATTATTATTGTGTGGGAGTTTAAGTCCCTTTGTAGGTCACTCAGGACTTGCTTTATGAATCTGGGTGCTCCTGTGTTGGGTGCATATATATTTAGGATAGTTAGCTCTTCTTGTTGAATTGATCCCTTTACCATTATGCAATGGCCTTCTTTGTCTCTTTGGATCTTTGTTGGTTTAAAGTCTATTTTATCAGAGACTAGGATTGCAACCCCTGCCTTTTTTTGTTTTCCAGTTGCTTGATAGATCTTCCTCCATCCCTTTATTTTGAGTCTATGTGTGTCTCTGCACGTGAGATGGGTTTCCTGAATACAGCACACTGATGGGTCCTGACTCCTTATCCAGTTTGCCAGTCTGTGTCTTTTGATTGGAGCATTTAGCCCATTTACATTTGACGTTAATATTGTTATGTGTGAATCTGATCCTGTCATTATGATGTTAGTTGGTTATTTTGCTCGTTAGTTGCTGCAGTTTCTTCCTAGCCTCGATGGTCTTTACAATTTGGTGTGTTTTTGCAGTGGCTGGTACCGGTTGTTCCTTTCCATGTTTAGTGCTTCCTTCAGGAGCTCTTTTAGGGCAGGCCTGGTGGTGACAAAATCACTCAGCGTTTTCTTGTCTGTAAATTATTTTATTTCTCCTTCACTTATGAAGCTTAGTTTGGCGGGATAGGAAATTCTGGGCTGAAAATTCTTTTCTTTAAGGATGTTGAATATTGGCCCCCACTCTCTTCTGGCTTGTAGAGTTTCTGCTGAGAGATCAGCTGTTAGTCTGATGGGCTTCCCTTTGTGGGTAACCCGACCTTTCTCTCTGGCTGCCCTTAACATTTTTTCCTTCATTTCAACTTTGGTGAATCTGACAATTATGTGTCTTGGAGTTGCTCTTCTCGAGGGGTATCTTTGTGGCATTCTCTGTATTTCCTGAATCTGAATGTTGGCCTGCCTTGCTAGATTGGGGAAGTTCTCCTGGATAATATCTTGCAGAGTGTTTTCCAACTTGGTTCCATTCTCCCTGTCATTTTCAGGTACACCAATCAGACGTAGGTTTGGTCTTTTCACATAGTCCCAAATTTCTTGGAGGCTTTGTTCATTTCTTTTTATTCTTTTTTCTCTAAACTTCTCTTCTCTCTTCATTTCATTCATTTCATCTTCCATCAGCAATGCCCTTTCTTCCAATTGATCGCATCTGCTACTGAGGCTTCTGCAATCTTCGCATAGTTCTCGAAACTTGGCTTTCAGCTCCATCAGCTCCTTTAAGCCCTTCTCTCCATTGGTTATTCTAGTTATCCATTCTTCTAATTTTTTTTCAAAGTTTTTAACTTCTTTGCTATTGCTTTGAATTTCCTCTCGTAGCTCAGAGTAGTTTGATCATCTGAAGCCTTCTTCTCTCAACTCGTCACAGTCATCCTCCATCCAGCTTTGTTCCGTTGCTGGTGAGGAACTGCGTTCCTTTGGAGGAGGAGAGGTGCTCTGTTTTTTAGAGTTTCCAGTTTTTTTGCTCTGTTTTTTTCCCCATCTTTGTGGTTTTATCTACTTTTTGTCTTTGATGATGGTGATGTACAGATGGGTTTTTGGTGTGGATGTCCTTTCTGTTAGTTAGTTTTCCTTCTACCAGACAGGACCCTCAGCTGCAGGTCTGTTGGAGTTTACTAGAGGTCCACTCCAGACGCTGTTTGGCTGGGTGTCAGCAGCAGTGGCTCCAGAACAGCGGATTTTCGTGAGACCACAAATTCAGCTGTCTGATAGTTCCTCTGAAAGTTTTGTCTCAGAGGAGTACCTGGCAGAATGAGGTGTCAGTCTGTCCCTACTGGGGGGGTGCCTCCCAGTTAGGCTGCTCAGGGGTGAGGGACCCACTTTAGGAGGCAGTCTGTCTGTTCTCAGATCTCCAGCTGCGTGCTGGGAGAACCACTACTCTCTTCAAAGCTGTCAGTCAGACAGGGACATTTAAGTCTGTGGAGGTTCTTGCTGAGCTTTTGTTTGTCTGTGCCTGCCCCCAGAGGTGGAGCCTACAGAGGCAGGCAGGCCTCCTTGAGCTGTGGTGGGCTCCACCCAGTTCGAGCTTCCTGGCTGCTTTGTTTACCTAAGCAAGCCTGGGCAATGGCGGGCGCCCCTCCCCCAGCCTCACTGCCGCCTTGCAGCTTGATCTCAGACTGCTGTGCTAGCAATCAGCCAGACTCCATGGGCATAGGATCCTCCGAGCCAGGTTCGGGACACAATCTCCTAGTGTGCCATTTTCCAGGCCCGTTGGAAAAGCACAGTATTAGGATGGGACTGACCCGATATTCCAGGTGCCGTCTGTTTCCCCTTTCTTTGACTAGGAAAGGGAACTCCCTGACCCTTTGCACTTCCCGAGTGAGGCAATGCCTCGCCCTGCTTCGGCTCATGCACAGTGCGCTTCACCGACTGTCCTGCACCCACTGTTAGGCACTCCCTTGTGAGATGAAACCGGTACCTCAAGCAGAAATGCAGAAATCACCCATCTTCTGTGTCGCTGGGGTTGGGAGCTGGAGACCGGAGCTGTTCCTATTCGGCCATCTTGGCTCCACCCCCAACATTGGGAAATGCTTTAATGGCATGTTGTTCAATGTATATAATGGGGTCTCCCATGGCCCAAGGACCCACTATGAGCACTCCACCTTCTGTGGTGGAGAACACGGCTGGAGTCATCACAGCCCAGGTCTTTATTGAAATGCAGTGTTGACCCAGAAGGCTCATGTAGAACCCATTTGGCCAGGTCTGGACCATCTCTCTCCATCTGAACTGCCTTGGCTGCACAGAGGGACCCAGACCCAAAAGGCCCAGAATCAAGAGGAAACTGAATGACATTTACCATTACACCAGCTTTCATTTATTTTTTCCATATGATCATAAGGACTGTATTACTAAGTATGCTTATATATGCTATTTACAGTCTGTTCCCTTTTATATGATGAAAGATTAATAAAGAACAAAAAATTGCCTGCAGTAAAACCATGCCTGAGGCCAAGAGTGGTGGTTCATGCCTGTAATACCAGCACTTTGGGAGGGCAAGAGGGGCAGATCACCTGAGATAAGCAGTTCAAGACCAGCCGGGACAACATGGAGAAACCCCAACTCTACAAAACACACACACAAAAAAAAAAATTAGCTGGGCATGACAGTGAGTGCCTGTTATTCCAGCTACTTGGGTGGCTGAGACAGGAGAATTGCTTGAACCTGGGAGGTGGAGGTTGCAGTGAGCCGAGATTGCACCATTGTCCTCCAGCGTGGATGAAAGGGAGAGAGAGGGAGGGAGAGAGAGGCGGAGGAGAGAGAGAGAGAGACAGAAAGAAAGAAAGAAAGAAAGAAAGAAAGAAAGAAAGAAAGAGAAAGAAAGAAAGAGAAAAAGGAAGAAAGAAGAAAGAAAGAAAGAAAGAAAGAAGGAAGGAAGGAAGGAAGGAAGGAAGGAAGGAAAGAAAGAAAGAAAGAAAGAAAGAAAGAAAGAAAGAAAGAAAGAAAGAAAGAAAGAACAAAGAAAGAAGAAAGAAAGAGCAAGCCATGCCTGAAGGGCACAGTGTGGTCATCACCTCAGCAGGTTGACACTCACCTGGAGGTCATGAAATCTGTCCATTATGCCAGTGATGGGTTGAGCACTGAGCTCTGAGCTCACACACTGGGGCATGTGCCGCTGCTCTAACTCACTCCTTTAAAGAGGAAAATACAATTGAGCTTTCTAATACCAAATATTTCATCACAGGATTTAAAAACAAATAATCATTCAAGGGAAATTCGTCTTTAAAACCCTTTCCTGATGTAGCACTGCGAAATTATAGGGATTATGAACTTGAGCCACTGAGCCTAGACTGACTGATGTATTCTACCAATAAGCTATATACATAAACCCATGTCTTCCCACTTCTCAGAACCATGAAATCAATCATTCCTCCCTTTCTTTCCTTTATTTTTATTGTTTCTTAACAATACTAGAAGCCAAATTCATTCTTTTCTTAAACCACTTTTATTCATTATATGACTTCCTAAAACACCCGAAGAAAGGTTATTATCCACCATTTCTTCCATATACACCCTTTAATAACAGACAACCTACGTGAGAGTCATTGGAATTTATGGTGATTCACAGATAATTTTTTTGCAGTCTTATGTTTTTAAATTAGTCTTTAGTACCAAACCTCCCTACTCCATAGCCTGACCACTCTCTCTGAGCAGTAATCAATGCTGCACTGTACCCTCAGGATTGGAAGCCATGAGAAAAAATCTTCCTCAAATCCTAACCAAGATGTTTTCCACTCAAGTGGTAAGTGGATACATTTGTAGCATGTCTGTCTGAGGCTGAATCTGAGGGAAAAGGCCTAATACTTACAATCCACTGGTTGGTTTTCCTGCTCTCCTCATTTAACTTTCTTTGGTTTTCTTGAATTTTTGCCCAAAAAGATCTCATTTGCTTCATTATCTTCTCCTATAAAAGAACTATGAATTTGAACATCACAGAAACAAATCGCTTTGGGTGTCAGACCCCCATTGATAAAGAAATCAAGGAATGAGATATGAAAGAGATTTGGGAAGATCTCAGAATGTAGAACCACGACATGCAACACAATCAGTTTAATAGGAAAATCATAAGCAGGGCCGGTTTACAGATAATGTGGCATCTTGCATCAGAATTGGAATCCACTGACACCGTGCCTTGCTAATTCTAGCATATTTTATTGTATTATTTCCAGTGTTGGTAAATAGGTTTCTTATATAGAAGGCTTTTGAACTTGTAGTTTAGATAGCCAGAAACCCTTTCTGATATTGAGCTCTTTACAGTGCCTTGAACATTAAAGTAAATAGCCAAATTATTATAATGATTATTAACTTCATCACTCCCTCGGTGAAATGCAAGTTCCAGGAAGGAAGGTATTCTCACAGATTCCGTTTAAATTTTTACCATTGATACCTAGGCACTACATGACATCCAGTACAGAAAAGAATAATCCTCATGCTCTTCATCTTCTCCCTAATCTCTTTACTTGTGCCATCCTCCAGCTTTCAAAGTGCTCTCAGAGCCATCACTTACCCAGTGTTCCTTAGTTGCCCCTCACAGTGTCTGTGAGCCCCGTGCTCCTGAGCGTACGGCAAATGAAGCAGGCTCTTATCCACTGCTCCAAATATCTTTTTTTCTCCCTGTGGAACCCACACATTTGTTCATTAGAACTCAGGAATTGCCAGAGACTGGATTTCCTGGCAATGCACACCAGATTCTTCAGAAGAATATTGGTTTTGATGTCCTCCTGCTGTGACAATTCCCCACATGTGGGCAGCAGGTAGGAATTTTGGCTTCTTCCCAGGAAAGGCAGAGACAGGGCCTACAGAAGCTAGGGCCGCAGCCTGTAGTGATGGGGTCTATGAGTTAGTTCAGACAGAAGAGGCAGATGCGTTCTTTCTGGAAGGCTTGTGTGATGTCTGAAAACATTTCCCTGAAGGAAGGAAATTAGGAAGGGTATGATTGAAACTTCATCTTATGCCTTGGGGAAACAAAGACCAAAGCAAAATTTGACTCAGATTGTGACTCAGTGATAAACTTCTGTCTAGAGTAGAACAGGCTTTATTTTGTATAAGACAAAAAGAGAACCTGAG
The DNA here is from genome assembly GCF_028878055.3 of Symphalangus syndactylus. Taxonomy (NCBI): domain Eukaryota; kingdom Metazoa; phylum Chordata; class Mammalia; order Primates; family Hylobatidae; genus Symphalangus; species Symphalangus syndactylus. The sequence continues at coordinate 73,284,115 of NC_072428.2, read as the reverse complement.
GCCCAAAGAGAGCTCTTGGATCTGTAGGTAAAATTGTTGGGTTCATACACAACTCACAGGGCACTACATCCTACCATTTTCTTTTGCATAGAAAAATGAACCTCAGAGAGGCCAGGTGTGATGGCTCACACCTGTAATCCCAGCACTTTGGGATGCCAAGGCTGGTAGATCAGGTTAGAGACCAGCCTGGCCAATATAGGGAAACCCTATCTCTACTAAAGACACAAAAATCAGCCAGGAGTGGTGGCACATGACTGTAATCCCAGAAACTTAGGAGATGGGGCAGGAGACTCACTTGAACCCTGAATTTGCAGTCAGCTGAGACCGAGCCACTGCGCTTCAGCCTGGATAATAAAGCAAGAAGTAAGAAAGAAAGAAAGAAAGAAAGAATGAGAGAATAAGAGAGAGAGAAAGAAAGAGAGAGAAAAAAACAGAAAGAAGAAAGAAAAAGAAAGAAAGAAAGAAAAGAAGAAAGAAAGAAAGAAAGAAAGAAAGAAAGAAAGAAAGAAAGAAAGAAAGAAACAGAAAGAAAGAAACAGAAAGAAAGAAACAAGAAAAGAAACCTCAGTTTTGTTGAGTTTTGACTTTACTCCAAAAAGCTTCAGGTTTAAGAGTATGAAGTTAGGACCAATTTATACCATTAGACGATGGGTCCTGAATACTCTGAAAATCATTCTTAATGCTCATTGTGATTGGTTTAGAAAAGACTGATTTAGTACAAAAGAAAAAAAGTGATTTGTTTAGGAAATGGTATTTAACTGCAATTTTACTCTCATTGTTTCATTTAGATGTCATAATTTTCTCCTTTAAAGTATTTTGTAAAATCTCAATCACAATCCACCACTGCAAAATGATTTCTAAATAACCATTATTTATTTACTGAACATTGTGAGATTTGATCAGATTTCACCCAGAAATGCTGAAGAGACATTTAGTATACTCTAAAACACTTGTATATATGCTTGTCTTGTGGAGGCGCAAGCACTATGGACTCAAAAGTGGGAAGCTTCTCTCCCTAGTAAGGGGAGGGCACCACTGGGATCACTGGTGCCATCTCCTGCAATGGATCTTCTGATGTTGGGTCGAACAGAAATTCAGGAATTGATTTCCCTCGGCGGGTGGAGCGGGATCCTTCCTTGGCTATCTGTTCTTTTGCTACTAACACTGCTGCTGCCTGCCCTCTTAGCCACTGTGGGGGGTCTAGCACCAGCTGTAACCAAGTGTCTATGTATGAAAACTGGTCTGAGTGTCCTGACTTACCAGTTACCTTGTGCCATATCTTAGAAACAAGGGACCTGTCCAGGCTTCTTTCTGATGGCCAGGCCACTTCTAATGTTGGCCAATCTATTCCACACAAAGTTCTAAGTTTCCCTGGTGTCATAGTAACCCCATAGTCTCCATTAAATCCCATCTTAAAATTTTTCAACATAGTTCCTAGCAGAGTAGGCTTACTTTGTGTCTGACCCATGTTTCCTCAAGACAAAACACCAAGCTCACACCACACGCACACCACAGAACAAAGAATGGGTAAAAAGGTCACATACACACTTTTTCAGTTTTCACCAAACCAGAATCAAAACCAAAATCAGAGTATCCAGAAATCCAAGCCAGGTCAAACAAAAACCAAAGTATCAAGCAATTCAAGTCAATTCAAAAACGAAAGCCAAAGTGCCAGTACAGGCACGCAGTGGGTGATCAGGACACACTTCCACTCAAGTGGAGTAGGCAAGTTCCAAAGACCAGTCTTACCAAGTTTCAAATGTCTGGACTCCAAGTGCCTGTTCCTTCCCGGTGTTCAGCCACTGCGTTGATCCTCCACAGGGGCCTACCACACACCGCTCTGATGAGGCGTTCCACCGGGGCAATTGCCTACCCGGGAGCGCTCTCAGGATCCACATCGCTCAAACTGGCTGGAGTCCCCCGCAGGGATGCGCCACAGGGCAGGCCTAAGCCAACTAAGGGGCAGCCTCAACTGTCCATCAATTACCTCGTTTCCTGGTCAGGGAACCAAGAAATGTAGCAGGACGAGTCACAGACAAAACTCCTCAGACACCGGATTAAAGAAGGAAGAGGTTTTTTATTCGGCCGGGATCCTCAGCAGACTTGTGTCTTAAGAGATGAGCTCTCTGAAAAAGAAATTCCTAGGGCTTTTAAGGGCTTACAACTCTAAGGGGTCTAGGTGAAAGAGTCGTAATAGATCAAGTAAGCATGAAGAACGTGACTGGGGGCTACATACATCAGCTAACAGAACAAAAAGTTTTTTTTTTTCTTTCGAGACAGAGTCTTGCTCTGTCGCCCAGGCTGGAGTGCAGTGGCGCAATCTCAGCTCACTGCAAGCTCTGCCTCCTGGGTTCATGCCATTCTCCTGCCTCAGCCTCTCCGTGTAGCTGGGACTACAGGCGCCCGCCACCACGCCCGGCTAATTTTTTTGTATTTTTAGTAGAGAGGGGGTTTCACAGTGGTCTTGATCTCCTGACCTCGTGATCCGCCCGCCTCGGCCTCCCAAAGTGCTGGGATTACAAGCATGAGCCGCCGCGCCTGGCCAGAACAAAAAGTTTTACAGTGCTTTCTCATACAATGTCTAGAATTTACAGATAACACCAGTAGTTTTGGTCAGGGGTTAATATTATTATTATTTTAACCACCAGAGCCAGGTGGTGGCACCAAGGTCGTCTAGGTATTTATCTTACTTCTGTTTCTTTCTAACTTTTTGCTTTCTCCCTTTTCTCCTGTCTTATAAACTACAGAAAAGGGGAGGTTGGGGAGCAACTGGGAAGGACAACAGGAGAAGTGGTGGTCTCATACCATAATACAACAGCTAAATCTAGCTCTGATGCTTATTCTGTGTGGACAATAACAGCAGAGCCAATGGCTGATTTGTGGGAGGTAAAAACTACTTTTGCAGAATCGTACATGATTTCAGCAGAAGGGCAAGGACATTTCAGTTGGGAACAGATTGCTCCGTGGTAATGTGATCACTATGTACCCAACAATGGCTCTTTCTTCCTAGCGTCAATGCAGATGTTATTTTCTCCTTAACTATTATCATCTCTGTTTCTAACCATATAAAAGTATATCCACTATATATCTGAAGTAAATTCATACTAGTGGTGCAACATCTCCAGCCTTTTAAGTGTAAAAAGAGAAAACGTATGATGTGTTTACTCACTGTTTTATACTCTGTAACACATGAAGAGAAGACCCTTTTATTCATTGCCTGTACTATTATTTTTAAACTTTCTGAAACACTTTATCTTATATCCAGCATAGAATTGAGTTTCCCTTTTTGATTTAATCTGACAATATTTTTTTCCTCTAATAAGAGCATGTTATGCTATGATCTATATGCACATATCTTCTTTTGCTGTCTTGTTTGTTTTTATTGATTTTGTTTTGATGTTGTGATATTTGGAAGAGTTAAATTTTTATTCTGATGGCTACCTTACGTAATTTCATAAAATCATCTCTTTCTTTAGACAGTAGCTAATGTCTCTAAACTAAGAACAATGGTATTAACTCTTTCTTGTCTTCCCTATGTGATCTTTCATCCCCCAATTGGATATAATAATATTAACTTTGTTTCCCCTGGTGCCATTAAGTATGCCTACATTTCTATAAACAATATCCTTTGACTCCCAGGCATTACAGATGTGCAGTCAGTAAAATCATCCTGCAGAATACCTTCTTTTTCCTTTTCTTCTATTTTTCTTAGTGTATCATTTCTGTAATGCCAGAGCACCTACGGTTGCATTTCTTTCTGTCAGCTTTATCCAGCATTTGTTTTTGTCTTTTATTTAAGGTTAAATATATTCCTTGCTCACTATGACACTGGGGAAAGGAAGGTTTTTGTTGTCATGGTTGTGCTTGTACAGTTGCTTATTTAAAAACATTGGCGAAAACAAAAAATGTATGTAGATAGAATGGAGATAAGACAGAAAATGAGAGCGATTGATGATGAGTGTGCTTATTCTAGGCTGGGAGGGGTGCTACACCGAGTAGTGTCTCCAAGGCTACAGGAAAGGATGGTTGATTGGGAGCAGGTGGAGTTTCCAGTGGAGGAGAGAAGTCCTGTCTTCAACAACCTGTGCAGAACCAGGAACTGGTAATGGTTCAAATCAACTTACAGACCTGGAGGTAAAAATTTAGGACAACTCGTTTAGCACCTCGTTTCCTAGAAAATATTAGCTACTATTTGCTGAGCATCTGTCAGTCTGTCTGTAGCATGGAAGATCTGAGTACAGGGGAGACTGGATTAGTAACAGTGGGTCGGAAAATTATATAATATCCATCCAAAATTCCTGCTTTACATACACTGCACCTGGTATTTCCAGAACTAGAAGTTAAAGAAATTATTTGTGCTTGAACTTGCAGAAAACTGCCTTTTCCCGTCTTCTCTTGCATCTTAAACTGGAGTTTCTCTTTTTCTTGAGCTTCAGTGTCCTTCCCAACTCACTTTATAATTGACTTCCTGCAGTTTCTCCTTAGGGCAGGGCTTTGTTTCAGAGGTGGTTAATTTGTAGGGTTCATAGGATACAGACCACTCACAGCACCTGCTTTTTGCCATCCTCACTCTCAGCTGGGAGTTGAGGCTCAGGAAGCCTTCTGCAAGCCTCAGCTGCTGTTCTCAGATTAATCTGCTAAGTTCTTTTTGCCTAGTAGGAATCTCTGAATTTAGGAACATAGATGTTAGCGCTTGTATTTCTAGTTTTTCCAGTTCCCAGGGCCATTAAAGATTTTTTTCCTTTCCTTTCCTTCTTCCAAAAAAGTTGGTGATTCCCCTGGGTCCCTGTGGTTTAACCTCACAAAAGGTTCATGATGACACCCTGTTACATTGTTTTGTCATAGTTAACACTTCATTATCCCAGTTGCTCGGTCAGTTTTTGTGAGAGATTCAGGGATATTAATAAAACTGTGCTGCTGCTACTAACATCTTGCATAAAAGCCCTATTAATTAAAATGTTTATTTTACATGTGATTTGAACTTGTAATTTTTATTCAAAGTTTTTCAATAGAGATCCAGAAAAGACCCTCCTTATATTTGTAGTTTTGTGCATTGCAACACTTTCTAGTGAAAAAAAAACAAAACAAAACATTAGAACAACACAAGTGATAGTAAAAGAATAAACCCTACAATCCATTAATTATAAAATGAAATACTGTGCAGGTGTTAAGAATGAGGGAATCAATAAGAACTTGTGTGGGGTAACTATAAACTTTAAAAAAATAAAGTATATGCTCATGTGACCATATTATCGTTAAAAAAAAAACCAAGCATACTTGCACACAGCTTCAAGCAAAATGGGTACATTCATTTAAAAATATTTAAATTAAGTAAATGGCCCAATAATTTAACTTTGTAAAATTCTATGTCCTCTGATTATTTTATATGCTAGAAACAGGCATTACTGTTTTGTTTATTTCATTTGAAATAATTGTAGTCACATGAGGTTTAAGTTATAATACACAGAGGTCACATATGCCAATTTTTTAAATGGATACCTTATTTACTACTATTGAGTTTTGAGAATTCTTTACATATGCTAGATGTAAGCTCTTTGTCAGATATAGGGTATGCAAATTATTTCTCATGGTCTGTAATTCAGTTTTTCAACCTCTTTACAGGGTCTTTCTAAGTAAAAAAAAAAAAAAAAGAAGTCCAGTTTTATCACTTTTTCCTTTTGTAGATTTTGTTTTTGATATCAAGCCTAAAAATTCTTTGCCTAGCCCAAGGTCTCAAGAGTTTTCTTCTATTTTTAAAAGGTTAATGAATTAATAAATTTATTTATTTATTATTTTTGAGACAAGGTTTCGCCCAAGCTGTAGTGCAGTGGTGCCATCATTGCTCACTGTAGCCACAAACTATGGACTGAAGTGATCCTTCTGCTTCAGCCACTTGAGTAGTAGCTGAGATTACAGTCACAAGCTACCATACACAACTTAAAGTTTTGTAATACTACATTTCACATCTAAGCCTGTGATTTATGTGAGTTAAATTTTATATAAAGTATAAATTTAGGTCAATCTTAGTTTTTGTACCTATGAATGTCCAATTGCTCTAGCACCATTTGTTGAAAAAGGTATCCTTCCTTTAAACGGATTTTGCATCCTTGTTAAAAAAAGTCAGTTGAATATCCTGTGGTCTGTCACCTTTTAATAAGATAAAAACATTAACATTCACCAGATATCAAAGTTTAGAAATTTTTTTAAAGCCAAACTTCTGAAAATAGAATAAAAACACCTTCACATGTCAAATTAGTCAATTTGCATAGGACTAATTCATTTAAGTATATTAAAATACAAACTAATTCAAAACACTAAGGTGATAATACAAAACTATAAATTAAAGGCTAATTATTAAGTCAAATTGCTGTATTCTATGTCTTAGAGTGAATTCAGAAGGATCCATTGTATTATTGAATAGGCAAGTTTTAATTTCAGAGGATGAAACTGATATATTACTGCCACCTTGTGGATATTCTGTTATTATAGGCTATTATAAAAAGCAATGAGGATATGTAATCTGTTCTAACAAGAAGCATTTCCTTTTTTTTTTGCCATTTTTATTATTATTATTATTACATTTTAAGTTCTGAGATACATGTACAGAACGTGGAGGTTTGTTACATAGGTATACACGTGCCATGGTGGTTTACTGCACCCAACAACCCATCATCTACATTAGGTATTACTCCTAATACTATCACTCCCCCAGCCCCCAACCCCCTGACAGGTCCCGGTGTGTGATGTTCGCCTCCCTGTGTCCACGTGTTCTCATTGTTCAACTCAAAAAAAAAAAAAAGAAGCATTTTCTGCTTTCCCAATTTCTTAACTACAATGCAACTTTATGTTTAATTTAACTAATTTAATTTTTTTTGAGACAAGGTCTATCTCTGTTGCCCAGGCTGGAGTGGAGTGGCGTGAATATGGTTCAGTGAAACCTCCACCTCCCTGGCTCAAGTGATCCTCCTTCCTCAGCCTCCCGAATAGCTAGGACCACAGGCATGCACCACAATAGCCAGCTAATTTCTTTTTTATTTTTGTAGAGATGAGGTCTCACTTTGTTGTCCACGCTGGTCTCAAACTACTGGGCTCAAAGGATCATCCCGCCATGGCTTCCCAAAGTGCTTGGATTTATAGGTGTGTGCCATAGCACCAGGACAAAGCAACTTTAGAGAATTCTTTTTTTTCTTTCATAAAAACAGTTGTAGATATTTTCCTTATGGAATTTATTTGTGATAATATATTTTAAGAGATGGTTTAATTTGTTAAATAATTTGTCTCAGATAATAATAATTGATTAATATTAAAACTACAAAACAAATAGGGTCTTCTTTTACTATGAAAAATGAAAGTTGATTCTGACATCTATGTAAACATTTTAAGTATTCAAAGTATATAAATGTGAAGTCCTATCAAGAGTAATTAGACAAGAGAAAGAAATAAAGGGCATTAAAATTGGAAAGGAGAACATCAAATTGTTCCTGTTTGCAGATGACATGATCTTATCTATAGGAAAACCTGAAGACTCTACCAGAAAACTTTTAGAACAAACAAATTCAGTGAAGTTGCAAGACACAAAACTAATACACAAAAATTGGTAGCATTTATATCTATGGAAACAAACTAGCTGAAAAAGAAATCAAGAAGGCAAACCTATTTACCGTAGTTACCAAAAAAAAAAAACCTAGACATAAATGTAACCAAGGAGGTAAAATGAAAACTACAAAACACTGATGAAAGAAATTGAAGAAGATACAAACAAATGAAAAGTAGAAAGTAGAACAGAGGATACTGCAAGCTGAAAAGGGTAGGGAGAAAGGAGGGATGTAAGAGATTGTTAATGGATACAAAATTACAGCTAGGTAGAAATAATAAGTTCTAGTGTTCTATAGCACTGTAGATGACATTCATGCTCATGGATCAGAAATACTAATGTTGTTAAAGTGACAGAACTACTCAAAAGCAACCTACAGATTCAACGCAATCTCTATCAAAATACCAATGAACATTCTTCACAAAATTAAAAAAAAAAATCCAAAGAGATTGTATGGAATCAAAAAATATCCTGAATAGCCAAAGCAATCCTTAGCAGAAAGAACAAAACTGGATGTATCATGCTACCAGACCTCGGAATATACTACAAAGCTGTAGTAACTAAAACATCATGGTAGTGGCATAAATACAGACACAGACCTATGGAACAGAATAAAGAACTCAGAAAATCCACATATCTCAGCCAATTGATTTTTTACAAAGATGCCAAGAACACTCATTGGGGAAAGGATAGCCTCTTCAATAAATTGTGTTTGGAAAACTGGATATCCAAATGCAGAAGAATGAAACTAGACCCCTGCCTCTCACCCTATACAAAAATTAACTCAAAATATCTCAAATGCCCAAATATAACACCCAAAATGGTAAAGCTACTAGAAGAAAACATAGGGGAGATCCTTCAGGACATTGTTCTGGGAAAAGACTTTATGAATAAGGCATCAAAAGCACAGGCAACAAAAGAAAAAATAAACAAATGGGATCACATCAAGCTAAACAGCTTCTGCACAGCAAAGGAAATAATAAAATGAGTGAAAAGACAACCTACAGAATGGGAGAAAATATAAACTACTCATCTGGCAGGAAATTAATCTCAAGAATATACAAGGAATTCAAACATATCAATAGCAAAGAAACTCAACAATCTAATTAAATATAAGCAAATTCTCTGAACAGACATTTCTCAAAATAAGACATACAAATGACCAACAAATATATGAAAAAATGTTCAACACCACTAATCAGCAGGGAAATGCTAATCAAAGCCACAATGAGGCAACATCTCACCCCAGTTCGGATGGCTATTATAGAAGAGACAAAAATAAATGCTGGCAAAGATGTGAAGAAAAGGGACTTTTTTTTTTTTGACAGTCGCATTCTCTGTCCAGGCTGGAGTGCAGTGGTGGTGTAATCTGGTTCCCTCTGCTTCTAGGGTTCAAATAGTTCTCCTGCCTCAGCCTCCTGAGTAGCTGGGGGAAAAGGAATTCTCATACACTGTTGGCAGGAATGTACATTAGTGCAGCCAGTATGGAGAACAGTATTGAAACCCCTCAAGCAATCCCACTACTGGGAATTTATCCAAAGGAAAGAAAAGCATTATATTGGAGAGCCATCGGCATCCCCATGTTTATTCCAACAGTATTCACAATAGCCAAGATATGGAATCAACCTAGGTTTCCAACAACAGAAGAATGGATTTTAAAAATGTGGTATATATATACCAAGGAAGGCTATTTAGCCATAAAAAAGAATAAATAAAATCTTGTCATTCTCAGCAACATGGATGGAACTGGAGGATATAATGTCAAGCAAAATAAGCCAAGAATAGAAAGTTCAACACCACATGTTCTAACTCACGCAGAAGCTAAAAAAAAGTTGATCTCATAGAAGTAAAAAGAAGAAGAGCGAATACTGCAGGCTGAAAAGGGTAGAGAGAAAGGAAGGATAGTAAGAGATTTGTTAATGGGTACAAAATTACAGTTAGTTAGGAGTAATAAGTTCTAGTGTTCTATAGTACTGTAGATGACTATAGTTAACAATACTATATTATGTAGTTTAAAATACCAAGGAGTAGTTTGAATGTTCCCAATACAAAGAAATAATAAATGATTGAGATGATAGATATGCTAATTACCCTGATCCGATCACCATCTACATGTATTGAAACATCCCCATATAGCCATGAATATGTATAAACTTTGTCAATTTATAAAGTAAAAAAAAAAATCTTGAAGAATGCATTTGAAGAACTTGTACTCAAGAAATCAACTTATTTTAAGAACTTGAGTCTCCTGGGAATTTGTGTTTTCTAGACCAGTACTTCTCCAAATTAAAGCAAATTTAGGCTGGGCATGGTGGCTCATGCCTATAATCTCAGCACTTTGGAAGGCCGAGGCCGGCAGATCACTTGAGGTCAGGAGTTCGAGACCAGCTGACCCAATATTGTGAAACCCTGTCTCTACTAAAAATACAAAAATTAGCTGGGCGTGATAGCATGCGCCTGTAATCCCAGATATTTTGTAGGCTGAGGCAGGATAATTGCTTAAACTGGAGAGGTGGAAGTTGCAGTGAGCCAACATTGCACCACTACACTCCAGCCTGGGCAACAGAGCAAGACTCTGTCTCAAAAAAAAAAAAAAAAAAGCTAATTTATTTCACTTTGGTTTTGTGTCAAAATGTAGATTCTTTTAAAGTAAATCCAAAGAATTTAGATGTAGTTGAAGCTTGTAATCTGTTCTTAATTGTTTTAATAAAAATAAAATATTTAGATTTAGAGTAAATCTAAAGTGAGGCCTGAAGCTGCTCCCAGGTGATACTGATGCTGCTCATTTTTGCCCAAATTTTGAATCACAAGGTTCTAAATTAGTGGTTTGAAGTCCTACATGCGTAATCACTTGGGGAGCTCAATTAACACCCAGCAACAGACTAATTATTAATAAATCAGAAACTTCAATATTAGGCTTCAATCACTGGCAATTTTTTTTTTTTTTTTGAGGTGGAGTCTCCCACTGCCACCCAGGCTGAAGCACACTGGCACAATCTTGGCTCACTGCAAGCTCCACCTCCGGGGTTCATGCCATTCTCCTGCCTCAGCCTCCCGAGTACCTGGGACTACAGGTGCCCACCACCACGCCCAACTAATTTTTTTGTATGTTTAGTAGAGACAGGGGTTTCACCGTGTTAGCCAGGATGGTCTTGATCTCCTGACCTCGTGATCCGCCGGCCTCGGCCTCCCAAAGGGCTGGGATTATAGGCATGAGCCACTACGCCCGGCCAATCATTGGCATTTTTAAAGGTCCCAGGTGATTCTAATGTGAGGTCTTTACAGACATCTTGTAAGTTGAAAACTATAAAGTGTAAAATTGTCTTTGCCTCCCTTTTGGAAACCGCAAATGAATGTCAAAGTTGGAACAGAAGTAGAAAGCATACAAAAATGAACTTGACAATACCCATCTACCGATCTGTGATAGGTATTTGTGTACAACTTGACCTACTTGACTTTTAAGGTCAGTTTGCTCCTATTATTATTAAGAATAAGTTCTAGTACAATGATGGCAATATTTTTCATTGACAGCAGTTCACCCATTGAGTGTTGATACCATGGGTCTGAGTGAAGCTGAGGATGGAAGAAACACAGGGTGAGGGAGCGGGATAGTTTGCCCCTTCAAGGACTGACAGGAAATAACACAAAAGTGGGGGGGAGGTGGGAAGAATAAAGTCCACCTTCTGAGTAAAGCAAAGCAAAGTGTTCTCAGCCAATCCAAGGTTCACTGAGATTACTAAACAAGAGGGTACAGCAAGGGTTCAGGTCCCTTAGAAATGAAGGTAAATGATTCTGAATAGCTGAGATACTTGCTGAAAGCTAAGGGAATATGGGAGATAAGTGGTGGAAGGAAGTTATAAGTGACTTTATGATGAAATGCTGAAACAAAAATTTTATCTCGTGTGTCTCATTTCTTACTGCAACATGTATATATTCTTATAGCTTATCTTAAATTTCTTTTCTCTCTCCATATTACATATATATTTTTTTAATTTTATTTTTTTTTAAATGGAGATCGCATCTCCCTCTGTTGCCTAGGCTGGACTCAAACTCCTTGGCTCAAGCCTCGGCCTCCAAGGTATCTGGGACTACAGGTATGAGCCACCATCTTGGCCAAATTTTTAGTTTTAAGAGGCATGGTCTCATTTGTTGCCCAGGCCAGAGTGCAGTCACATGATCATGACTCACTGCAGTCTCCAACTCCTGGGCTCAAGAAATCCTCCTGCCTCAGCCTCTCAAATAGCTGGAACTACAGACGTGAGTCACTGAACCCAGCCTCCTGTGCTTTACAATTTTGTTCATAGAATGAGACAACTGAGATAGAATCATGACAGAACTACAAGAAGAATGAGCATCAACTAGAAAGCTAGATTTGCAGCTGGATGCAGTAACCACAAGAGTTTGGGTCAATTTTTTCCCATCATATAAAAGCAACTCTAAAAGTAATAGTTATCTTCATTTCTGAATAAAAGTTTCTGATTCAATAGCTCTACAATTGTCCTGAGACTGCACTTCTAACAAGTTGTCAGGTAATATTGACGCTGTTGTCTGGGGATTTCACTTTGCAAACCACTTCTCTAAATAATACTCTAATGCACTTTTTTCCTGTCTGCTTAGAGAAATGATGAGTGTAGTCTTGTTTGCTAAATGTGAAAATTACAAAACTACCACTGGGGATGTTTTTTTTGGAAGTTTATTGGAAGATTAACATGTACAGATATAGGGCAGGCAAAAAAAAAGAGACTATATAATTGTTTGCTGGTGTATTTTTGTCTGTACAGCATTTGAACACCCTTTCTATGTTTGTGGAATGTTCTGCTGTGTGATTCTTCATGGTCTCAGAATCTATAAAGTCTAGACATCTGTCTTCCCTGCCCCTGGTAGAGCACAGGCACATGATCTCACTGTTCTATGGTGGTGGTGATCACGGGGATCGTCTCTAAAACAAGGGGTGCCATCCAGTGTCCCGCTGCCGCAGCCACACCACCCTCATCAGATTGTTCCTCTGTCATCATTTTTGCCATAGTTCTGATTGACTGGCCATTTTAATCACTGCCCACTTTAAAAAAAAAAGATTCTCTAATCTTGCCAGAGTTTCCATGAACTATATTTCTTTTCTGTTCAAGTTAGAGTAATGTATATTGCTTGCAAAATAGAAGCTAACAGAAACCAAAGCATAGGCCAAGAATGATACAGATTACAAGCAATACAGTTTACAATGGAGTCATTTTAATGATAAGCAAAATACTCTTTCACTTAGGTGAAATGTCACTTCCCAATGCTTACAGATCAAGTATCCAAAGCATTTTTTAAAGTGGAAGGTAAACAAGAATCACCTTCCTCTAAATTCTGAAATTCTGTACTCAAAGATGACTCTTAAATTTGGTTTCACCAGAACTGATCAAATGGGATAAAAGTATAAGATGCAGGAAAGCTGATTGTCTAGTAGGCTAGAGTCTCTCTTTCACTGTATTTTGCTGAGTGGGAGATGGGTTCTCCTCAGGCCAATAAATTGTAAAGACAGACTCTTCTCTAAGCAATATATAAAATGCAATGTTTTGATGTTGCAACACCACTTTTGTAGTACACCTGCTCACCATGCCAAAGATGACAACAGGTAGGACAAAAATAGTAGTCCTAGGGACTCTGTATCCTTCACTGTTGACTAAAGTGAAATGCTTTTTAAATCATTTTGAAGAAAAATTTTTAACCGTGTTTTCATTTGACTATAGTTATCCTCTGATTATTGCACATTTAATACTCTGCTTTATATATTTAGCTTGAGGGGATTTTATCCCATTTCTCAATATGGCAGTAAAAAAGAATTCTATGAAATAGTCCAATAAAATGTGTATCGTATATATTTAAGGTGTGCAACATGGTGTTTTGATGTATGTATACATAATGAAATGGCCACAACTGTCCAGCAAATTAAACTATCGATGACCTACCATGATTACTGGTGTGAGTAAGCATGTGCGTGTGTGTGTGTGTGTGGTGAGAGCACCTAAAATCTACCCTCAACAAATTTTTATACGCAATGCAATGTTATCAACTACAGTCCTCATGCTGTACATTAGCTCTCTAGAGTAATTTATCCTATAAAAGTGCAGTTTTCTACCCCTTGACCTAATACTTTCCATTTCCTCCTCCTTCCTGCTCCTGAAAACCACCATTCTTCTCTCCATTTCTATGTGTTTGACTTGTTCTAAATTCCACATAAAAGTAAGCTCATGCGTATTTTCCTTTCTGTGTCTGGCTTATGTCACCTAGTATAATGTTTTCCAGATTCCGGGTCTTTTTTAGGAAAAGAGATTTTAAGGAGAAGTAAAACAAAAGTTTGTGTTGGTTAGAGACTTAGTTTTGTTGGGGACAGATGACTTGTGTGTGTTTTGGGACTTAGAAAAGTAGCCAGGTACAGTTTCGGTCTTGGAGAAGGCCAGAGACCATTCACTGAACCAGCTATTTTATATCTTCTTGGGCCCCACCATGATTCTCTGACTCTCTGCATCTTCTTTAATCTTTTTTACCTTTGTATTAGCCCATTTTCATGATGCCAATAAAGACATACCCAAGACTGGGAAGAAAAAGAGGTTTAATTGGACTTACACTTCCACGTGGCTAGGGAGGCCTCAGAATCCTGGAGGGAGGCAGAAGGCACTTCTTACATGGTGGCAGCAATAGAAAATGAGGAAGAAGCAAAGGTAGAAAGCTGTGATAAACCCATCGGATCTCATGAGACTTATTCACTATCACAAGAATAGCACAAGAAAGACCAGCCCCCATGATTCAGTTACCTCCTCAAGGGTCCCTTCCACAACAGCGGGAATCCTAGGAGATAGAATTCAAGTTGAGATTTGGATGGGGACACAGCCAAATCACATCATTCCACCCCTGGCCTCTCCAGATCTCAATTCTTGACTTCTGTGCAACGGCAGGCTCAACACCACATGGAAGCTGTCAAGGCTTGGGACTTCCACCCTCTGTAGCCACAGCCTGAGCTCTATGTTGTCCTCTTTCAGCCACAGCTGGAGTGGCTGGGATACAGGGCACCAAGTCCCTGGGCTGCACACAACACGGGGACCCTGGGCCCAGCCAATAAAAATCACGTTTTCCTCCTGAGCCTCTGGGCCTGTGATGGGAGAGACTGCTGGGAAGTTCTCTGACACTGCCTGGAGACATTTTCCCAGTGGTCTTGGGAATTAACATTTGGCTCCTTGCTACTTATGCAAATTTCTGTAGCTGACTTGAATTTGTCCTCTTAAAATGGGTTTTTCCTTTCCATCGCATTGTCAGGCTGCAAATTTTCTAACTTTTATGCTCTGCTTGCCTTATAAAACTGAATGTTTTTTACCAACACTTACCTCTTGAATGCTTTGCTGCTTAGAAATTTCTTCCATCAAATACCCTAAATCGTGTCTCTCAAGTTTAAAGTTCCACAAATCTCTAGGGCAGGGGCAAAATGCCATCAGTCTCTTTAATAAAACATGACAAGAGTCTCCTTTGCTCCAGTTCCCAACCAGTTCCTCATCTCCATCTGAGACCACCTCAGCCTGGATTTAATTGTCCATATTGCTATCAGCATTTTGGACAAAGCCATTCAACAAGTCTCTAGGAAGTTCTAAACTTTCCCACATCTTCCTGTATTCTTCTGAGCCCTCCAAACTGTTCCAGTCTCTGCCTGTTACCCAGTTCCAAAGTTAATTCCACGTTTTGGGGTATCTTTTCTGCAGCGCCCCACTCTACTGGAACTAGTTTACTGTATTAGTCCATTTACATGCTGCTGATAAAGACATACCTGAGACTGGAAAGAAAAGGAGGTTTAATTGGACTTACATGTGATTGGGGAGGTCTCAGAATCATGGCAGGAGGTGGAAAGCACTTCTTACATGGCAGCAGCAAGAGAAAATGAGGAGGAAGCAAAAGCGGAAAACCCGATAAACCCATCAGATCTCATGAGACTTACTATCATCAGAATAGCACGAGAAAGACTGGACCCCAGGATTCAATTACCTCCCCCTAGGTCCCTCCCACAACACGTGGGAATTCTGGGAGATACAATTCAAGTTGAGATTTGGGTGGGGACATGGCCAAACCATATCAACCTGTACAAACCAGAGAGTGCCATAACTTCATCACCAGAGGATCTGAAAAACTCCTTCACTCATTGATTAATAGCCTTGCTTGTCTGAGCCTAAGAAAAAGAATTTTGCTTGGAAGGTGGGATGGTAGTGAGCAGGGCTGGCAAAAGTTTGGCAGCCTTTCTCAGAGTGGTCTGAGACTTAGCAGGAAATGAATGCTCAGTCTCAAATACTGGCAATATAATTTAGGGAAGCATGAGGTTATGGATGTGGCTTGTAGAATAGGGATTATATTCCTCTTGTTATGAATTAGACTGTCCTTGGTCAGGTTAGCTGGTCAAGAAAAGTAACCACTTAATAAAAATAATTCTCTTTTAAAATAACAAATGAATTTCAACTCACCACAATAAAAATATCAAATAATTTTAGTTTCTCCAATAGTTACCTCCAATTGTAAAATTGTTAAACACCCCCTTCTTGCTATTTTACTTTGGTAGGGATCTTTGAAAAATACTATAGAAGGCTGGGGCTTTCTTAGCCATTTGCCATATAACAAAGCCTCCTTTATCTATAGACATACGAATTTATGACACTTATCACTAGGAGGGCTTAGTGCCACAAGCCCTCCCTTTGGGTTTGTCTGTTTCTTTATGATATTGGTGATCTTTGTTGATTTTGTGGTTGCCTGGTCTCTATGTATTTGGCTTGAATGTATTTCCTTAGTGCCGTTTTTATTTGAAGGGAGGTGAGATTCAAAAGCTAGATCGTGTGAGTTTTTGGTAGCCACTCTACTGAGTCTAAATTTGGGGGAAATTGGGGTTGTTTTCAGTTTATATTTTTCTTTTTCCTCAGAGATCCTTGTTCTAATAAATTTTGTTTTTAAATTTAAAGACAGGGCTTTGGAAAATTTTAAGTTAAAACTTGATCTGATTGTTGCCTTAGGAAGGACATTCTATTGAGTCAAAGATGGTCTGCAAAGGTGGAGAAAGAGAACCCAATAAAAATGCTTTACATGAGAGATTATTGCAGCTAAGATTAGAATAATGCTGGTGAAGACGGTAAGCAGCTAGATTCAAGACACATTTTGATTGCAGAGTCAAAAGAACATACGAAACAATTCTATGTGAGGTGTGAAAGAAAATGAGGAGTGAAGTGCCAAAGAATGGGGCACACTCAAATTCTACAATGTAGCCATTAAAACCACTGGAGAAAGTGGGATAATATCTTGGTGGGGACAATGATGAAAAAAGGAAGCAAATTATATAATCAGATGGAAGTGACTTCAGAAGAGAATGCACAGGGAATAATGGTGACAAAGCGAAGATCTGTCCTTCCTCTCTGACCCCATGTGTCAATGGAGAGGCAAGAAAAGGAAATGTCCATTTAACTGCTTTTCAGAAAAAAGTGGTATCAAGTGAAAATAGGTGTCAGACAAGAGGGGGTAGAAAAAGATATGTTATAGAGAGGATTCGAAATATAAAGGCATTTATACACAATAAAATGATACTAAAGGGATACAGGGACCGCAGCTGTAAATGAGGCTATAGGATGAGAGTTTGTAAAGGAATAGCACTGGAGGTACTCTAATTATGGCACTATTAGTTAAAACTATTATGGAAAATAGCTTGAAGGTGCATTTTAATGATGAGGGATGAGCAATGTTAAGTTGGAAAATCTTGTTTAAAGGCTCAGTTACACAACTTACCAGTGTCAAGGTTCCAACTAGAATGTTAGCATGATAGGAGGCATATCCTATGTTGATGAGAAGGTATGCATGGTCTATTTTACACATTAACCTGGTAGGTCTTTTGTAATTTCTACATTTATTGTTGAGTAGAGTAATTATGACATCAGAAGGAAATCATCCAATCATGGTTTCTGCTTTTCTTTTAAAATTTCTTCTCACTTTTAGCAGTCTTTTACCTCTTCTCACTATCTAGACTTCTTTTGTCTCACCTCTCCTCTGTTATATAGGTTCTGGTATCTTGTTTGATGTACTAATTTTCTAACATCTTATTTTATGTTTGAAACTAATTTTTGACAATTTTGTAGCCCAGAATCTTAAAAATGCTTAACCACAGTGGTTCGTGTCTGTAATCTCAGCGCTTTGAGAGGCCAAGTTGGGAGGATTGCTTAAGCCCAGGGGTTAGAGACCAGCTGAAGCAACATAGTGAGACCCTCTCCTATAAAAGAGAAAAGAAACAAATACCTAACTGGAATATAATTCTTGTGCTGAATCACAGCTATCATAACATCAACCATTCACATTTTTGAAAGTGAACATTGCTTTCTAGATGACCCCAAAATCATGTGGGCCTATTCATTTCCCTAGTAATGCCACCTTGTGACATCACTAATGACATAATGTCTGTATCTATACAGTGAGCCTCACAAATGCAGAAGAAGGCAACATTTTCAAGCAAAACCTGAAATTTTGTGGCACAGCACCTGGTGAGACTGTGGGTTTGACAAATATCTCATCACTTTATCATCAAGTTAAACACTATTCTTTTTTATTAAAGCTTAATAATTAAAGCTTAATTCTGCAAGTGAAATTTATATATACTGCTTTATTAGTACATATATGACACTTTGTTTTCAAACATTGCCATAGCCTGTTTGAAGGAACTTGAGCTTCAGAGTTACAAAATTGCCTCTGCTATGATGGAGAAGAGGAGGAAAAAATGCTTAGATAAGAGCAATTTAACTTAAATGGAGGAAGTGGTGAGTTTTGTTATGTTACAGGCTCACTGAATCCTGAGCAGGTCAAATGTGTCAAATAGCTTCATTGAGAGACTGGATTTCAATACTAAAAGTTTTTATATACCATTAGCTTTGATGGAGAAATTGAAAAGGATTGCCCTACGTCAACAGTGTTGCTTTGCTAAGTGTGCTTTGCAAAGTACAAGTATCTGCCAAGATGGTAACAATTAGGAATTACTTTTTGATAGCAGCCTTCTGTTACAAACTTAATTAACATAGAATTTTGAATGCTTGCAGTGTCTATATTGACAAAAGGACAAAGACTTTTTGAGCCAGCTAACTGGGCTTTTTACAATGGCTTTTGAAGATTGCAGATGCCGCCTACAGAGACGACAGTCATATTTGAGGTAACATTGCTCATTCTTGGAACTCTTTACATTTAATTTTTTTATTCAATGTTTGCCTTCTCATTGAATTATAGGCTTCATAAAAACAAGGATCATATTCTTGGAATTGTGCATAATGTGTGGCATGTTATAGCCTCTCAATAAATGTTGGTTGAATGAATAATCTAATTTTAATTTAGGAAGATTATTCAAACTGGCAAACTGTGTTAAATAATGCATTGATTTATTCTATTACTCAAACTTCAATTAGCAATAAAAAACAGAAAATGAGCAGGAAAAAATAAATTTAATAAATAGCTTAGCAACTTTATTCATTAGTTTCTACCTTATCTTTCTTTAGTAAATCTATTCCTGGAGATAATTTTGATCTGAGGGCTATGTGGTCAACAGTGAATGGTCCAATGGGTAGCAAATAGAAAAAGCCAAGAGTCTAAAAATTGAAAAATTACACAATCAATTCCCAAAATGTTTATATGTACAAAAATAACATTTGATATTGTTTGAGACCTTTATGTGTCACCTGTTAAACACTGGAGAGTTATTAAAATCCCAGTATAATTTCATAATGCAACACATAAAAATAATTCTGAGTGCTCTTGCAAAATATTTCTTAAGCCGTATTTGAGGGGTTCAGTTACTTCACTGGATATTGAACCTTTTGAATAATTCTATTCTAATTCCATATCTATGGTGTTGTGTGTATGCATATAAGGGGGAACAAACTTACTTTGTTATGAAAATGTTTTTTGAAAGATATTTCTCTCTAAAATAGAAAACACAATCAGTCAAGGAATGTCTAACGGGATAGTAGCTGAAAAAGCTGAAGTTAGTTGGGACTTAAATTGCATGCAAACATTTAGAAATCAATAGTTCATTATGGAGGTTTGCTTCAAAGTTAAGTACCAGGTATGCTACAAAAGTTTCAAGAAATAGGTCATTAGGCATACCTATCAACAATTATGTTCAATTCATAGCCAATGAAATACAAGAACAAAAAAATTATGTCCCAGAAAAATAAACTTGACTCTTCCAGTCCCTTGTTAGGAGCAAAGGTGCATTACCTAAAGCCATCAGGGCTGCAGACAATGCTGTGAAGTTTATCCTAGATATATTACCATCTTTGAAATCAACTCAGCAGTTTTGCTTTTTCTGAAAAAACTACTTTTGGTTAGATACGTGAAGCCAATCATAAATTCCTAAAATTTTTCTCTGAGGGGAGATGGTTGGATGCAGGGTATTTACAATGGCCACTATTTTGCAAACCCATCTTTAAAGAGAAATGCTTCATGAATGTAATATGGTGAAGACAGGGGCCATTGTTAATGTAGGGGTTAATGGAAAGCTTCCCCTTCACCCTCTGAAGTTTTGCTGGAAAATAAACTCATAAAAGGCAGACTATTAGAAAAAAAAAAGGCTTACAAATTTATTGAACTGGATAGCATAGGGGAATCATAGTAGAATGATTACCCAATAACCAATGAGGTGCAGATGATAATATACCCATCTTTTTAGAGGAAAGGAAGATGGGAATGTGTGTATAATTTTAGGAGGGTAGTAAATAAATTTTAGGGGAATTCAATGGGCTTGAAGAATATACAATGGCCTGGGACAAAATCTGTTGGCCTTACAGGGCAGACAATGGTTTGTGACAGAAGTCTGCCAGTTGTTTTGACAGACTGCAGTCCTTCTTCCTGAGGTATTAGTTCGGTTAATGAAAACTCAGGAAAGAAACAGTTTTTTTTTCTTTGTTTGTTTTTTCCTTTAGTAGTTCTGGACTTTAGGCAGATAAGGGAACTTTAGAGAACAGCTTTATTCTGTGCTGTGGGAGAGACAAAGGATTGAGAGAGAGGAGCTGGAAGAGAGGGGTATTGTGAGAGAGAGCCTCTGGTTTCTTCGGTTTAGCATGTCAAAGCACCATATTTTGGGAAATTGGTGTCTGAGCTTCAGCATGAAGAGCCTACTCTCAGTAACTACTGGCAGTGCAAGGTCCTTTCAATGATTACTTTTACTAATGTGAACTTAAAACATTCCAGTGAGGCAGGTAAAAACCTCAGTTAAATGAGTGGGAACAGAATTACAGAAATGTGGAGTTTTGTTTAAGTAAAGGGGAACAAAAGAGCGCAATCCCATCGATTTTGATGCTGACAGTGATTGAGGTATTAGTGGTGTTAACAGCTTTAACAGCGGAGCACCCAGGCAGGACCAGAAATTCTTTCCGAGTTTGACGAGTGGGAAATTACAGCAGAGAATCTGGAAGAAGAATAACGAATAGATCAGGAAAAGCAATACTTAAATTCACTTCTGAGCCGAAATTGGGCTTTTTGGGGGATGGGCGTGGCAAACAGCCGTCGAGTTCCTTAGGAAATAATTAGGGACATTTTCAGCAGCTCCCGCCACCTACTACGTCCGGTTTACTGCGGGATCCACAGAATGGAAGTTGTCCGCCAACAGGAAGAATGCCTCTTCCCTCTGCAGGGCTTCCTTTCCCCCATCGAGGGCCCCTGGGGACCACAGGTCCCCAGCGGGTAGGGCGGAGGCGTGGCCTTGCGAAAGTCAGCGGAGGTCACTCAGCGCTCACAGCCTCCTGCCAGCGCGCTCTGTGTTTCTCTGCAGCCCCGAAGCTCACCAATGTAGCAGGCGCCCCAAGCTCAGTCCTCAAGAAGCCATGGCGAAGTCCAGGGGCCGTCTGTACCTTTGGATGTGCTTGGCTGCTGCGCTGGCATCTTTCCTGGTGGGATTTATGGTGGGTAAGTGAACGAAACACTCTCTCCTGACTCCGGGGCTCGTGATTCTCTGCAGAGATAAAGGGAGAAATCCTGGAGCCGGAAGGGATTGGGCTGTGCGCTAGCCCTGGCCGGCTGGGCTAGATATGATAAACTCTGCAAATTTCAGCAAAACTAGAAACCAGATGGAATGTATTTTGGGCTTCCTAACAGACAAAGTGTGCTTGAAATTCAAATTTATTAAATGTTCCCTGAGTTCACTAGAGACAACCTACAGCTGTCACTATCTGCAGGGACGAAAAAAAATCGTTTTATTTCCAAGCAACATGAGTGAGTCAAAACTTTCAACTAATACGGGCAGCACTAAAAACAAAGCAAAACGAAACAAAACAAAACCCTTTTCTATATGTAAATAAATATTTGTGGAATGTTCCCTATGTGTCAGGGACTAGATATCCAGGGAAGAACAAGAAAAGCCACGCCTTCATGCATAAAGTGAGAAAATGAAAGAGCTTCTCTTAAATAAAACTCCTTTTAAGCATCTCAAAATTATATTACATATCAGAATTTACAGGTTTTCTGCATTTAATATGAACATTATTTTTTAAAGCTCACCATGATCTATTTGTCAGATAAAGGCTTTTTGTGGGGAAGGAGAGAGGGGTGGCTTCTGGTTTTAATAAAGTCGAAGTGATTTTGTGTATATGTGTGCATGTTTGTGTATTTTTTTCCTCAGCCTGGTTTATTAAGCCTCTCAAAGAAATAACCACTTGTATGCGCTATCATCAAAGTATACGGTGGGAACTGGTATCTGAAATGAAAGCTGAAAACATCAAATCATTTCTTCGGTAAGTTTATTTACGTATTTGATCTTAAAAATCATGTTTAAAATATCACAGTGAGAAGCATATTATACCTGGTGATATGCATGAGGACAGTCTTCTCTGTGTGAAATTACATATTAGTCATCAACTTAACTTTTTTTTGTTTTTTTTTTAATGTCTCTATGCCACTCTTAGGGTGAAATCTGTTACAATGTTATAAAAGTAGGTGTTTCTTCCCTAACTTTATCTAACAAAAAGTATCTGGTTGGCTTATTAAGAGATGTTTCAACTTCATGTAACTTTGGATCTCACTGAAT
Source organism: Symphalangus syndactylus (assembly GCF_028878055.3). NCBI lineage: Eukaryota > Metazoa > Chordata > Mammalia > Primates > Hylobatidae > Symphalangus > Symphalangus syndactylus. Next base: position 73,261,466 of record NC_072428.2, on the reverse strand, counting down.
GTTATTCTTTGTTCATCAGGGCCTGGGATTTAATCAGCAATTTTTTTAGATACCGTATTCTGTCAGGGAAAGTTAGATGCTGGTTGACTAAGTGATTTAGTGGAAAAGTGATCAAAGTGTCTGATTCTGTCTGCCAAAAGTTAAACCTTTATCCCATCTTGCAGGTATAAATTTGTTGTTTACAAATAAGACAAAATGAAACCAAAAACAATCATTGCCATTCCTCCAGCTTCTAACCATGAAAAACAGTGGAAATTGGGGGAGTCATCATAAACTCCTTAAGAACAATGGCCATGATATTTATTTCTGTATTCAGACTCTTTCAAATGGGTGTTAATTTTTAAAATCAGCTTTAGTGAAGTATAATTTACATAAAATAAACTGCATCTCTATAAAGCCTACAATTTGAGAGTTATGACAGATGTATGCTATAGTGAACATACCACCTCCTCCATCACGCTACAAAAATATTCCATTATGCCCTTTGCAGTTTATTCCCCATCCCCCTCCATCTCTGGCACTAGGCAATCACTAATCAATTTTATATCACTGGAGATTCATTTGCATTTCCTAGAATCTTATTTAAATGGAATCATAGAGTATATGCTCTTTCGTATGTAGCTTCTTTTACTCAGAATAATGATTTTGAGATTCATCTAGATTGTTGCATGTATTAGTAGTTCATTATTTTTATTGCAGACTAGAATTACATTGTATGGATATACTGCAATGTATAGTTGATGGAAATTTGGGTTGGTTATAGTTTTTGGCTATTGTGAATAAAGCTGCTATGAACAGATGTTTACAAGTCTTTCTGTGGATATGTGGTTTATTTCTCTTGAAATGATTGAGTTTGATGATAAGCATAAGTTTAACTTTTTAAGAAAATGCCTAAGATAAGTGAAAAGTGGTGGCATCATTTTGCATTTCTACCTCAAAATAAGGAAATCAGTATTCCAAAGAGATATATGCACTCTGATGTTTACCACAGCAGTATTCACAATAGCCAAGATACCGAATCAACCTGATGATCAACTTCCATCAACAAATATTATGGTGTATATACAGGATGGATTTTTACTCAGCATAAAAAAGAAAGAAATCCTATCATTTGTAGCAACACAAATGGAACTAAATGTCATTATATTAAGTGAAATAAGCCAGTCACAGAAAGACACATATTGCATGATGTAACTCATATGTGGGAGCTAAAAAAAATTGATCTCATGGAGATAGAGAATAGAATGATGGTTACCAGAAACTGGAAGGGTAGCGAGGAGGATGGACGATACTGAGGGGTTGGTTCAATGGGTTCAAAAATACAGTTAGATAGAAGGAATAAGATCTAGTATTACATAGCACAATAGGGCAATTATAGTTAACAATAATTTATTGTATGTTTCAAAATAACAAGAGTGGATTTGAAATGTTCTGAACTCAAAGAAATGATAGGTGTTTGAGGTGATAGATATCCTAACTACTCTGATTTGATCATTACTTATTGTATGCTTCTATGAAGATATCACATATACCGTATAAATGTGTACAAGTAGTAGGTAGCCATAAAATTTAGAAATAAAGAAATAATTTTAGAAGTCTATTCATGGCTTTGGCTTATTTTGTATTTAGATATAAGTTGTTTTCCCCCTGTGGAGTTTTTGGTTTGCTGTTGTTGTTGTTGTTGTTGTTGTTGTTTTGAGACAGAGTCTCACTCCATCACCCAGGCTGGAGTACAGTGTTGCAATCTCAGCTCACTGCACCCTCCATGTCCTAGGCTCAAGGGATTCTCCCACCTAAGCCTCCTGAGTAGCTGGGACTACAGACATGCATCACCACACCCAGCTAATTTTTTTAATTTTTGTTTATTTGTTTATTTTTTGTTGTTGTTTTTGTTGTTGGTAGCGACAGGGTCTCATTATTTTGCCCAGGCTGGTCTCGAACTCGTGAGCTCAAGTGACATACCCACTTCACCCTCCCACAGTGCTAGGATTACAAGCATAAGCCACCATCCTCAACCCCCCTATGGAGTTTTTAGAGTTCTTTATATAGAGTTGACTCTTGAATAGTGTGGGCATAGCGTGCTGACCCCCCATGCAGTCAAAAATCCACACGTAAATTTTAACTCCCCCAAAACTTAACTATTAATAGCCTACTAGTGACCTTAGCAATAACATAGACAATTAACATGTATTTTGTATATGTATTATGTGCTGTATTCTTACAATAAAGTAAGCTAGAGAAAAGAAAATGATTTTTAAAAAATCATAAGAGAAAAGCATTTACTATTCATTAAGTGAATGTAGATTTTCATAAAGGCCTTCATCCAGTATTCACATTGAGTGGGCTGAGGAGAAGGAGGAAGAGGAGCGGTTGGTCTTACTGTCTCAAGGATGGCAGAGGCAGGGAAGGTAGAGAAGGGGAGTCAGGAAAGGCAGTCACTTTCTGTTGAATTCATAGACATCATGCCTGTTTTTTACCTTTTCTTTTCTCTAAAAATATTTTTATACACTACCAGTTCTTCTTCCATCATTTGCTTTAGTTTTGTGCCTGTATCATAGAACGGACCGTGTTGTAAAAGAAGTCAAAAGCAGTCTTGAATAATGGAAACCCTTCTGCCAGATTGTCTAATATCATCTTGTTTTCTGGCATTGCTTCTTCTGTCTTCTTCCTCATCATCTGGTACTGGTTTAGAAGTATTCATCTCCATCAAATCATCTTCTGTTAATTTTTCTGGTGTCTACTACCTTTTGAATTTTTCCAAGATTACTGTCATGAAACCCTTCATCCCTCAAGCTTTTTTTTTTTTTTTTTTTTTTGCCATATTCACAATCTCTTTCATGATTACCTTGTTTGGCTCTGTCATCAATCCTGTGAAGTCATGTCCGCATCTGCACACAGTTTTCTTTAGCAGGAATTTGTTGTGTTGGGCTTGATGGCTTTCACAGCATTTTCTATAACAATGATGGCATCTTCAGTGGTGTAATTTTTTTCAAAATTTCATTAAGTTCTGTCAGGGTTCTCTTCCGTAGTATTGACAATCCTTTCCATAGAGTGCAGTGAGCCTTAAAATTGTTATTATGACCCCTTGATCTAGGGGGCAAATTAGAGAGATGTGTTTGGGGGCAAGTAGACTACTTGATCTCAGGGTTTCTGGGTAGCCAGACGTGTCTTCCCATACCAAAAGGATTTGAAAAGGCAATCCCTTCCTGGCAAGGTATTTCATGACTGCAGGAACAAAGTATGTGTGGAATCAATCTAGAACATTGGTTTCTGTTGTCCAGGCCTTCTTGTTGTACAACCAAAAGACTGAAAGCTGCCGTTTATCTTTTCCCTTCAAGGCTTGGGGGTTAGCAGCTTCATAGATAAGGGCAGCCCTTATCATAAACCCAAGTGCATTTGCACAAAACAGTAGAATTTGCCTATCCCTTCCAGCCTTAAATCTCAGTGCTTACATCTCTTCCTTACTCTTAAATATCCTTTGTAGCATCCCCCTCCGCCCCCAGGATAGGGCATTTTCATTTGCATTGAAAAACCTTTTCAGGCAGATATGCCCTTTCTCCTCAGTAATTTTCTTAATGTCATCTGAAGACTTGTCCACTGCCTCTTGGTGAGCAGAAGCTGCTCCTCCTCTTATCTTGACACGTTGAAAGTTAAACTTCTTTCTAAATTTATCAAACCATCTTTTGCAGGCATACTATTCTCCACCTTTACCTTCCGTTTGCTTTAAATCATCATAGAATGACTTTGCTTTTTCTCAAATCACATTAATTAGAGTCTATAGATATGCCTTTCTTATAGCAATCCTACACCCACATAAAAGCTACATTTTCAATACAAGAAAAAAAGGTAATTTGCAAAAGAACAAGGTTTTCACACTTGTTGGCATAGCTGCCATGACAGCTTCAGAAATTTTTCCGTTTTATTTTTTTTTTAACAATAGTCCTTATGCTGGATTTATCTTGAAAATGGAGGGCAATCACAGCTGCACATCTCAGTCTAGGGTATACCAAGCAATTCATCTTTATATTATGATGTATCATTAGTGGCATTTTGAATGGATCCCATGGTGTTATTCAAGGTTTACAGTATTATACTAAACACGGTGAGAACTACATTAGAACCATGGGAGATCATTCTTTAGACTGCCATAAGCAATTTACTGGAGAAACAAACTGTTCACGTAGTGATGATTAGGGAGATGCTTAGTATCATACAGTGGTTTAAGCAGATAGTCATCACACAAGCTCACTGCAAGAGCAATAAGCTGTTGCTACAAATGTATTCCTGAAGTACACAATTTATTACAGTTAATTTTACATAATTATGACTTTATATTGTATTTTTATGTTTGTTTACAGTTCTCTAGACTGCAAATGGCACCATGTAGTCTGCAGGTGTATGCATATATTTTGATACATTTTAACTTTTTATAATAGATTCATGTTATTTTAAAACAGTAAATGATAAAATACTTTTACATGTACTTTATGCATTCATGACAAACCTGTTCTTTTTTTATATTTCTAGGCTATGTGGTTCATTTATGAGTTTTTTTTTTAAATTGCTGCAAATCTCAAAAAAATTTTCCAATATATTTATTGAAAAAAGTTCATATATAAGTGGACCCATGCTGTTCAAACCTATGTTTCAAGGGTCAGTTCTATTCTAGATATGTCTTTTGTTGGAAATGCAGTGAACAAATATTTTTTTCCAGTCTGTAATTTGTCTATTTGCCCACCCTCATTTGCAGATCAGAAATTAAAACCTTATTTTGATGAGGTGTAATTTATCAATTTTTCTCTTTTTGGATCATGCTTTTCTGTTCATATTTAAGAACTCTTTGATCTGGACTTTGACCAATTTTGTCTTCTTTTTTCCCGCAAAGGTTTATAATTTACCTTTTACGTTAAAGTTTCTGACCTATTTTGAGTTATTTTGTGCTTAAAGATGTAAGGTTTAGGTTGAGTTTGTTCTTTTGCTTGAGAATGTCCAATTGCTCTATCACCATTTATTAAAATGTTATCCTTCTTTCATTTAATTGCTTTTGCACCTTTGTTAAAAATTGGTTGGGTGTATTTGTGTGAGTCTATTTCTAGATTCTCTCTTTTGTAGAGACAGGGTCTTATTCTGCTTCTGGGTTTTATATTCTGCCCTATTTATCAAGTACCGTACTGTCCTGATTATTAAAGTGATACAGCAGATTTTAACAAAATATAGAATGTTTTCTCTTACCTTATTCTTTTAAACTATAATTGTAGCTATACTGTATCCCTTACCTTTTCATTTAAAATATATAATAAACACATATTTGTCTAAAAAACTATTTGTGGAGCTTTGCTAGGAATTACAGTAATCCTATAGAGCTATTTGGGAATTCTTGACATGTTTGCTGTGTCCAGTCTTCTATTACATGAACGTGGTGTGTTTCCAGTTGTAGATCATCTTTCTTTTATCAGCATTTTGTAATTTGCATGAAGCAGATGCTTTATATGCTTTCTTAGATTTGCATCTTTCATTTTCTTTGGAGCAAATGCAAATTATATTGTGTTTTAATTTGAATTTCCACATAAACTGTTGTTAGCATATAGAAATACTGTTGTGTTTGTGTATTGATGTGGCATCCTGTGGCCTTGCTGAACTCTAAGAAAATTTTGTTTGTTTGTTTGTTTTGGTTTTGGGGGTGTGTTCTGAGACAGAGTCTTGCCATATTTCCCAGGTTGGTTTCAAACTCCTGGTATTAAGCGATCCTCCCACCTAGGCCTCCCAGAGTTCTGGGATGACAAATGTGAGCCACTAGACTTGGCTGGAAGGTGGGAAAGAGTTTGGTTTCTTTGTTTGGTTTGGTTGGTTTCTTGTAGATTCATTGAAATTTTCTATGTAGACAATAACGTCATCTTCAAAAAGGGAACGTTTCATTTCTTTTTTCTTTCTAATCTGTATGTCTTTTACTTTTTTAAGAATAATTGCCTCTTTGTGCTGACTGGAACCTCCATTACTCTGTTGAATAAGAATAGTAAGAATGGACATTCATTTCTTTTTACTAATCTTAAGGAGAAAGATTTAGTTTCACCGTTAAGTATGATGTAGCTGTCGGTATTCTGTTGATGCTCTTTGTCAAGTTAAGAAAGCTCCCCTCTATTCCAAGACTGCTGAGGGTTTTTATCATGAATGGGTGTTGTATTTTGTCAAGTGCTTTTTCTGGATCAATTAATGTGATCATATGATTTTTCTTTTTTAGCTGGTTGGTAGGGTAATTCCTTTATTTCTTTACTAATTTGGGAGGAGGTCAAATTTAATCCAGAGCTATGTTATAGTTTTCTCCACGAATGCGAAATTGTCTATTTGTCCCATTAATTTGGTCAGTTTTTGCTCTATGTATTCTGAGGCTCATTCATTAGGCATATACACATGGATGTTATGTCTTCAAAACAGAATGACCTTTTATTTTTATGAAATGTGCTTAGTTATCTTTAGTAATAATCTTTTAAGTCTATTTTATTTCATATGAATGGAGCCATGTCAGCCTTCTAATACTTATGTTTATATAGGATGTCTTCTTCCATCTACTTACTTTTAACTATCACTTTCATTAGAAATAAAGTGTACCCTCTATAGAGAGAACACAGTTGTCATTTGCTGTTTTACTCATTTTTGTAATCTTAATTTAAGTATGCCTTCTGTGGGCTGCATATAATAGATATTTGCTTTTTTATCCACTCTGGTAACCTCTGCCTTGTGGGTATTTAGTCCATTAACATATAATATAGTTATTGATTGATATAATTAAACTTAAGTCTGCCACTTTATGGTTTGTTTTCTGTTTTCTTTCTGTACCTTTACTCATTTTCTGACTTTTGGATAGTGGGGAAAATATACGAAATTTTATTTTGTTTCAATTTATCTTTTGGCTATACCTCTTTGGCTATACTTTTTAGTGGATACTCTAAAAGTTATATAATACATCTATAATGTTTCACTGTATTCTTAAATTTACTACTGTGTCACTTAATATGTAATGGAGAAACTCACATTTCTGTATATCCATTTACTCTCTCCCCCACCATCCTTTATAAAGTAGCTGTCATATGTATCATACATACATGAAATATAAACCTCAAAAAATAATGCTATATTAATGTTATATTTTTTCTTTGAACGTGTATATGTATTGTAAACCAGTTAAAGTTAAAATTAGTATTTCATGTTTCTTAGATATTTATCATTTTTGATGCTTTTCATTGGTTTCTGAAGATTTAGGTTGCCCTGTGCTATTTCTGTTGAGTCTGAATAACTTCCTTAAGTATTTCCTGTAATGTGGAGTCTGATGGTGACAAATTCTTAGTTTTTCTTCATCCATAAAATTCTTTACTTCAACTTTATTCTCCAAACATATTTTTCCTGGATATAGAATTCTGGGTTGACTCCGCTAATACACATGAAGTTTTTAGAACTTTAAATGTTTCACTGTCTTCTAGCTGCTATGTTATCTGATGAGAAGTTTACAGTCATTAAATCATGTAACATGTATCATTTTTGTCTTTGATTTTTGGCAGTTTTACTATGTGTCTAGGCATAGTTTTCTTTAAATTTAGCCTGTTTAGGCTCTCTGAGCCTCTTGACAATGGAAATTTATGTCTTCCATTTATTTGGAAAGGTCTTGTTTACTATTTCCTAAAATATCTTTCTGCACCATTCTTTCTCTTCTTTTCTTCTGATACTCCAGTTAAACCCTACAGACAGATATACCGAGTGAAGTACATACACACTACAGTTAACAATCCCTGACTTATGATGGTTTGATTTAGAATTTTTCAACTTTATGATGGATTTACCAGGATATTAAATGCATTTTCAATTTAGTAATATTTTTGACTTTCAATGGGTTTATAGGGACACAACCTCACCATAAGTTGAGTAGTATATCTATTTTCTACCCATCTGTGCTGTTGAGATCACAAGGTTCCATGTTATTGTCTATGGATGAACTCGAGTGAGCTATTGTAATGAGGAATAAATCAGCTATAATGTTCTTATTAAATTTCAGCTTATGTATTATCAAGGCACATCAGATATCAAGAGGTTAGTTCAAAATGTCTGTTGCGAGGTGCTTTTTTGATGAAACAGGAAAAGAAGGAGTAGGAATGAACATCACTTGAAGAGAGACTCAGTCTATATATAGCTCATGCAATGGAGTAGAATGGCAGAGGTTTTTTTTTTCTTCTTCTTCTTCTTCTTTTTTGACAGTCTTGCCCTGTTGCCTAGACTGGAGTGCAGTGGCACAATCTCAGCTCACTGCAACCTCCACCTCCCAGGTTGAAGCAATTCTCCTGCCTCAGCCTCCTGAGTAGCTGTGATTACAGGCTCCCACCACCACACCTGGCTAGTTTTTGTACTTTTAGTAGAGACGGGGTTTGCAATGTTGACCAGGCTGGTCTCAGGTGATCCGCCCACCTCGGCCTCCCAAATGCTGGGATTACAGGCATGAGCCACCGTGCCCAGCCATGAATGTCTTATCAAGTGAGACAGAGTGCTCACATTTAAATTTGCTTAACTTAAAAGGCCAGGTAAGATGTTAACACTATTGAAGTATTTGCACTGTATCATCAAGTGTCCAGAAGAAAGCTCCTAGAAAATGACGTGAGGTATCAGAACTAAATTATGGTGATGCTCTTGATTAAACATTAACATTTTCTATTTATATTATTAGTATTATGCTTTAGTGTATAATATGCATAAGTTGATAAACAATCTTTGAATGGTTTTCGTGATGATTAAATATCTTGTTGGTGTTGATTTTCCTTTCTTTTGCATCCAACCACATACAAATATTACACACCAAGAATGATGACAAGAACAGGGATAGAGGGAAATACACCATATTAGGGGCCCCCAACTTTAATGAATGAAGAGGCATGACTCAAAGTTTTGTAGATGACAGTACATACCTAGAAGGTGTAGTGGGTGGTGACTTTTGTTGTAAGCTTCAAAAAAGCTGTTAGTTTGGAAAGAAGAAAAAAGAGATATATTTGAAACAGCCAGTGGAGAGTAAGGCCTCCTAGCTGAACTTTAGCCATGAGATATATGGGGTCATGGAAAACAAAACAGCCTGCAGCTGAGCAGGGTCCTCAGAGGAAACCAGTTAAGACAAGGAGGTTGGCTGGGCACGTTGGCTCACGCCTGTAATCCCTGCACTTTGGGAGGCCAAGGACAGTGGATCACCTGAGGTCAGGAATTCAAAACTAGCCTGTCCAACATAATGAAACCCCACCTCTACTAAAAATACAAAAAATTAGCTGGGCATTGTGGCATGCACCTGTAATCCCAGCTACTCGGGAGGCTGAGGCAGGAGAATCGCTTGAACCTGGGAGGCGGAGGTTGCAGTAAGCCAAGATTGTATCACTGCACTCCAGCCTGGGCAACAAGAGCAAAACTCCATCAAAAAAACGAAAAAAAAAAACAGAAAAGAAAGACAAGGAGGTCAAGGAAACATTCAGAGAAGGTGCTGAAGAGATAAGCGAATTGTTGATTGCAGAGCTAAAGGGTAAATGAACACAGCAGAAGAGTTTAGAAGGCAAAGGAGGGCTTGAAGATTGAGTTAAAGGGCTTAAATGTGGGAACAATTGTATTTCTCCCAGCCACTTTCTTATTAACAGAGCCTCAACTGTGAGTGTTCTCCCTCTCTCAGGAGGGTATGTGTTCAGTAAAGGTTACCTTCCTCCCAGCCCAGGAATCTCTTGATTAGCCCATAAGCCAATCATTATCCTCCCTCTGGCAATGATTGATTTGAGAAGGGGTAAATGACCCTATTTTGCCTAATGAGATGGGAGAAAAACTTAGCTAAGATCTTCTACAAAAATGTTCCTTTGTTAAACACAAAAGAAGGAATAGTTGTTCCAGTTTGTACTTGTTTCTCCTGAAGTTACTGGGTGAATATGTATGCCTGGAGCTGTAATGCCCACCTTGAGACCATACGGAGAAACCCTGATATAAAATAAAGGATGTTATACCTTCCTACTCTTTTTCTGTACTTCTCTATTTCATTTCAGGGAGTTCTTGAAAAGATGGGAGGCAAAAAATTCATGGCTAATCCTCCCTCCTAATTTAAGGAAATACATATATTTTTTTCTAATTGCAAGAATCATATCTGCTCTATGTAGAAACAAAAATAATGAATTGTATAAAGTAGAAATTAAATATCTCTAGCCGTTTTGCCTTTTTATTCCTATACATATAAAATAACTTCTGTCTGAACGCATTTGTACTTTTAAAAAATAAATATGGTAAGAAATTAAACATCTGATACCTGCAGTTTTCATTTTCTGATATAGAGAAGGACACCTTCTCAGAGAAGATGATGCTTGAAGAGTCCTTATGGATGATTATAGTTTGCAGATGAGAAAAGAGAGTGATTAGAAGTGGTGATAGAGGAAGATTCAGGTAGATGGGACAATATTTTTGGCTGAGATAAGACATTGTGCAAAGGCTAAAAGATAGTAAAGATCATAATCATTTTATGAGAAAAATAAGTATACTCAGTGACAGAGAGTAGAGGAGTTTATAAGAGAGTGATGTGGAATTAATCTGAAAAGACAGAAGAGAGAATCTAACCTAAAAGTGCTTTAGGTGCCTTGTTGGGGTGTGAACTTTCTAATGCAGGGTACAGTGAGTTGTAGAAGAATTTTAAGCACATGGGTAATAACAGCAGATGAATTATTTAGAAACATCATTATTTCTCAGGATCAGATAACTACAATTTTGGATTCCAGTTCCAGCATTTGTTAGCTGTAAAATTATGAGTAGATTATTCAGCCACTCTGTCAGTGTCCTCATTTGCCAAATGGGGATGATGGAAGAAAGATTGTGATGATTAAATGAGAAAACACATGTGAAAGTGAATGTAGAGTGCTTGTCATACAACAGGTTTTCAATACATGTTAATTTCCTTTTACTGCTGTATATTTTGTGGCTGTTGTCTGGTTAACAAAAAAAAATTTAAAGGGTTTATTTTTGTTCTACTGATGATGGGTGACTTTAATTTTTTTTTTTTTTTTTTTTTTTTTTGTGACATAGTCTCACTCCGTCACCCAGGCTGGAGTGCATTGGCATGATCTCGGCTCACTGCAACCTCCACCTCCCAGATTCAAGCAATTCTCCTGCCTCAGTCTCCCAACTAGCTTGGATTACAAGCGCTTGCCATGATGCCTGGCTAATTTTTTTGTATTTTTGGTAGAGACAGGGTTTCACCATGTTGGCCGGGCTGGTCTCAAACTCCTGACCTCAGTTGATCCACCCTCCTCGGCCTTCCAAAGTGCTGGGATTACAGGTGTGAGCCACCATGCCTGGCCAGGGACTTTAAAAATATTATTCAACCCAAGTAAAATAAATCTCACTAAGAACTATGTTTGTGAGGTCACTTAAATGTTACAACCCATTTACATCCAGAACCAAGAGAACACTGCCCAAATTAAATTCAGCAAGCCTGCACTTTTTGGGTAAAAGACAAGAACTAAGCACTAGGGGATATGAAAAATTAAAATGCATGGACTTTGACATCAGTGAGATAAATAAACAACTGCATACATGCTACAATCAACAGTAGAAATACATAAGTTAAACGTGGAAGTGCCCAAGTTGGTCCCCGCGAGATATTAAGATCTAATTTTCTTTCCAAAATGTCTCTGTTCTCTGACAAGCAGCAAAAAGGAACATTATTGGTATAGAAGTATGACATTCTTCCAGGCTGTCTTCTCATATCTGAGTCTTTGCTGATTGTGTCTACCATGGAATGTGTTCTTTTCTGAGGAAGCATAATATGAAAACTGCAGTTGTACACAAATAACTTAAAAATTGGCCTATCTAGAAACTGGTAGCATTAGCTGTGTTTCTTTTATCTATCATATAGGAATGACAACTTAATGCCCGAAGCATAAGTAGTGCATTTAGAATAGTTTTTAGGCACATCGTCTGAGCATAGTCTTTAACACCCTCTTATATTTTATTTTCATTTTAGTTCTTTTACAAAGCTTCCTCATCTGGCAGGAACAGAACAAAATTTCTTGCTTGCCAAGAAAATTCAAACCCAGTGGAAGAAATTTGGACTAGATTCACCCAAGTTGGTTCATTATGATGTCCTCTTATCTTACCCCAATGAGACAAATGCCAGCTATATATCGATTGTGGATGAACATGAAACTGTGGTATGTGAAATTGTTGGTACCTTTTATATTTTGCAATCCAACCGTTTTATGTGGATTGTAATGTAGGGTCAAGTAAAAGTAGAAATTTGTTAATAGTGAATTATTCAGTATCCACTATGTGTTCAACATGGTGTTAAGTCCTGAGGCCAGAATGAGACTAGGACATGGTTCCTTTGCCTAAGTAAGTTGAGGCAGACAATGGAATACTTCAGACTTCAAATTAGTATGGTAAGTGCTATGAAGATTATGATTAGAGTTCATTATTTACAGAGAAAAGTGTCACTCAGCCCAGCCTGGGAGTTAGACAATGTTTCCTGAAGTCTTGACATGTGAGTCATGAAAGGACGTAAGGAGATAACCATGTGACAAAATAGGATAAGAGAATTCTCAACAAAAGACAAAATATTGGCAAAGGATTGGAGGCATATATTAGCTTAGTATTATTGGGAGAATGTAATGATTTTCTGTATTTCAAAAGTGTAAAATACAAAATAGGCCATGATATGAGATAAACCGGTAAATATGTCCTGGGAACAGATCATAGAAGGGCGTATATGCTGTCCTAAGAAGCTTCAACTTCAGTTCATGGGCGCCAATGACAAGTCCTGAGCAGGGGAAGGATGTGGCTAGAGGGGCATTTTAGATAGACAAGGTCCTCTGTAGATTACACCTAGGCTAAGCAATGGGTTAAAGTTGTTGTCTTAAGACAATAGTCCAGGTAAAAGATAATAAAGTTTTAGGATGTTAGTAGGAATGAGGAAGAGGGATGGATTTCAGAAATAGTAAGGAAATGTATTAGCAGGACATGATTAGTGATTGACTTGGGGAAGGAGGGGAAGATAGAGTTGAGGATGACTCCGCGACTGTCTGGTGTGAGTGGCTAATGACTGAAGCTATTAATAGAGGTAGGAAATGCAGATCAAAAGCAGGCCCAGTGTGAGAGATGATAAATTTGAATTTTAACATGTTGAGTTTGGACATCCAGGATGAAATAACCACCAAACATTTAAATATATGAATCTGAAAAGGTAAGTATCATAAGCATATTAGCTACTAGTAAAATTCTGATACTTAATGAAGTCTCGCAGTGAGGGAGTACAGAGGCAAGCAATGGGCTGGGGATGAAACATGGGGAAATATTATTTAAATAAAGATGAAAGAAAAGGAGCCCACCAAGGAAGCTGAATAGGCATAGTCAAAAAAAGAGGATCACCAAAGTGCCACCTTTGAAGCTCTGCTGTTACACTTTATAAGGAAAGTTTTGGTTACCTGAGATTGCATGCATTTATAAAAGTTTCTATTATTAGGAAGACATTAATAATGACAAGGCTCTTTCTCATTGTTGTCAGTGTAATTTATCTATTTAATTATATAACCTAGTTCCAGGATGCTTAATCTGAAGTATATACTTGATGGCAAAATGAATTATATCTTAATAATAATCTGGAATTTTTCTCTCTAACTTGACATATTTTAATTCTTGCTAGATTTTCAAAACATCATACCTCGAACCACCACCAGATGGCTATGAGAATGTTACAGATATTGTGCCACCATATAATGCTTTCTCAGCCCAAGGCATGCCAGAGGTAAAATAAAATACATTTGTAATCCAAGTCTTTAAATGGTTCTTTTGCAATGTAAAACCTGTATAGAGGACTAAAACCAAGGAAATTAGGTGAATCATTCATGCGGGTTCATTGTTTGATATTCAGTACTATGAAAACCTCATCCCTCAAATTAAAAAAAAATTATAATAAAATAAAATAGAAGAGAACACCAGACAGAGAAAAAAGAAACAAAACAAATACATTAAAAACTGACCCTGCTGAAGGAGTTGCCACTGTCTGAAATAACAAACTGCTGAACATGCCTTTCAGTGAGGCAGTAGGTGTTTTTTTGTTAGTTTGTTTTTATATTTGTTTTGTTTTGTTTTTTTGAGACAGTTTTGCTGTTGTCACCCAGGCTGGAGTGCAGTGGTACGGTCTCGGCTCACTGCAACCTCCACCTCCCAGGTTCAAGCAGTTCTCTTGCCTCAGCCTCCCGCTTAGCTAGGACCACAGGTGCATGCCGCCACGTCCTTCTAATTTTGTATTTTTTTTAAGTGGAGACAGGGGTTTCTCTATGTTGGTCAGGCTAGTCTCGAACTCCCGACCTCAGATGATCTGCTTGCCTCGGCCTCCCAAAGTGCTGGGATTACAGACATGAGCCACTGCTTCTGCCCAGCAGTAGGTGTTTTTACAAGCTTCTTTCCATTTTTCATAATTTGAATATTTTATGGATTCATAGATAGGATTTTACAGATCATACCATAGAGGTTCTTAAATTAATGCAATGGTTGGAAATTAAATAAATATAGTTAGGATCTTTAAAATGACATTTATTTACTCTATTCCCTGTGGCTTTTTATACACTGATAATTTCTTCAACACAGGACATACTGTTTAGATATGTCTGGCTGGGTGCGGTGGCTCACACCTGTAATCCCAGCACTTCACTTCTGGAGGTTGAGGCGGGCAGATCTTTGGAGGTCAGGAGTTCAAGACCAGAATGGCCAACATGGTGAAATCCCATCTCTACTGTTAAAAAATACAAAAATTATGTGGGCATGGTGGCACATGTCTGTAATCACAGCTACTCTGGCGGCTGAGGCAGAATCACTTGAACTCAGAAGGTGGAGGAGGTTGCAGTCAGCCGAGGGAGTGCTACTGTACTCCAGCCTGGAGGACAGTGAAATTCCGTCTCCAAAATAATAAACAAATAAATAACTTTTATGCATTATCCTTTTTTAAACCTTTTCAGGATTTTAAAAGATTCTCTAATGACTTCTGCATAATTACCGTGGGTCTGTTTATTATTCCCCAAATAAAGAAACACTTTTGGTGTTGCAGTATTGTGAAGCAAACTTATTTTTTGTTTTTTTTTCTTTAATTTTAGCAGTATTATATATATTTTCTTTTCCCTATAGGGAAATCTTGTATATGTGAACTATGCTCTCACTGAAGACTTTTTCAAACTAGAAAGAGAGATGGGCATCCACTGTACTGGGAAGATTGTTATTGCAAGATATGGAAAAATCTTCAGAGGAAATAAAGTACAGTATTATTTATTTTTCTACAGAGAATGAGAGGATATATATATTCTGTAAATGTAAATGACCAACTTGCTTCTCTGTTTCCAAATTGCTTTCAAACATTTCTTTTCTTTTCTTTTTTTTCCTATTTGCCATGGGTACACAGAAACTCATGTTTCTATGTTTTCTCACATACCTGGACAAGAAAATTATTTCTAATCATTTTTATTACAAAAGTAATATTTGCTTTTAGAAATTTAATTGAAGGAAATTTATATAAAGTAAAAAATGAAAAGTTCCTCTGCATTACCCACTTCATTATTCAGATATAATCAATCTTAATAGCTTTTTTCAAACCTAATTCTGTGAAATATAAATATATCTGTCCCTATATGCCCATTTTACATATATTTATTTATTTACTTTTACATTCTATATTATAAGACTTTATTTTTTTTCATTCAGCCATGACTCATATTCTTCATGTCCACATGTTGAGAGTTATGTAATACATTGGTTAAGAGTATAGAAACCTAGATCCATTATCACTTGGGTTCTGGTCTAGTCTGGCTCCTATTCTTTCTAGATATTTTGCTGTGAGCATGTTACTTAACTTCTCTGTTGCAAAGTTTCCTCATATATAAAATGCGAATGCCGAGGGCACCAATCTCACAGAGTCCTTATTAAATGACTTTCTTTGAAAGCACTTAGGATAGTGGCTGGTACTTAGTAATTTCTATATAACTGCTTATTAATTACCTCACTGTTTTAAATGATGGCATCGTATTTCACAGAATTGACAAGCCATTTATTTAACCATTCTACTACTGACGATGTTTGTCTTATCTTGAATTTGTTACTATTACAAATAATTTCATTGTGAACATCTTTGTCCATATATGCTTCAGAAATTTGTGTGAAGATTATTGTAGTATAGATTCATAGAAATTAAATGGCTAAATAATAGTGTATATTCTTTCAAAATTTTGATAGACATCATCAATTTTCCTTCAAAAAGTTGTGACAGATTGTACTCTTAGTGATATAACAGGGTGTTCTCTAAATATTGGAATGCTTTTTTATGAATCAAGACTGTTATCCATCTTCTGCTGCAATACTTTTGGTGAAGAAGAATTTAGTATCTCACAGGGTGTATTTTCCTATTCTTGGCCAGTTTGGATGTTTAGAAAGATGTTTACAAAAACCCTGTGCTGTTTTTCACAAATATGACTGCTCTGCATACAATTTTAAATCAGTTTAGTTCCTTAAATGTTTGTAGGATGCTTACTCTATGATGTGCAAGATTTCACAGGGCAGTAGTTTAAAATTAAGAAGACATGGTTCATGTTTTCAAAAACACCCTCAGCCTTATAGGAGAGATAGACATTTAAAAGATATGTTAATACATTAAGAGCTATCCTATAATATAGAAAATATAGAACTACAAAGAAGGGACATTAATTCTACAGTTGCAGGTTGTAATAGGAATGTTTCACAGAAGAAATGATAACTCATTTAGAATTCCGTGGAATAATGGAAGTCTGTTAGGTCTAACAGGAGAGAAATTGTGTTCAAAGCCAAGAGAACTGAATGTGTAATTGTATGGTAAAAGGCAGTGTCTAAATATCCTTCCATTATTAAATTAATGTGTTTCTTATATGAATAAGCCAACCATTTGCCATATCTGCATTATGAATTGCACACTGCCCCTGCAGGTTAAAAATGCCATGTTAGCAGTGGCCATAGGAATCATCTTGTACTCAGATCCAGCTGGCTACTTTGCTCCTGAGGTACAGCCATATCCCAAAGGATGGAATCTTCCTGGAACTGCAGCCCAGAGAGGAAATGTGTTAAATTTGAATGGTGCTGGTGACCCACTCACTCCAGGCTATCCAGCAAAAGGTAAGGGATGAGTCTATCAGTCCACCAATTTTGCAAAGATATTCCTTGCCCTTTTAGAAGGAATACAGGCAACCATGTTCACAATAATATTAAACTAAAATTCAGTGCACTTATATCATTTTGGATTACTGCTGCTAGGAATTTTAAAACATTTGCTCTTGTATTATTTTAGTTTTACATTTTCATGAGATGTCGGCATGGGGAGTAAACACTCAGTTCATACTCTTCTTCTTCCTTTATTAGAGTTCGGAAATGCTGATCCTCATACCCAAAGCAATGCTGCTTTTAACAAATGACAACTTAGGTTTGCTGAGTTACCGATGGATTGTATCCTTCTTTATATCATACATTTCTTCTTTAAAAAAATGAGTTTTTGTGTTATTTAAAACATAAAATTGGAAGTTTTACATATGTGAAATGATCTCTACAATCAAAATAGTGAACACACCCATTATCTCAAAAAAGCTTCCTCTCATCTCTTTATATTCTCACCCTCCCAACTCTTCCTTCCCACTTCATCCAATCCCTAGACAACCATTCATCTTGCTTTTTGCTGTCAGCATGATTATTTTGAGACCTGTCCATGTTGGCATCTTTGTCAATAGTTTTTCTTTCTTTTGCTAAGTAGTATTGGCAGGCTTTTCAAAATGCAGGTATCTCTGGAGCTGTTTTGTGGACACCAGGAGCATTACTTGACAAGCCCTGTGTTGGTCCCAGGGTACCCTGTGCACCTGGGTAAGGCTGGAACACATTGGGAACAGGGACCCAACATGCCCACTCTGGAACACCGTGGGACCTGGGGAAATCGCCAACTGTTTGCTGTCCTGCCATTGCTGTTCTACACATCCCTGGAGTGTGTAGAGCATCGGTTACAATGTGGTAGTGTCTGGTCAGGACCAGAAATGTCCATTTTTGACCTGGAAGCAGCAGACACCCAAGGCTTAGGGTAGACGTGGGGGCTCCATACCATTCCCAGTGCTAACTTCCCATGGCGGAAACAGGAAGGAATGTCTGGCAACCCACCAAGGGTCAGATGCTACGTCAGCCCGAGCAGAAGCTGCCTGACACTGGCTGTTCCAATGACAATAGGACATCCTTGGGAAGGTGGAGCCATTTGTGAGAGCTTAGGATGGGTGTCCTGGAAGTGCCACTTAAAGGCGACTGAGGCCTCTCAAAATGCCTGTGTTAGAGCTGCAGCTTTCCACGTGGGCTGCAATGCAGTCACCTGTGGAGCTTTAGGACAGGCCCAAGCTCAGCTCCCTGGGCCAGTGCCTTCAGAACTTCCGCAGCAGGGATAGCCAGCTTGGAAAGCCATGCCTGGGAGACCACGTGACACTGCCTGGCTGGGTCCTGGGCTGACAGAGATGAGCGTGGAGCTCGTGGTGACTTGGTAATGCTGTGAATTATGTACATGTGGCAGGAAGGTTCCACAATGCCAAGGCCCCAAGTCTTGGAAATTCCATGAGGTCTGCATGAGGTTGAACTAAACACCAAGTGCAGTCCTCAAAGGAAAAATAAAAGAAATACCCACATAAGGGACTCTTTGGAACTGAGTCTGGAAGAGAGGGCTGCCTGGTCCACTCCAGGAGAATTTGCCTAAAATAAGTTTGCTTCCCATTGCATTCTCTTTGCTTGTTCTAAACATCACCTCCTCCCATTCCCTTAATTTGCATCATTCTGGGCTCCTTACACATGTTGCAACCTGTTTTTACATTTTAAGGATGTCTGGATTCGATTTACTTAAGAGCATATATGGCTTAATTTTGTGTTTCTGGTAATCATTAATTACATTTCCCCATTTTATCAAATGACACGTTTTCCTCATATCTATTTTGAATATGTTAAAGATTTTTGTATCCAGTTTATCTAAAACTCCTTGATTAAAATGAGTTTAATTCTAGCAATACATACATGCTTATCTCTGCATTGTTTTATAATTTGATGATAAATGTTTGTCCCCAATATATGACTGTATGGATAATACTTTATAAATAGATACAATAAAATATGATATCTCTTTCTCACTTGATCATGTGGCTGAATGAGTCAATCCCTCCATCAAATAGAAATATCTGGCATCACTTAATCTAACTAATAAAAACATCCAGTGTGCACGTGCACCCACAATGAGAAGAAAAGACCAAAGCAAACAGCCAAAAAGGAGAGAATCCCATGATTTCTGTGTAAACTCCTACAGATATCATAAATATTTATTGCTAGAAACAGTATGTTAAATAAAACATCTTCAGGCAAGTGTATTAAAACTGCCTTGGATACAAGGGGCCCTATCACTTGTAAAACTTGGCAAATTGGATAATAATTAAAAATACAAAATTACACAGAAAATGCCCTTTAATAAATTGAGTTTTTTAAAATTGAGACAGAGTTTGGCTCTTGTTGCCAGGCCAGAGTGCAATGGCGTGATCTTGGCTCCCTGACACCTCTGCCTCTGGGTTCAAGCGATTCTCCTGTCTCAGCCTCCCGAGTAGCAGGGATTACAGGCATGTGCCACCATTCTCGGCTAATTTTGTATTTTTAGTAGAGACGGGGTTTCTCCATGTTGGTCAGGCTACTCTCAGACTCCCAACCTCAGGTGATCCGCCAGCCTCGGCCTCCCAAAGTGCTGGGATTAGGGCGTGAGCCACCGTGCCCGGCCTCATAAATTGATTTTTAAACAAATCTTAATTGAGGTTCTCTAAAGGGAGCCTTACAGGCAACATGCCCGCTATGTGTACTGATGGCTAGGGTGGCTGGTGTCAGGCGAATCCATGTGGCTCCCCCAGCCCCTTCCTGGGAGCATCCTAGAAAGACAGCGTGGAAACGCACGTGGCCTGGTGGTCCTGGGAGCGGCCATGGTGCCCAGCCCCGCCGCCTCACCCTGTCCTCAAACCTGGCGTCAAGCACCCGCGGACTCTCACATCCTCTTCTTCCAGGTTGGCGGGCGCTTCTCCTGCACCTTGGCCTGGCGCTTCTTCTCGGCCTCCTCAGCCTCTGGTTTCTCCTCCTTGGCCACCTTGTAAGGCCACTTGGGTATCCGCAGGTGGCCACTGTCCTTGGTGCTGCCCTTCCGCGCCGGCCTCTGGGGCTGGAAGTTGGGCACAGGCGCCTTGCTGAGGCGGACCTGGGACACCACCAAGCTCGGCCGCAAGCTGCTTTGCCGCAGGCGCTGCAGGGGCAGGAGGCTGGCCTTCCGCCAGGCGGGGTAGGCAGAGCCCCAGGACCCCGGCAGCGGGGCAGGTGGGAGGCCGGCTCTTGGGGAGCCCTCCCGGGAGCCCGCTGCCGCTGGGCAGGGCCACTTGTGCTGCTCTGCACCCTCCGCTTCACCCGCCTCCTGTGCCTACCTCTCCACCCCCCGCCGCTCAGCCAGAATTTCCTGAGCCGCCAGGATTTCCTGCACCACCAGCTGCCTCTTCCCCGCGCACAGGGAGCTCTCTGGGCACACGATCTGGCACGCGAGGGCCATGGCGGGGCTGTTAGAGGCTGGTGGTCACCCTGACCATGTGGTCCAGGGCGCCCCGGTCCTCCGGACCACGCACGGAGCGCGGCGTCAGCACAGACAGCTCGCAGTCCCTGAGTCTCTGCAGGCAGTTCTTTGATCCCTTGGGCTTCCGCGCCCTCTCGTGGATCGGAGACAGCTCAAGCTGGTACTTTTCCCCCAACTAATGAAACTGGCAGAGCTTTGACTGTTTTAGCTTGGCAGGAAACCCAAATGAGGAATGCTATCTATCAGAATAGACTGGCCTTGGACTACTTGCTAGCAGCTGAAGGAGGAGTTTGTGGAAAATTTAACTTAACCATTTGCTGCCTACAAATAGATGATCAAGGACAGGTGATTGAAAACATAGTCAGGGACATGACAAAGGTGGCACATGCGCCTGTATAGGTTTGGCACGAGTTTAATCCTGAGTCTTTATTTGGAAAATGGTTTCCAGCTATAGGAGGATTTAAAACCCTCATTGTAGGCGTATTGCTAGTGATAGGAACTTGCTTGCTGCTCCCCTGTGTGTTACCCTTGCTTTTTCAAATGATAAAAAGTTTTGTTGCTACTGTGGTTCATCAGAAAACTTCAGCACACTTGTATTATATGAATCGCTATCGCTCTATCTCACAAAGAGACTCAGAAAGTGAGGATGAGAGTGAGAACTCCCACTAAAAAGTGAAAATTCTCAAAGGGGGGAAATATGGTATGAGATCACCACTTCTCCTATTGTCCTTCCCAGTTTCTCCCCAACCTCCCCTTTTCCCTAGTTTATAAGACAGGAGAAAATGGAGAAAGCAAAATGTTGGAAAGAAACAGAAGATAAATAGCTAGACGACCTTGGCACCACCACCTGGCCGTGGTGGTTGAAATAATAATATTAACCCCTGACCAAAACTACTGGTGTTATCTGTGAATTCCAGACATTGTATGAGAAAGCACTGTAAAACCTTTTGTACTGTTAGCTGATGTATGTAGCCCCCAGTCACATTCCTCACACTTACTTGATCTATTGTGACTTTTTCACATAGACCCCTTAGAGTTGTAAGCCCTTAAAAGGGCTAGGAATTTCTTTTTCGGGGAGCTCGGCTCTTAAGACACGAGTCTGCTGATGCTCCCGGCCAAATAAAAAAACCTCTTACTTCTTTAATCCGGTGTCTGAGGAATTTTGTCTGCGACTCGTCCTGCTACAATAGGACTGAGGAGAGAAGCCATTTCTCTTACTGTCTCCTGTCTCTGAAGAGGAGGAGATAGTAAAAGTTGAAAACAGGAATGAAGTCAGTGGCAAGACCAGCTGGTGCCACTGATGACCAGGCCTGAGGTTAAAAGATTAACCACCCCCCCCCACCAACTCTAACCACATGTGCTCTCAGTCCATCACAACCCTTTCACGTGGAACCCCTTAGAGTTGTAAGCCCTTAAAAGGGCCAGGAACTCTGTCTCCGGGGAAGCTCAGCTCTGAAGATGCGAGTCTGTCGATGCTTCTGACTCATCCTGTTACAGGACAAGGGAACTATTAGGAAAATAATTATAAGAACGTGGTCATGGAAAGTAAGTAGCTCTTCTATAATAGGGGAAGTAGCATCTTGAAGGCCTAATAGAATTGGATGAGCCATTAAGGCATACAAGATCTAACCTATAATTTAACTTTGACAAAGTTATGTAATGATTTTACTAATATCTTATGGAGAAAGTCATAGAGGTTATGGGACTGGCTTGAAACCAGTTTCTGGAGGCGTGATTCCTTCCTTTTTTGTCTGGAGTTTAACGTAGATTTGTTCTTCGAATGTGTGATCCATGTGGTGTACAGCCGTAAATTCTTTCTAAATTAGATGATTATTCAATTGTTAGAACTTTTACTTTTGGAGCAAAGATTTCTCGGATTATAAAGATTGTTAATATAACTGCTGTTATTGAAATAAATGAGCCTACAGATGAGAGAATATTTCACGTGGTGTACGCATCAGGATAATCGGAGTAATGTCGAGGTATACCAGATAGGCCAAGGAAGTGCTGTGGGAAAAAGGTTAGATTTGTACCTATAAATACAATGGTGAAGTTGATTTTAGCATAGGCTTGATTAAGTCTGTAACCTGAAAACAAGGAGAATCAGTGGACAAAGTCTCCTATGATGCCGAATATTGCTCCTTTTGATAGGACCTAGTGGAAATGGGCTACAAAGTAATATGTATCATGTAAGATAATATCTAGTGATGAATTAGCTAGCACAATGCTGGTTAGACCTCCTACTGTGAAAAAGAAAATGAATCCTAGGGCTCAGAGTATTGTGGGTGATCATATGATGTTACCGCCGTGCAGTGTAGCTAATCAGCTAAACACTTTAATGCCAATACAGATAGCAATAATTACAGTGGCAGAGGTGAAACATGCTCGTGTGTTTATGTCTATTCCTACTGTAAATATGTGATGGGCCCATACAATACACTCTAGGAAGCTAATTGATATTATGGCTCATACTATGCCCATATACCCAAAGGGCTCCTTTTTTGTCCAGAGTAATAAGTTATGATATGGGAGATTATCCTGAAGCCTGGTAGGATAAGGATATAGACTTCAGGGTGACCAAAGAATCAGAATAAATGTTGATATAAGAGAGGGCCACCCCTGCCAGCGGGGTCAAAAAAAGTAGTGTTAAGGTTACGGTCAGTTAATAGTATGGTCATGCTGGTGGCTAGGACTGGGAGAGAAAGGAGAGGAAGGACTGCCGTAATGAGAACTCATTAGATGAAGAGGGGTGTTTGATACTGGGATATGGCTGGGGGTTTTATGTTAATAATTGTGGTAATAAAGTGAATGGCCCCTCGAGTAGAAGAAACACCTACCTGCCAAGTGGAGAGAAAAGATAGTAAGATCCACAGAGGCCCCTGCATGTGTCAGGCTTCCTGCTAAAGGGGCATAAACTGTTCAGCCGGTTCCAGCGCCAGCATCTGCTGTTTCAGATGCAAGTAGGAGTAGGAAGGAGGGTGGGAGAAGTCGGTAGCTTATATTATTTATCCGGGGAAATGCCATATCGGGTGCACTATCAGAGGGACTAGTCAGTTGCCGAAGCCTCCAGTTATAATTGGTATAACTATAGAGAATATTATAATGAATGCTTGGGCAGTAGCAATAACATTATGGATCTGATCGTCTCCTAGCAGAGTTCCTGGTTGGCCTAATTCTGCTCGAATTAGAAGGCTTAAGGCAGTGCCCACTATCGCTACTCATGCACCAAATAGTAGATACCATGTTCTGGTATCTTTGTGGTTAGTTGGAAACAATCAACGATTGATTAACATAAGTTGGGCCAGGCGGGGAGGTTGGGGGGGGGCGGGGGTGGCGGTTGTAAAATGGCTGAATAAGTATTAGACTGTAAATCTAAAGACACATGTTTTACCAGCCCTGAGGTGATTTCTCATGTTGAATTGCAAAATCAAAGGAGCAGCTTCAATCCTGTCTGGGCTTCTCCCGCCTTTTTTCCCCCAATGGGAGAAGTAGATTGAAGCCAGTTGATTAAGGCGTTTGGCTGTTAAATAAATTTTGGTGGGTTTGAATTCTACCAGTCTAGTAAGGTCTTAGCTTTGTGTTCAATTGATGCAGAATAGAGTCTTGCAGTCCTTAGGTTTGTTAGAGAAATTAAGTGTAATTTACTTACTAAGGGCTTTGAAGGCTCTTGGTCTTATTTAACGTAAATTTCTAAATCATATTTAGTATTAATGGAGAGATGGGTAAGAGGAGGATGAAAAAATGGTAAGTGGGGGGAGGAGTAGTATGGGTATTGTTTTCTTGAACTGTCATTTTCATGTTATTCAATGTGGGGAATATTGCCGCTGAGATGGAATAAATTAGGCATATATAAAAGCATAGGTTGAGTAGACTTATAATAGCAATAATTGTTGGAGCAGTAAGACTATTGTTTTTTTGTAAATTCTTGAATAATTAGTCATTTAGGCCGAAAACTTATTAATGGAGGTTAACCTGCTAGGGATAGTAGAATTGTGGGATTTTGGGTGTTAATCATGTTAATTTCTTTCAGGCATGAGATAGTGACAGGGTCGTGCTGCTGATATTCAGGTGGAGTGCTAGAAATGCGTTAACTGTTAAAGTAAATAATCAGGTTTAGAATACTAATGTTTGGATTATAAATTAACACTGCTATTATTGAAGCTATGTGAGTAATTGAGGAGTAGGCTAGAATTTCTCACAGTTGTGTTTAAGTCCTCCACAACTGCCCACGATAACAGATAGGATTGTGACAGATAGGAGGATGTTCATGTTTATTGTTGGAGAAATTAGAAACATAATTGAGATAGGGTCTAGTATTTGTTACGTGAGAAGTATACCAGACATTAGGGAGGTTCCTTGAGTTACCTCTGGGACTAAAAGGTGAAAGGAGCCTTTCCTAGTTTTATTACTAGGGCCATTATCATTATTAAGGATGAAAATTGATTAATAGTGTTTATTATTGTTCATTGCCCAGAGAACAGGTTATTGAAGAGAATACCTATTATGAGAACTGTAGATGCGATTGCTTGTGTAAGGAAATATTTGGTGGCTGCTTCTGTAGAGCTAGGATTTATTTTTTTTAAATTAAAATCAGGGTAAGGGCTAACATATTTATTTCTAAGCATGTTCAGATGAGAAATCAGTGAGCCTAGCATTGTGATAAGAGTTCCTGTGAAAATAGTGGTTCTAGGGTAGGTAGAACCACAAGAGTTTGTAGTCCTACTTTCTGCTCTATTCCTTAAAGTTTTTACACCCAACCCTCATTAGTTCATAACCTGGAATCCAACAGAGGGAAAAGGCTAAGATCATGAACCCCTTTAGAATATCTATGGTTGGATTGGCAGGGGCTAGGAAATAAGATGGGAACTCTACTTTGCATTGCTCATTTCACTATTCTGTGCTATGAAATATAAATATTAAATTGAAAACAAACATTTGGCAATAGGTTGTGTAAGAAAGGGATACTAAGCCAGATATGGGAAGAGTAAAGGACATTAATCTTCTACCTACCGAATATAGAGATTAACATAGAAGAAAACGTTCTGTTAACTCTGCTATGAAAATGTTTTGAGGCTGGAAATGGTGGCTTACAGCTGTAATCCCATTGCCTTGGGAGATATAGGCAGGAAGATATTTTGAGTCTAGGAGTTGGAGACCAGCCTGGGTGGCATAGGAAGGCCATGTCTCTACAAAAAATTTTTTAAAAATAACCCAGAATGGTAGTGCCTGACAGTAGTTCTTTCTACTCAGGAGGCAGAGATGGAGGATGGCTTGACCCCAGGAGGTTGAGGCTGTTGTGAGCTAGGAACCACCCACTGCACTACAGCCTGGGTGACACAGCCAGACCCTGCCTCTAAGAAAATAAATAAGAAGAGAAAAAAAAGTTTAAAATCTTGCATCTATGGTACTGTTTGCAATTGCTGCCTTCATTATTTTCTTAAGGAATGTAATCTATTTGATTCTGATTTTTTTATAATAATAAATTTAGTACATTCTTACATTTAAAGGCATAACACTTGTAACATAAAAGCTACGGTGGCATAAAGGAAGATATTCTGAATTGTTGTATTATTTGATTCTGATTTTTTACAGGCTTCTATCATGTTATAGTGTTCAACAACTGAATGCTTTATTTGTGAGATAAATAAACCTGAAAATGTAGGCTGAAAATCAGCTGGACAAACACAAAAGGAATCCTACATGTTTCTGTGGTTCTAGATAAGGCAATACATTGAAATATTTGAGGATTTATGGAGTTAGTGACATGGGACTGATTCCTGACCCCCTCCCATACAGGAAATAGGATGGAAAAGAGATTGCTTACTATTTGTGTGCTCATATACGAAGTTGGGACAATGGGACACATTCTATGTTTTCTGTTGTGATTATGGAAGGTGTGGGCAGGGAGATAGCAAAGTATGTGGTACATCATAGCCCATGTAGTACATTGTTCCCTTCCTTTTTCTAACATATTTATCTTAACAGAAATAAATAAGGGGTTTGAAGAGAAAATGACTGGGGTTTCCAGAAGAATATCTAATAAATGGGATTTTCAAAGAAAGGAAATTTAAAAGATTTAAAAATAGTCTTGGACATTCAGAGGCCACAAAGCAAAATATAATTTATTATTAAATTAATGAATTTTTTTTATTATAATTTAGATTTTAGGGTACATGTGCACAATGTGCAGGTTTGTTACATATGTATCCATGTGCCATGTTGATTTCCTGTACCCATTAACTTGTCATTTAGCATTAGGTATATCTCCTAATGCTGTCCCTCCCCCCTCCACCCATCCCACAACAGTCCCCGGAGTGTGATGTTCCCCTTCCTGTGTCAATGAGTTCTCATTGTTCAATTCCCACCTATGAGTGAGAACATGCGGTGTTTGGTTTTTTGTCCTTGCGATAGTTTACTGAGAATGTTTTCCAGTTTCATCCATGTCCCTACAAAGGACACGAACTCATCATTTTTTATGGCTGCATAGTATTCCATGGTGTATATGTGCCACATTTTCTTAATCCAGTCTATCGTTGTTGGAAAATTAATGAATTTTTATTAGCATGGATAGAATTGGGCACATCTCTCCATCTGAACAAATAAAACAAAGTGGCAATTACAATTTAAATGGAATTGTAACTGTTTAATTTTAAATAATATGCTATAATTGAATTTTCAGTAAAGAAATTTCTAAAATAAAATAAATTTAGTTTTCTATGCATATTAAGAAAGCAGAAATAGATCCCAAATTCCTGTATGAAAATTTTATAATGAGTTATGAAACCTACATGAGGGAGAGAGTCTCTTAACGGTTCTCAAAAACAGAATTGTAATTCAATAGAAATCTTTGTTGTAGAGTAAGGTTTCAGATGCTAGAGTGGAAACAGACTCCCAGGTCCAAAACAGAACGTTTTGTATTGAAAGGGGATTCAGTTGGAAATGAGGAAATGAACAAGATTGTTTAGAGTGCTCTTTGTCCACATCATGTATTGTTCTTGCCCATACACACATCTCTAATGCCCATACCCATCTCTATTCCTGCTTCTGGCTTGGTTAGGACTTTTAGAACCTACAAAATGCCAACTCTAAAGGGACTTACATTCTTATATTTGTTTCATGGTTTGAGATTCATGTAGGAAAATAAGTTGTTTCATTAGTAATGCCACGGTAGAAAGAAGTAGATCTAGAATTGAGAGCTCCTAATTTCCAGGGCTCTAGACTTCATCTGCCTAAAGTTGACAGTTGGGATGAGTCAATTATGTGGTGCAAAAAAGTTGAAATTAAATTAGAAGCTACCCTTTTCCCTTTCTCTCCTTGCCCCAATTCTTTCCTGATACACATAGTCATCTGACCTTGGGATGGAATACCAGAGCCCCACTGGGGAGCCCCTGAATCTCAGCAGAGGATGCCTGCAGGGTCCAGTCCATGAACTAAGGTCTCAAAGGCTTCCCACTCTTGAGTGCAGGGCTGAGTCCCCAGTAACCCCATGCACCCAGGGCAGATCTCACCTCTGTGTGGACACTTGGATTACCTCAATTTATTGAGTTACAGAATGTATATCCAAGGGCTTCAGTCTGTTGGTGGTCTTGCACAGTAAACTTAGAAAGGAGCAAGGAATCCTATTTTTCTCTTTCTTAAATTTATGACATATAACCTCTTAATGATTTTTCAGTGTGGCAAATTGGCTAGGTTTAACTACAAGGAGGGAAATGAAAACAGCATCAATTTGTAGCATACACACACCTCCTTCTTAGTCAATGAAATGCTAACGTAGTCCCTGCTGGGAAGGCAGTTTTCAGATGTAAGTAAAGGTTCTAATTCTGGGACTTGGAAGTTTACCCAAGTAAGTCTGACTTTAACAGTGAGAGTTCTCTGAAGGAAGACTTAGACTTTCTTTGGACAAGGCTAAACTGTGAAGGGATCTCTATTGTTCCAGTTCATCCGTACTGACTGTGAACTAAAGCTTTATTCCATGACCATTGGGATCCAACCAGCAGAATTTGTTTTTTTTCCTGATGGACTATACCAGAGATCTTATACTTCCTTCATCAGCCACCACAATTGAGTAAGCTAATTCCATGTACTAAATCCATATATGAATCTTCCTAAGTGTACATATATCTTATGAGTTCTGATTTTGTCTTTGAACCTTGACTGATATAAGGCTGATAGATATGTTTTCACTGTTCTGACCGTCTTGACCATAAATCTTGTGAGCCATTGGCAAATAATTCCTCTGTCAGAAGATATTTAGGTATCCCCTTCTGAAATCTTTTCCTTCTTTTGGAGTTTCATATCACAAAAAAAACTTTGAAATAGAAAAAAAACATGCATGGTCTCTCCCCATCATTTGGATTCTGTATTCGTGAATTTGCCTACATCCTAATAGATATTTATAATCCCAAAATCAATACCCATCGTACTTTTCTAGCCATTCTAGGATATTATGCACTATGTGGAGGAAAGCATTTAAAAGAGTAACTCATGTTTTACCCATGAGAATGGAAAAGCCTTTGAAAATTTGATAAGATGCTAAATTATCATTTGGATTATTTGATTAATTAGTGAATTCTCTTAGAGTGCTAAAAAAGAATAAAAGAAAATTTTAGTTCCTGTGGGCCTCCTCTGAGAATGTCATAGATAAAGGAGCATTTCTGACTGGGTCATGTGGCTCACCCTGTATTCCCATTGTTTTGGGAGGCCGAAGTCAGAGGATAACTTGAAGCCAGGAATTAGAGACTGGACTGGGAAACGTAGAGATATCCTGTCTTTAACAAAAAAATAAATGAAAAATTAGGAAGGTGCAATGGCATAAACCTCTAGTCTTTTTTACTTTGAAAGCTGAAGTGGGAGGATTACTTGAGCCCTGGAATTCAAGGCTGTAGTGAGCTAAAATTGTGCCACTGCACTCCAGAGGGTGAAACTTTCTTTGGCATAAATAAATAAATGTGCACTTGGAATAGTTTCAGAAGGAACGGTACCAGTTCCTCCTTGTACCTCTGGTAGAATTTGGCTGTGAATCCATCAGGTCCTGGACTCTTTTTGGTTGGTAAGCTATTGATTATTGCCACAATTTCAGAGCCTGTTATTGGTCTATTCAGAGATTCAGCTTCTTCCTGGTTTAGTCTTGGGAGAGTGTATTTGTCGAGGAATTTATCCATTTCTTCTAGATTTTCTAGTTTATTTGCATAGAGGTGTTTGTAGTATTCTCTGATGGTAGATTGTATTTCTGTGGGATCGGTGGTGATATCTACTTTTTCATTATTTATTGCATCTATTTGATTCTTCTCTCTTTTCTTCTTTATTAGTCTTGCTAGCGGTCTATCAATTTTGTTGATCTTTTCAAAAAACCAGCTCCTGGATTCCTTAATTTTTTGAAGGGTTTTTTTTTCTCTCTATTTCCTTCAGTTCTGCTCTGATTTTAGTTATTTCTAGGCTTCTGCTAGCTTTTGAATCTGTTTGCTCTTGCTTTTCTAGTTCTTTTCATTGTGATGTTAGGGTGTCAATTTTGGATCTTTCCTGCTTTCTCTTGTGGGCATTTAGTGCTGTAAATTTCCCTCTACACACTGCTTCGAGTGTGTCCCAGAGATTCTGGTATGTTGTGTCTTTGTTCTAGTTGGTTTCAAAGAACATCTTTTTTTCTGCCTTTATTTCATTATGTACCCAATAGTCATTCAGGAGCAGGTTGTTCAGTTTCCATGTAGTTGAGCAGTTTTGAGTGGGTTTCTTAATCCTGAGTTCTAGTTTGATTGCACTGTGGTCTGAGAGACAGCTTGTTATAGTTTCTGTTCTTTTACATTTGCTGAGGAGAGCTTTACTTCCAACTATGTGGTCAATTTTGGAATAGGTGTGGTGTGGTGTTGAAAAAAATGTATATTCTGTTGACTTGGGGTGGAGAGTTCTGTAGATGTCTATTAGGTCCACTTTTTGTAGAGCTGAGTTCAATTCCTGGGTATCCTTGTTAACTTTCTGCTCATTGATCTGTCTAATGTTGGCAGTGGGGTGTTAAAATCTCCCATTATTATTGTGTGGGAGTTTAAGTCCCTTTGTAGGTCACTCAGAACTTGCTTTATGAATCTGGGTGCTCCTGTGTTGGGTGCATATATATTTAGGATAGTTAGCTCTTCTTGTTGAATTGATGCCTTTACAATTATGTAATGGCCTTCTTTGTCTCTTTTGATCTTTGCTGGTTTAAAGTCTATTTTATCAGAGACTAGGATTGCAAACTCTGCCTTTTTTTGTTTTCCATTTGCTTGATAGATCTTCCTCCATCTCTTTATTTTGAGTCTATGTGTGTCTCTGAACGTGAGATGGGTTTCCTGAATACAGGGTCTTGACTCCTTATCCAATTTGCCAGTCTGTGTCTTTTAATTGGAGCATTTAGCCCATTTACATTTAAAGTTAATATTGTTATGTGTGAATTTGTTCCTGTCATTATGATGTTAGTTGGTTATTTTACTTGTTAGTTGATGCAGTTTCTTCCTAGCCTCGATGGTCTTTACAATTTGGCGTGGTTTTGCAGTGGCTGGTACCGGTTTTCCTTTTCCATGTTTATTGCTTCCTTCAGGAGCTCTTTTAGGGCAGGCCTGGTGGTGACAAAATCACTCAGCATTTGCTCGTCTGTAAAGTATTTTATTTCTCCTTCACTTATGAAGCTTAGTTTGGCTGGATATGAAATTCTGGGTTGAAAATTCTTTTCTTTAAGAATGTTGAATATCAGCCCCCACTCTCTTCTGGCTTGTAGAGTTTCTGCCGAGAGATCAGCTGTTAGTCTGATGGGCTTCCCTTTGTGGGTAACCTGACCTTTCTCTCTGGCCGCCCTTAATATTTTTTCCTTCATTTTAACTTTGGTGAATCTGACAATTATTTGTCTTGGAGTTGCTCTTCTCGAGGAGTATCTTTGTGGCATTCTCAGTATTTCCTGAATCTGAATGTTGGCCTGCCTTCTAGATTGGGGAAGTTCTCCTGGATAATATCTTGCGGAGTGTTTTCCAACTTGGTTCCATTCTCCCCATCACTTTCAGGTACACCAATGAGATGTAGGTTTGGTCTTTTCACATAGTCCCATATTTCTTGGAGGCTTTGTTCATTTCTTTTTATTCTTTTTTCTCTAAACTTTCCTTCTCGCTTCATTTCATTCATTTCATCTTCCATCAGCGATACCCTTTCTTCCAGTTGATCTCATCAGGTACTGAGGCTAATGCAATCTTCGCATAATTCTCAAAACTTGGCTTTCAGCTCCCTCAGCTCCGTTAAGCCCTTCTCTGCATTGGTTATTCTAGTTATCCATTCATCTAATTTTTTTTCAAAGTTTTTAACTTCTTTGCCATTCTTTTGAATTTCCTCCCGTAGCTAGAAGTAGTTTGATCGTCTGAAGCCTTCTTCTCTCAACTCGTCAAAGTCATTCTCCATCCAGCTTTGTTCCATTGCTGATGAGGAACTGCATTCCTTTGGAGGAGGAGAGGTGCTCTGCTTTTTAGAGTTTCCAGTATTTCTGCTCTGTTTTTTCCCCATCTTTGTGGTTTTATCTACTTTTGGTCTTTGATGATTGTGATGTACAGATGGGACTTTGGTGTGGATGTCCTTTCTGTTTGTTAGTTTTCCTTCTACCAGACAGGACCCTCAGCTGCAGGTCTGTTGGAGTTTGCTAGAGGTCCACTCCAGACCTTGTTTGGCTAGGTGTTAGCAGCGGTGGCTGCAGAACAGTGGATTTTCATAAGACCGTGAATTCAGCTGTCTGATAGTTCCTCTGGAAGTTTTGTCTGAGAGGCATACCTGGCCGTGTGAGGTGTCAGTCTGTCCCTACTGGGGGGTGCCTCCCAGTTAGGCTGCTCAGGGATCAGGGACCCACTTTAGGAGGCAGTCTGTCTGTTGTCAGATCTCCAGCTGCGTGCTGGGAGAACCACTACTCTCTTCAAAGATGTCGGACAGGGACATTTAAGTCTGCAGAGGTTTCTGCTGACTTTTTGTTTGTCTGTGCCCTGCCCCCAGAGGTGGAGCCTACAAAGGCAGGCAGGCCTCCTTGAGCTGGGGTGGGCTCCACCCTGTTCCAGCTTCCTGGCTGCTTTGTTTACCTAAGCAAGCCTGGGCAATGGCAGGCGCCCCTCCCCCAGCCTCCCTGCCACCTTGCAGTTTGATTTCAGACTGCTGTGCTAGCAATCAGGGAGACTCTGTGGGCATAGGACCCTCCAAGCCAGGTGTGGGACACAATCTCCTGGTGTGCCATTTTCCAAGCCCATTGGAAAAGCGCAGTATTAGGGTGGGACTGACCCGATTTTCCAGGCGCCATCTGTCACCCCTTTCTTTGACTAGGAAAGGGAACTCCCAGACCCCTTGTACTTCCCGAGTGAGGCAATGCCTCGCCCTGCTTCGGCTCGTGCACAGTGCGCTACACCAACTGTCCTGCAGCCACCGTTTGGCACTCCCTAGTGAGATGAACTCGGTACCTCAAACGGAAATGCAGAAATCACCCATCTTCTGTATCGCTCACCCTGGGAACTGTAGACCGGAGCTGTTCCTATTCGGCCATCTTGGCTCCACCTCCTGAATCGGATCAAAGACTTAAATGTTAGACCTAAAACCGTAAAAACCCTAGAAGAAAACCTCGGCAATACCATTCAGGACATAGGCATGGAAAAGGACTTCATGTCTAAAACAGCAAAAGCAGTGGCAATAAAAGCCAAAATTGACCAATGGGATCTAATTAAAGAGCTCCTGCACAGCAAAAGAAACTATCATCAGAGTGAACAGGCAACCTACAGAATGGGAGAAAATTTTTGCAATCTACTCATCTGACAAAGGGCTAATATCCAGAATCTACAAAGAACTCAAACAAATTTACAAGAAAAAAACTAGCCCATCAAAAAGTGGGCAAAGGAGATGAACAGGCACTTCTCAAAAGATGACATTTATGTATCCTACAGACAAATGAAAAAATGCTCATCAACACTGGCCATCAGAGAAATGCAAATCAAAACCACAATGAGATACCATCTCACACCAGTTAGAATGGCCATCATTAAAAAGTCAGGAAACAACAGGTGCTGAAGAGGATGTGGAGAAATAGGAACACTTTTACACTGTTGTTGGGACTGTAAACTAGTTCAACCATTGTGGAAGACAGTGTGGCAATTCCTCAAGGATCTAGAACTAGAAATACCATTTGACTCAGCCATCCCATTACTGGGTATATACCCAAAGGATTATACATCATGCTGCTATAAAGACACATGCACACGTATGTTTATTGTGGCACTATTCACAATAGCAAAGACTTGGAACCAACCAAAATGTCCAACAGTGACAGGCAGGATTAAGAAAATGTGGCACATGTGCAATGTGAAATACTATGCAGCCATAAAAAATGATGAGTTCATGTCCTTTGTAGGGACATGGATGAAGCTGGAAACCATCATTCTCAGCAAACTATCACAAGGACAAAAAAATGAACACTGCAAGTTCTCACTTATAGGTGAGAATTGAACAACAGGATCATTTGGACACAGGAAGGGGAACATCACACATCGGGGCCTGTTGTGGGGTGTGGGGAGGGGGAGGGATAGCATTAGGAGATATAACTAATGTAAATGACGAGTTAATGGGTGCAGCACACCAACATGGCACATGTATACATATGGAACAAACCTGCACGTTGTGCACATGTACCCTAGAACTTGAAATATAATAAAAAAATCAAACTTTCCAAAGACATCTCCAGAGAAGACACACTGAATATGAACCTGCTAGGCTTCAGGCACCCAAGAATTACTGCTTACCTAGATATCCACAAATCCTCTAGACATGTGACTATTCATAGCAGATTCTGGTGTGTATCACATTTGGAATGAAGCACTTCATCCTCACTTACTCTAATAAAAATACTTTAAACTTACTTCCCAGGGCACTTTTGTCTGGTCTAAGCAAACATGTAGCTATCTCAGCTTTCTCAGTTATTTTAAATAACATCAATATTTAAAATACCTATAATTAGAGCATTTATAATATATTGGTTTGTGTTATGTCAAGTAATGATAGTTTGTTTTACTGTTGAGACAGACTGTCATTCTTTCACAGGCTGGACTGCAAGGCACCACCATGGCTCACTGCAGCCAGGATCTTCTGGGCATGAGCCATCCTGCTGCACCAGCCTCCTGAGTAGCTGGGACTATAGCATGTGCCATGATGCCAGGCTGATTTCTAAAGGAATGTTTGGTAGACATGAGGTCTCACTATGTTGCCTTCACTGGTCTGGAACTCCTGGCCACAAGCCATTCTCACACCTTGGTCTCCCCAAGTGCTGGGAGTGCCAACGTGCCTGGGCTCTTTTTAATTCTACTACCTTATGCATTATTTGCCATTTTGGGTCTTAAAAGTTATAATTCCACAGTGTTCATGTAATTATGGAACCCATAAAGAGCATACAATTACCAATATATCATATACATGGAAGAGTCTTTTCTTAACTTCAATTTTATTGTTTAAATTGGTGTATGTTTATTATCTTGTTTCTGAGATTCAT
Organism: Symphalangus syndactylus; assembly: GCF_028878055.3. Taxonomy (NCBI): domain Eukaryota; kingdom Metazoa; phylum Chordata; class Mammalia; order Primates; family Hylobatidae; genus Symphalangus; species Symphalangus syndactylus. The sequence goes on along the minus strand of NC_072428.2, from coordinate 73,226,292 downwards.
CAACTTTGTTGCATTCAGTGAGTTATTTATTCTCTGTTTTATAGGATTATTTTGCATATATACACCAAATTTATTTAGCTATTCTACAGTTTAAGAATATTTTGGGTCTGATTTGGAGCTACTATAAAAGTTGATGCAGTGAACAATATTGTGTATGTTGAAGTATATATAGGCGATCAGTTGACTACATTTTAGAATTAGAATATCTAGCCCATAATAAATGCTAATAGTCAGTTTCCCAAAAAGGATTTCCATTTACATCTCTCCAGCCATGAATAAATTTCATTTATTCTGTATCTTTGACAACACACACTATTGTGTGTCTTTAAATTTTGGTATTTTTGTATGGGGGACTGTGGTACAACTGGTGGATTAATTCTTACTTTTGTAAGACTAATGAAAGTGAACACTTTTTTATATTTGGCTAGTTATTTATGTATCCAATTCTGTAAAGTGTCTGTTCAGATATTTTAGCCAATCTTCTATTGAGTTCACTGTCTTTTATTTATTACAATTTAAGTATTCATCATATACATGCATTACATTTTACTTTATGTATGTTGGGGTAAATATCTTTCTCCATTACTAGTTTGCATAATGTTTTTTGAAACACAGAAGTCATCATTATCAATATAAATGAACTAATTGTTTTAATTATTAATTTGTTCCCTGGTTAAGATATACTTATGAGAATATTGTATAAGGTTCCTCTTCCTTTCAGGATTTGAATCTATCTGGAAATGACTGTGTATGGTTTGAGGTAGGAGTCAATATTTAGTTACCTTTTTTGCAATATTTAATTAATCCAGCATTGGTCTGATCACCTCGTGTATTTCAATGTAGACGAGCACACTAATAATGAAGGATTAATCATATCTGTGTTGAGAATTGCAAAATAAAGCCCAGCATAGAAGGTCAAATAATATTACCTCAAAGGACAGATTAATACAATGAAACATGATGGATAAGTGTGATATAGTTAGATAAAGAGGGAGAAAAACATTTCCCATTTATCATTGATACTTCACTCCATGTTTTTTGCATGAAGCAAGAGATCTGGACTGTCTTCAATTGATTTTAACTTCATTCAGACATGTCTGTCATCTATTATTTCACTCAGTGACAGTCAGAAATAAAGAAAAAAAAAGAGAATATACTGTATGCCATGATCATGAATAATGATTTTTCAAAAATTATTTAATAAAGGACCAATGCATATACTTTTAGTGTTTTCAGCATATTTAATAGTAACACAATAAATGAGTTTTGATAACATTAGAAGGCAATTCAAGACATAAAAGAGAGCCTATTTGTCCTGTATGTTAAGGCACAAGGAAGAGGACTTCCTCGGATAAGGGGGTTCCCACAGCATGTAAACACATTTCTGATTTGTCTCTGGTCAGAAGTGAATACAGCAAAAGATAGGCCTGAGAGGAGGTGAGAAAGAGCAATTAGGGATGGTGTATATTAGGGAGCTTTGATTAACATCAACAAAGCTCACAGTCTTAGCCTCACAATCCAGGAATAATCCTACTTGGCTGGTAGGTCTTCGGATATATTGCAGCATAAGTGGGGAGGTGGTAAAGAGACTGCATTGAATTTCATTCTTAACACACCCAAAAGGAAAGAGTCCCTCCTCTCCATCTGTCTTCTCATTCTGATGCTTCTCTTTCCAATACATGTTACAGACACCAAAAGCCCAATTCCAGGAGTCCCCCACATGGACCTCCCAGTAATATTTGCCGGAGGTGAAAGTCTGAGCACCCCATGCAAGAAAACTTCTAGGTGTTGCAGTGACATAGGGTACATCTTGATGGTCACATCCAATACACATGCTTCTCAAAATTTCATGTAGAAAGATATGACTGTTGGCCTCTTCATGATGCAGAGTAATATGCACTGCAAAAAAAAAAAAAGAAAAAGAAAACATGCATAGACATGTGTAAATAAAAAAAAATAATTGTTCTATCAGGAAGTTACTTTACCAGGAAAAGTAAGGTCATAAAGACAGTTTTGCTTGTAACTTCCAGTAAAGTATAGAGATGATTAATATTGTATACAAGACAAACAAAACCCTAACCACAGATATTATATTTTTTTTGAAAACTTACATGTTGAGAGCCAAATGTGAGATCAACTTCTTGCGATCCAATTTTCAAAGTAAAATTTACACATTTTATGCCCTAAATGCTATGCTGTTATCAAGATCATTATTTAGAAATGTTTCTTATTCTTAAAAACTAGTGCTATCATTATGGAAAGAAGGTGAAGATTTTCACTTACTCAAGAACTGCTCTAGGTATCTGGATAAACATCCATATGTGCACGTTATAAATGATAATTTAAAACAGATCTCTGCAAAATCTTTGACCAGACTCTCTGTGGTCCTCCAAGCTAGCTCTGGGCTGAAGCTGGATTTTAGAATTAACATGTAGCTCTTCATATTGCAATTAAACTGAAGTTAATTTCATTTGTAATTCTACTTGTATTCACAAAATGATTTCTTCCTTTTAGCTTTACCCATTAATTCAAATGTTTGCAATATATGAATAATATATACACATTAAAAAAATACAAAACCCCCAAGAATCTCCAGAAAACTATATTCCCGCAAAGAACAGTTCTTAGCAGTTCAAGTGAATATACTAAAGAAATGTACAGTTTTGTATTTACCATTAAATAATTCACCATCCTGAGCATTATTTCCTTTGCTCCTTTTGTAAATTTTCTACCTACTCCTTTTTCCCGTTATATAATTGAGTACATATTATGCCAGAAAGTATTTCTTTTTCACTATCTTTCAAACTTCATGCTATAAAACTGACTATAAATACAGACACAGATACCAAACAGTTGCATGGTTATATTGTTCACTTATGTCTTAAAAGAAGTAAAATATTTGATAAAATATGAAATATTACCTATATGATCTTAACAATAATAATATTTACATAAAGTGGGAGTGCTGACTATGGGTGGAGACTTACCTCGGAATTGGTTGAGCCTGTCCATCAGTCCAGTGATGGGCCCTGTACTGAGCTCCGGATTCAGAGGCTGGGGCATGTGCAGCAGCACGGACTCAGTCCTGCAAGGAAAAACCTGCAGTTACAACATCTACAGCCATAAAATGAATAAAAATCACTATTTGTATGTAAAAGACATTTCATGAGAATCTTTTGAAAGCATACATTTGATAATTCAAAAATTATTACTTCCTTTTGCAAATTAATTCTTTACAGTTTCTAAATTTTAAAGCATGGTGGAAAAGTCTAAGTCAGAATTCAATCTGATCCTTCTTTTTTTTTGCCCCAAATGTGTAAGGTTCCTCAGCCTTATGGCTTTGAGAATACTTAGAAATGAAATTCTGAATTCCACTTCTTGGCAGACTCCTCTGACATTTTTGTCTGAAATAGCCGGGTTCTGGGGAGACTGATGCATCCACTGCTTCCTTCTCAAGATAAAGACTGGAAACTTGTTCTAGGCAGGGAGATCTGCCTTTTAGCAAAGAACTTCCCTAGAGACTTATATTTCTAACACTCCACAGTTTTTTTCAATCCATTTTTCAGAACTGTTAACTGATATGTATATATGTATAAAAAACCAAACATCAACACTTTTTCACTGGTAAAATACTTCCTCCTCTTCTTTCCTGCTTCCTCTGGTGACTTTCTCACCATCCACAAAACAAAACTCTTATCCTTCTCCTGTGCAGGCTTTTAAGTAATAAAAGAAAATCGGAGCTGGCCACGGTGGTTCACGCCTGTAATCCCAGCACTTTGGGAGGCCGAGGCGGGTGGATCATGGGGTCAGGAGATAGAGACCATCCTGGCTAACACGGTGAAACCCCGTCTCTACTAAAAATACAAAAAAATTAGCTGGGTGTGGTGGCAGGCGCCTGCAGTCCCGGGTACTCGGGAGGCTGAGGCAGGGGAATGGTGTGAACCTGGGAGGCGGAGCTTGTAGTGAGCTGAGATCGCGCCACTGCACTCCAGCCTGGGCAACAGAGCGAGACACCATCCACCCACCCAAAAAAATCAGGAATAAAATTGTTTGTTTTAGTTCTCTCTTCTTTTATTCATTTATTTTCATTTATTTACTTTGTGGCTTTGTCTTTTAAGGTGTGGGAACGAAAGTAGATGCAAAAAAAGTGGTATCAATATCTTAATTATTTATGCCATGAGTTTAATAGAGCCTGCTTTGATATTCGTGGCATCTTAAATAACATATGCTGAAATCTAGGTACACACTCACCTGTGTAATATGTCTCCAAAAGCCTGAAAAAAAAAAAAGAAGAAGAAGAAAGATTTAGTGCATTTCACAAGATGCATCTTTCACTAAGTTCAGTGTGAGATTTGTACTCAGTTTCTGAAGATATTATTCACCTACCATCTTCTCTTCTGGAAAGCATTTTCTATTTCTTCTGTAATGAAAAACCCAGTCAGTTGTATTGTCATTAATTAACGTCCTGGGAAAGTCTGAGTCTTGAAGACATCCTCTAAACAAGTGAAGGGAGAAGAGGTCCAGAGGGTCTATGCTCTGTGTTAACCACGAAAAACCTACGCAGTCATCTTTAGCTGAACCTGTTACCCAAATGAGTGTACCCCAAAATAATGTTAACACGAACCTAGATTCCTAAAACTTCTGATTTTGCCATGTTTCCAAATTAACCTAAATGTAAATGAATCACTCTTTTATACATGTTTAACAACCCAAAGTTTATTATTGAATTAGATTGGGAATATTTCTTGGGGCTGTTACCTTGACCATTCCATAAAGTTTTGTGGCTGGTGGATAAAGTAGGAGGACTTTTGGCCTGGTGGAATCCCTTGGTGGGGCTATACTCTCCCAAAAAGTAGCATTAGTTATGTGAATGTGTTTTTGGAAACACATCATGGAAATAAAGATAGGGAGATGGATTTCAGCTATGAGGAAAATACTTATACATGTGAATATTCAAAAACCTGAAACCACATTGTGAGTTTGTACCTGAAGTAGCTCCACATCTGGTTTATGGCACATTTCCTTCAGCTCCTCATACATTTCCCTTAAAATCTCCCTCCTATGAGCCATTTTGGCTTTACTTAAATGAAGTTGATGAAAAATATCTTTCCCCTTCTTTTTCAGCATCTCCAAATTATGTTTTTCTTCTTCATGGTGAAATGCAGGCATCTTCTGATACTCGGCTCTAATTGCTTCTAGCCTTAAATTCACATAATCCTGCAGTGATAATGGGTTAGTCAATAGAGAAATGTACTTATTCCTCTCCTATTAAATCTCATGGATTCTTTTGGCTCTCGAACATCCAATACTTTAAACCTCAGTCTTACCAGTTCTTAGAATCTACAAATTTTGTTCCTTTCCTTTCTTTCTGCATAAGGATCAACATAGCTCTATCTGACCAATTACATTAAATTTATTCAAGATAATGTGTTTTCTAAGAGAGTTGGAAATAAAAAAACACAATTCGAATTTCTCTATTCCAGCCCATGTTTATGGAAAAATAAGAAAAGTTCATGCTTAAGAGTTGGAGTATAGAGCTATAGTTACTAGAAAGGAAACAAATATTTCTATTTCCGAGATATGCAACAAGTTGCTTAAACTCATTGTATATAAAATGACCTTAGACTAACATGTCCAGCTAAATGCGTTTCACCCTGCAAAACCTATCCTAATAAGGCTGCATTTATGATTTGGCCATCTTTGTCTCTCTGAATTCATTTCCTTCCATTCTTTTTCTAAGTCATCCCAATCTGAAACATAGACTTCTTTGTGGTTCCTCAGGCCTCCAAATGTACACAAACTCAAAATTACTGCATATACTGTTCTCTCCAACTAGAATTACAAATATATATATATATATGTATATATAAATAAATAAAATATATGTATACAAACACACACACATACATATACATATATATATACACACATACTTATATATACACACTCGTTGTCCACATATATATCCACACACACATTTGTGTTCCCCCTCCTCTTGAAAACTTTGTTTCAATTTGAATTTTTCAGTGAGTCTTTTTTCTGACCACCCTATTTAAAACTCAGACACTAATCTCTAGTTTCTGGCCTCTATTGTCCTTTTCTACTTCCCTGCTTGATTACCCTCCAACAAAAAACCTACCACACTCAAATACATCATGTATTGCATATATTTGCTTATTGACCACTTGACTCTCTCATTTGGATTGTATCATTTGTGAGGACAAAGGTGCTTCCTTTCTTCTTTACTAGTATATTTTCTAATTTAATATTCAACATAGACTAGGTTCTCATGAAATACTTTTCAACAAACTAATATTAGCTATCATACACTCAAAGTACACACCCACAAAGAGAAAATTATTTTTAATATTTTTCTGAAGTCCTCGGAGTTCTCCTTATATTTAGATACTAGTTCCCACATTTCTGGCATGTTTACATGTCTCCCTCAAGACACAAATCCGTATTTCTCACCACTTTTCTCATCATATGTTATGTATTATTCCACATTAATTAGTTGAGATTCTTAATTTCATGGTTGCCCTAGATTTGTCCTGTCAATTTTTCTGCCTCAAATTATCCATACAATTCCAAATACTACTTGCACACCAGCATTCAGATTAATGCTGACCGACACTCAGAAGTTTCAGTTGAGCATTCCATGACCGCCAAATAACTCTTATGCCCAGCATTTATCCAACCAGCACATATAGATTGCTGTGAGATGGCCCAGTTTCTTGGATCTATTGGTGTATAACTACAGGTTTGTATGAAACAAACCAGCATGCTTTGGGTGACATCAGTGGTTTTCTTAGAAATCTTACCTAACAGGCATACTATTCTATATAAAAATGAGGCCACATTTTCTCAATGTTTTCTCTCACTTTTTTTTTTTTTTTTTTTTTACTGAATCCCAGAAACATTACAGTTTGATATCAAGTTCCTATTTTAAGAGTCACCCATTTGCCCACCATAAGTTCCTGGAGAAGGTAGAGTAGTACAGGACTAACCTTCCAGTGTCTGGTTCTGGTGGTTTCCACATTCAGGTTACTGTGATTTTCACAAGCTTTTTCCCATAAAGACTGCATTATCTGTAAAAGCTTCTCCTGCAAAAGAGCCATAAATTGAAGCACCAGTGCAGACCATGACATAGGGAGGGGCCCAGAATGAGAGACAAATAAGCCCCTAGTAAATGGCATTTCCTTTGTTTCCCTTCATGTTTGTCAAAGCCCGGAGGTTGGAAACTAAGAAAGCCCAAACAGAGCTGCTTAAAGGGACTCAGAGTTGGCTTTATCCAATCTCCAAGAAAAGAGACCCACAGGAATTTTATGCATCCTTTAGAGAAATCAATCTTCAGACGCATCACTTACCCGGTGTTCCTCAGCAGCCGACTCAATGGGACAGTGTTTGTGATCCCGGTGCTCCTGAGAGCTGGAGCACAGCAAACAGAGCAGGCTCTTGTCCACTTCACAGAACATCTTCTTTGTCTCCCTGTGAGTGCCATACATTTGCTCCTCAGAGCTCAGGAATAGCCAGAGACTGGCTTTTCTGGCAAGAGAAGCCATCTTCTTCAAATCAATGTTAGTTTTGAGGTTTCTCTGCTGTGTTGTCTTTATGCATTCAAAGCACTGAGTCAGAATTGGGATGTCTTGCCAGTTGAGGTAGAAACAGGGCCTGCAAAAGCTGTGCCCACAGTCTATGGTGACCGGGTCTATGAAGTAGTTCATGCAGATGGGGCAGGTGAGTTCCCTCTGGAAAACTTTCAATATTCCAGAATTCATGTTTCTGAAGAAGAAAGAGCAACATGTCATTTTGGTGTCTGGGTTGATGAAAAGCTTCTGAGCATGTGGAGATAAGTGATAGCTCTAGTTTCTTCTCTTGCCAGTGTTCATTAAAGCACAGCAAACTATTTCTTCTGTAACAAAAGTAAAAATCTCACACAGAGAGTCTCCCGGCTTTATAGTAGATATTACTGACTAGATGACTCACAACCCCTTCTATTCCTGGTTCCTGTCTGTAACATAATACTAATCTATTCAATTTCCCATTTCTCAATGTGCATCTGGAAATTGGGTTTGATTCTAAGTGGCCTAGAATAAGTTGTAGTTGTTCCTATTCTTCTTTCATGTAACTGCTGAATGAGTATGAAAGAGTGGGAAAAACTGCCTTGGCCAAAGAAATATGAGAAGATGGCTAGAGGGTCTTAAGACATATTTTTAGAGAGAGACACAACAGTGGGGCAGCAAACCACCATGGCACATGTTTACCTGTGTAACAAGCCTGCACGTCCTGCACATTTATCTCAAGACTTAAAATAATATAAAATTAAAGTGAAATAAAAAACCAAAACCAAAAGAAAATAGAAAAACCAATCAACCAACCAAATAAACAAATAAAAAACAGCAATTAAACCAATTTAGGTTGAATAGAAGAGAAAAAATAATTAAAGATATTGGGCCTTTTTATTTTCTCGTGGATTAAATTAACTTCTCCTAGGGATACCCAAACTCTGAACTAACATACAGTAGGATTTTTGTTAAACTTAAAGAGGTTTAATTATATTTCTATGGTGTGATGGTGAATTTTAGGTATCAGTCTGACTGGATTAACCAACATCTAGGGAACTGGCGCAGCATTGTTTCTGGGTGAGTCTGTGAAGCTGTTTCCAGAGGAGAGAGACACGTGAGTTGGTGAGCCGAGTGGGACCATCATCCCTCAATGTGCGTGGGCACCATTCAATCAGCTGGTAGCTCAGACAAAAGGAAAAGGCCAGAGAAAAGGCAATTTCCTCTTTCTTTCCCCTGAAGCTGGTTCTGAGGCTTTCAGCCTTGAGCTCAGTCAAGATACCGGTATCCTCAGGACATCAGCTTAAAGACAGCCTATATTTGGAACTGCTCAGACTCCATAATCAAGCAAACGAATTATCCTGATGAATTCCCTCTCGTGTAGAATCATGTGTAGCTTGAGGACAGATACATGTTCTGAGAAATGTGTAAGGAGGTTTTATTTATTTACTTTTTGAGATGGAGACTCACTCTGTCACCAAGGCTGGAGTGCAGTGGTGCAATCTCGGCTCACTGCAACCTCCGCCTCCTGGGTCAAGCGAGTCTCCTGCCTTAGCCTCCTGAGTACCTGGGATTACAGGAACATGCCAATACACCCGGCAAATTTTTTCTTTTTTTTTTTTTTTCCAGTAGAGATGAGGTTTCTCCCTGTTGTTCAGGCTGGACTTGAACTCCTGGCCTCAAGTGATCTGTCCACCATAGCCTCCAAAAGTGCTGGGATTACAGGCATGAGCCACTGCGCCTAGCCAGGCGGTTTTATTGTTTTGATATGATAGAATATACTTATACAAACCTTGGTGGTATAGCCTGCTACACACCTATGATATACAGTACAGTCTATTGCTCCTAGACTACAAAACTGTACAGCATGTTCTGTACTGTATACTGTAGGCAATTGTAACACAGTGGTAATTATTTAGTATGTAAACATATTTAAATACAGAAAAGGTACAGTAAACATACTGGTATTACAATCTTATGTGACCACCATGTGTGGTTTGTGGTTGACTGAGACGGCTCATGAATGTATCTCTACATGTATACATATACATCCTATGATTCTGTCTGTCTGGAGAGCCCTGACTAATACATAAACTATGGTCTTTGGCAATTTTAAGTCCTTTTCTTCACTCTCCTTTCTTTGATAACACTGCTGAATTTTAGTGAAAGAAATGAAAAATCTTAGAATTGTAAATATTCTCCAGAGGTCATCTAAGTCATTTTAAGGAATTTTTCATAGTTTAATAAGACTAAGACTCAAGAGAGATGGCAACCACCATCACGTATCAAATTATATGTTATATATTTATTTGGTCAAATAATGTGTTTTGATTTCCAAACTAGGATATTTTGTGGAGCTTTCTCATTTTTTTCAGTTTCACTATTTTGCGTCTCTCATCATTACCTTACTAATTTAAACTTATGTCTAAATGCTGAATGAATTAATTAACATTCATTAACGTTTTCTCAATTAAATTGTATAATATTAATACACTCATTACACATATATTTACACACACCTATGTGTACATACACGTATAAGTATCAACTCCATTTATTCATTATGCATACATATCTGTTGCAGCAAACACTAGATATTTCTATTTTTTCAAAACTATATTGAAGAATGATAGAAAATGCAAAATAACCACAATTAGTATCCTCATAATTCATAAAATCTATAGCAAGAATATGAATTACAAATGGCATCATTGTGTAGATTTAAGATAATGAGATATTTTTAACTCTCCAATTTATTATTTTGTAAAGGAAAGAAGATATAATTTTATCAATATAAGTTTCACTCACCTCTGGATTATTTGAATGTTTCCCATGATGATTCTTCGAGAAATAATTCTGTTAAGTGTTCCTCAAGGTCAGGAGCTCATTCACCGCAGTACTGAATTTCAGAGGTCACCAAAATACAGCTCCCTCTAAGCGCGCTCCTTCTCCTTTGGAGAAAACTGAGCTTGTCTCTTCTATGTCCTTTTATAAGAATCTGTGAAGAGCACACCCAGCTCTTTAAGTGGGTGGAGTACTGAGAAAGGTTGAGAATAAGATGATTAGGTTTATGCAGTATGTAGATCACAATTTTGCACCTCTGATTAAATTATCATCACTTCTTAAAAAACCATGACTGAAATGAATCATATGTAACATTAATCCTATCAGATTAGACACACAGTGGAAATCAACTAAGATGCATTTTATACTGTTTATTGAGTTTCATCCAAGATACAGGCATTCCTCTAAGTTTGTCTATGCCACAAAGTCCAGTTTCATTCTCCTACATGTGGCTTGCCAATTATCCCAGCACCATTTGTTGAATAGGGTGTCCTCTCCGCACTTTATGTTTTTGTTTGCTTTGTCGAAGATCAGTTGGTTATAAGTATTTGGGTTCATTTCTGGGTTCTCTATTCTATTCCACTGGTCTATGTTCCTATTTTTATACCAGTACCATGCTGTTTTGGTGACGAATAAAGGCCTGGAGTATGGGGATGTAATGCTCAGCGTCCAGAGAGTCGGGTGCAGCAGCACAGCCTCATCCAGCAATTAGAGAGGGGATAGGAACAGAGAAAGGTGGGAAAGACTAGTGGCAGGTTTAGGAAAGGAACCAGAGCCCTTTGTTGGGTCGAAATGGGTGTGGAGGGCGATTCCAGCTTGTCTTCTGCAGCATGAATACCCTGACCCCCTGCCACAAACAGATATCTACACACAGCAGCATTCCTGTGACTGAGATTCTTGGTTATTTTCTTGCTTGATGCAATTTTCTTGCTTGAGTCAATTGATTTACTCCCGGAAAGTGGTGTAAAAATTGGTTCCTAATAAAATTTGCAATTTGAAAATATTCTATTTGAAGCAGACGAATGGTTAACAACTTTGGAAAACCTATATTTGCAATGTGTGTCTAATCTGATAGGATATACATTACATATGATTCATTTCAGTCATGGTTTTTTAAGGAGTGATCATAATTTAATCAGTGGTGCAAAGGTGTGATCTACATACTGCATAAACCTACCCATCTTATTCTCAACCTTTCTCAATACTCCACCCACTTAAAGAGGTGGGTGTGGTCTTCACAGATTCTTATAAAAGGACATAGAAGAGACAAGCTCAGTTTTCTCCAAAGGAGAAGGAGCACGCTTAGAGGGAGCTGTACTTTGGTGACCTCTGAAATTCAGTACTGCGGTGAATGAGCTCCTGACCTTGAGGAGTACTTAACGGAATTATTTCTTTGAAGAATCATCGTGGGAACCATTCAAAGAACCCAGGGGTGAGTGAATCTTATATTGATAAAATTATATCTTCTTTCCTTTACAAAATAATAAATTAGAGTGTTAAAAGTATCTCATTATCTTAAATCTACACAATGATACCACTTGTAATTCATGTTCTTATTATAGATTTTATGAATTATGAGGATACTAATTGTTGTTATATTTCGTTTTCTATCATTCTTCAATATAGTTTTGAAGAAATTGAAATATCTAGTGTTTGCTGCAACAGATATGTATGAATAATGTATATATGGAATTGATATTTATACATGTATGTACACATAGTTGTGTGTAAATATATGTGTAATGAGTGTATTAGTATTATACAATTGAATTGAGAAGACGTTAATGAATGTTAATTCATTCATTCAGCATTTAGACATAGCTTTAAATTAGTAAGGTAATGATGAGAGTTGCAAAATACTGAAACTGTAAAAAAAGAGAAAGCTCCCCAAAATATCCTAGTTTGGAAATCAAAACACAATTTTTTGACCAAATAAATATATAAGATATAATTTGATACGTGATGGTGGTTGCCATCTCGCTTGAGTCGTAGTCTTATTAAACTATGAAAAATTCCTTAAAATGACTTAGATGACCTCTGGAGAATATTTACAATTCTAAGATTTTTCATTTCTTTCACTAAAATTCAGCAGTGTTATCAAAGAAAGGAGAGTAAAGTAAAGGACTTAAAATTGCCAAAGACCATAGTTTATGTATTAGTCAGGGCTCTCCAGACAGGCAGAATCATAGGATGTATATGTTTACATGTAGAGATACATTCATGAGCCATTTCAGCCAACCACAAACCACACATGGTGGTCACATAAGATTATAATACCAGTATGTTTACTGTACCTTTTCTGTATTTAAATATGTTTACATACTAATTAATTACCACAGTGTTACAATTGCCTACAGTATACAGTACAGAACATGCTGTACAGTTTTGTAGTCTAGGAGCAGTATGCTGTACTGTATATCCCAAGTGTGTAGCAGGCTATACCACCTAGGTTTGTATAAGTATATTCTATCATGTCAAAACAATAAAACCACCTTGCTAGGCGCAGTGGCTCATGCCTGTAATCCCAGCACTTTTGGAGGCCGTGGCAGGCAGATCACTTGGAGCCAGGATTTCAAGTCCAGCCTGGCCAACGGGGAGAAATCTCATCTCTACTGGAAAAAAAAAAAAAAAAAGAAAAAATTTGCCGGGTGTATTGGCATGTTCCTGTAATCCCAGGTACTCAGGAGGCTAAGGCAGGAGACTCGCTTGACCCAGGAGGTGGAGGTTGCAGTGAGCCGAGATTGCACCACTGCACTCCAGCCTTGGTGACAGAGTGAGTCTCCATCTCAAAAAGTAAATAAATAAAACCTCCTTATACATTTCTCAGAACATGTATCTGTCCTCAAGCTACACATGATTCTACACGAGAGGGAATTCATCAGGATAATTCGTTTGCTTGTTTATGGAGTCTGAGCAGTTCCAAATATAGGCTGTCTTTAAGCTGATGTCCTGAGGATACCGGTATCTTGACTGAGCTCAAGGCTGAAAGCCTCAGAACCAGCTTCAGGAGAAAGAAAGAGGAAATTGCCTTTTCTCTGGCCTTTTCCTTTTGTCTGAGCTACCAGCTGATTGAATGGTGCCCACTCACATTGAGGGATGATGGTCCCACTCGGCTCACCAACTCACGTGTCTCTCTCCTCTGGAAACAGCTTCACAGACTCACCCAGAAACAATGCTGCGCCAGTTCCCTAGATGTTGGTTAATCCAGTCAGACTGATACCTAAAATTCACCATCACACCATAGAAATATAATTAAACCTCTTTAAGTTTAACAAAAATCCTACTGTATGTTAGTTCAGAGTTTGGGTATCCCTAGGAGAAGTTAATTTAATCCACGAGAAAATAAAAAGGCCCAATATCTTTAATTATTTTTTCTCTTCTATTCAACCTAAATTGGTTTAATTGCTGTTTTTTATTTGTTTATTTGGTTGGTTGATTGGTTTTTCTATTTTCTTTTGGTTTTGGTTTTTTATTTTACTTTAATTTTATATTATTTTAAGTCCTGAGATAAATGTGCAGGACATGCAGGCTTGTTACACAGGTAAACATGTGCCATGGTGGTTTGCTGCCCCACTGTTGTGTCTCTCTCTAAAAATATGTCATAGGATCCTCTAGCCATCTTCTCATATTTCCTTGGCCAAGGCAGTTTTTCCCACTCTTTCATACTCATTCAACAGTTATATGAAAGAAGAGTAGGAACAACTACAATTTATTCTAGGCCACTTAGAATCAAACCCAATTTCCAGATCCACATTCAGAAAATGGGAAATTGCATAGATTAGTATTGTGTTACAGACAGGAACCAGGAATAGAAGGGGTTGTGAGTCATCTAGTCAGCAATATCTACTATAAAGCCGGGAGACTCTCTCTGTGTGAGATTTTTATTTTTGTTACAGAAGAAGTAGTTTGCTGTGCTTTAATGAACACTGTCAAGAGAAGAAATTAGAACTATCACTTATCTCCACATGTTCAGAAGCTTTTCATCAACCCAGACCCCAAAATGACATGTTGCTCTTTCTTCCTCAGAAGCATGAATTCAGGAATCTGGCAACTCTTCCAGAGGGAAGTCACCTGCCCCATCTGCATGAACTACTTCATAGACCCGGTCACCATGGACTGTGGGCACAGCTTTTGCAGGCCCTGTTTCTACGTCAACTGGCAAGACATCCCAATTCTTACTCATTGCTTTGAATGAATAAAGTCAACACAGCAGAGTAACCTCAAAACTAACATTCGTTTGAAGAAGATGGCTTCCTTTGCCAGAAAAGCCAGTCTCTGGCTATTCCCGAGCTCTGAGGAGCAAATGTGTGGCACTCACAGGGAGACAAAGAAGATGTTCTGTGAAGTGGACAAGAGCCTGCTCTGTTCACTGTGCTCCAGCTCTCACGAGCACCGGGATCACAGACACTGTCCCGTTGAGTGGGCTGCTGAGGAACACCGGGTAAGTGATGCCTCTGAATATCTATGTCTATTAAGGACACATGAAATTCCTGTGGGCCTATTTTCTTGGAGATTGGGTAAAGCCAACCCTGAGTCCCTTTAAGCAACTCTCTTTTGGGCTTTCTTAGCTTCAAACCTCTGAGATTTGACGAAGAAGAAGGGAAATAGAAGAAATGCCATTTCCTAGGGACTTTCTTGTCTCTCATTCTGGGCCCCCTCCCTATGAAACGGTCTGCATGTTACTTTACTGTCTTCACAGGTGCTTCAATTTGTGGCTCTTTTGCAGGTGAAGCTTTTAAAGAAAATGCAGTCTTTATGGGGTAAAGCTCGTGAAAATCAGAGAAACCTGAACGTGGAAACCACCAGAATCAGCCACTGGAAGGTTAGTCCTGTACTACGCTACCTTCTCCAGGAACTTACGGTGGGCAAATGGGTGACTCTTAAAATAGCAACTTGATATCAAACCATAATGATTCTGAGAGTCCATTAAAAAAAAAAAGAAAACATTGAGGAAAACTGGACTCATTTCTTATGTAGAATAGTATGACTTTTAGATGGGATTTCTAACAAAACCATTGATGTTACCCAAAGCATGCTGGTTTGTTTTCATACAAACCTGTAGCTATACACCAACAGATACAAGAAACTGGGCCATCTCACAGCATTCTATATGGGCTGGTTGGATATGCTGGGCATAAGAGTTATTTGACAGTCATGGAAAGCTCAAGTGAACCTTCTGAGCCTGGGTCAGCATTAATCTGAATGCTGGTGGACAAGTAGTATTTGGAATTGCATGGAAAATTTGAGGCAGAAAGAGTGACAGGGGAAATCTAGGGCAACCATGAAATTAAGAATCTAAACTAGTTAATATTGAATAATAACATATGATGAGAAAAGTGGTGAGAAATACGGATTTCTGTCTTGAGGGAGACATGCAAACATGCCCAAAATGTAGGAACTAGTATCTAAATATAAGGAGAACTCTGAGGACTTCAGAGAAATATTAAAAATGATTTTCTCTTTGTGGATGTATACTCTGAGGGTATGATAACTAATATTAGTGTGTTGAAAAGTATTTCATAAGAACCTAGTCTATGTTGAATATTAAATTAGAAAACCTGCTAGTATGGAAGAAAGAAAGCATCTTTGTCCTCACAAATCGTACAATCCAAATGAGAGAGGCAAAAATGGTCAACAAGCAAGTATGTGCAATACATGATGTGGTCGAATGTGGTAGACTCTTTGTTGGAGAATAATCAAGCAGGGAAGTAGAAAAGGACAATAGAGGCCAGAAACTGGAGATTAGTGTCTGAGTTTTAAATAGGGTGGTCAGAAAAAAGACTCACTGAAAAATTGAAATTGAACAAAGTTTTGAAGCAGAAGGGGAGCATGAACATGTGTATGGATATATATATGGACCATGAGTGTGTATATATGTATACGTATATGTATATGTGTGTGTGTGTGTGTAAAATTCTAGTTGGAGAGAACAGCATATGCAGTAATTTTGAGTTTGTGTATATTTGGAAGCCCGGGGAACCACAAAGAAGTCTATGTTTCAGATTGGGATGACTTAGAAAAAGAATTGAAGGAAATGAACTCAGGGAGACAAATATGGCCAAATCATAAATGCAGCCTTATTAGGATAGGTATTGCTGGGCAAAATGCATTTAGCTGGACATGTTAGTCCAAGGTCATTTCACATATAATGAGTTTAAGCAACTTGTTGTGTATCTCAGAAATAGAAATAATTATTTCCTTTCTAGTAACTATAGCTCTATACTCCAACTCTTAAGCATGAACTGTTCTTACTTTTCCATAAATATGGGTTGGAATAGAGAAATTCAAATTGTGTTTTGTTTTTATTTCCAACTATCTTAGAACACACATTATCTTGAATAAATATAATGTAATTGGTCAGATACATCTGTGTTGATCTTTATGCAGAAAGAAAGGAAAGGAAAAAAATTTGTGGATTCTAAGAACTGGCAAGACTGATGTTTAAACTGTTGGGATTTCGAAAGACAAAGGGAATCAGTGAGATTTAATAGGAGATGGATAAATACAATTATCTTTTGACTAACCCATTATCACTGCAGGAGTATGTGAAATTAAGGCTAGAAGCTATTAGAGCTGAGTATCAGAAGATGCCTGCATTTCATCATGAAGAAGAAAAACAGAATTTGGAGATGCTGAAAAAGAAGGGGAGAGATATTTTTCATCAACTTCATTTAAGTAAAGCCAAAATGGCTCATAGGAGGGAGATTTTAAGGGAAATGTATGAGGAGCTGAAGGAAATGTGCCATAAACCAGATGTGGAGCTACTTCAGGTACAAACTCACAATGTGGTTTCAGGTTTTTGACTATTCACATGTATAAGTATTTTCCTCGTGGCTGAAATCCATCTCCCTACCTTTATTTCCATGATGTGTTTCCAAAAACACATTCACATAACTAACGCTACTTTATTGGGAGAGTATAGCCCCGCCAAGGGATTCTACCAGGCCAAAGGTCAATCCTACTTTATCCACCAGCCACAAAACTTTGTGGAATGGTCAAGGTAACAGCCCCAATAACTATTCCACAACTAGGTCAATAATACATTTTGGGTTGTCAAACATGTATAAAATTGTGAGTGATTCATTTCCATTTAGGTTAATTTGAGGACATGGCAAGATCAGAAGTTTTGGGAATCTAGGCTAATATTATTTTGGGATCCAATCATTTGGGCAATAGGTTCTGGGAAAGATGACTGAGTAGGTTATTCGAGGTTACCATGGAGCACAGACTCTCTGGGCCTCTTCTCCCTTCGCTTCTTTAGAGAGTGTCTTCAAGACTCAGACCTTCCCAGGACATTAATTAGTGGCAATATGACTGACTGGGTTTTTCATTACAGAAGAAATAGAAAATGCTTTGCAGAAGAGAAGATGGTAGGGAAATAATATCTTGAGGAACTGACTCCATATTTTACACTGAACTTAATGAAAGACGCATCTTGTGAACTGCACTAAATCTTTCTATTTTTTTTTTTTTTTTACAGGCTTTTGGAGACATATTATACAGGTGAGTGTGTACCTGGATTTTAGAGTATGTTCTTTCAGTTTCCACAAATATCAAAGCAGGCTCTACCAAAGTCATGGCATAAATGATTAAGATATTGATTGATACTACTTTATTCTTTTTTCGCGTCTACTTTCATTCCCGCACCAGAAAAGACAAGACCACCAAGTAAATAAATACATACATAAATAAATAGTGATAGAAAATTTAAAAAGAACATGTTTATTCCTGATTTTGTTTTATTGCTTAAAAGCCTGCATAGGTGAAAGATGAAGTTTTGTTTTGTAGATGGTGAGAAAGTCACCAGAGGAAGCAGGAGAGAAGTGGGGGAAGTATTTTAGCAGTGACAAAGTTGATGATTTGTTGTTCATACCTATATACATATCAGTTAACAGTTCTGAAAAATAGATTGAAAAAACTGTGGAGTGTTAGAACTGTATGAGTCTCTAGGAAAGCTTGTTTCTAAAAGGCAGGTCTAGCTGCCTAGAACAAGTTTCACATTCTTTATCTTAAAAAGGAAGCAGCAGATGCAGCAGTCTCCCCAGAACCCCGCTATTTCAGACAAAGATGTCAGGGGAGTCTTCCAAGAAGTGGAACTCAGAATTTTGTTTCTGAATATTCTCAAGGCCATAAGGCTAAGGAACCTTACACATTTGGGGCAAAAAATGAGAAAGATCAGACTGAATTCTGACTCAGACTCTCCCACTATGCTTTAAAATATGGAAACTGTAAATAGGAATTAATTTCCAAAAGGAAGTGATTTTTGAATTATCAAATTTGTGGGTTCAAAGGATTCTCATGAAATGTCTTTTAAATGCAAATAGTGACTTTTATTTATTTTATGGCTGTAGATGTTGTAACTGCAGGTTTTTCTTTGCAGGAGTGAGTGCGTGCTGCTGCACATGCCCCAGCCTCTGAATCTAGAGCTCAGGGCGGGGCCCATCACTGGACTGAGGAACAGGCTCAACCAAATCCGAGGTAAGTCTCCACCCACAGGCAGCACTCCCACTATCTAAATATTATTATTGTTAGGATCACACTGGTAATATTTCACCCTTTATCAAATATTTTACTTCTTTATAGACGTAAGTGAACAATATAATCATGCAACTCTTTTGTATCTATGTCTGTATAGTCAGATTTATAGCATTAAGTTTGAAAGATAGTCAAAAACAAATATGTTATGGCCTCATATGTACTGAGTAATGTAATGGGAGAAAGGAGCAGTGTAGCAAATTTAAAAAAGGAGTAGATGGAACAATGCTCAGAATGAAGGTGAGTTATTTAATGCTAAATACAAAATTTTACATTTCTTTAGTGTATTCATTTGAACAGCTAAGAACTGTTCTTTTGGGGAATATAGTTTACTGGAGATTCTTGGGGTTTTAAATTTTTTAAATGGATATATATTATGTATTTCCAAGAAAATTAGTTAATGGGTAAAAATAAAAAGAAGAAATCATTTTGTGAATACAAGTAAAATTACAAACAAAAAGAAGTTCAGTTTAATTGCAATATGAAAAGCTACATGTTAAGTCTAAAATCCAGCTTCAGCCCCAAGCTAGCATGGAGGGCCACAGAGAGACTGGTAAAAGATTTTGCAGAAATCTCCTTTAAATTATCACTTTTGACATGTACTTATGGATTTTTATCCAGTTATCTAGAGCAGTTCTTGAGTAACTGAAAATCTTCACTTTCATTCCAAAATGATAGCACTAGTTTTTAAGAATAAGAAACATTTCTAAATAATGATCTTGATAACAGCATAGCATTTAGGGCATATAATGTGCAAATTTTGCTTTGAAAATTGGATTGAAAGAAGTTGGTCTTACATTTGGCTCTCAGTGTGTAAGTTTTCAAAACTCTTTTAATATCTGTGGTTAGCGTTTTGTTTGTCTTGTAGATAATATTAATCATCTCTATACTTTATTAGAAGTTACAAGCAAAAGTGTCCTTGTGACTTTACATTTCCTGGTAAATTAACTTCTTGATAGAATGCTTTTTGCTTATTTACACCTGTCTATGCATGTTTTCTTTCTTTCTTTCTTTGTATTTATTTATTTATTTATTTATTTATTTTGCAGTGGATATTGCTCTGCATCATAATGAAGCCAACAGTCATATCTTTCGATGTGTACACTTGAGAAGCATTTGTATTGGATGTGACCATCAAAATGCCCCACATATCACTGCAACACCTACAAGTTTTCTTGCATGGGGTGCTCAGAGTTTCACCTCCGGCAAATATTACTGGGAGGCCCATGTGGGGGACTCTTGGAATTGGGCTTTTGGTGTCTGTAATAAGTATTGGCAAGGGAAGAATCGGAATGGCAATATATATGGAGAGGAGGGACTCTTTAGTCTTGGGTGTGTTAAGAACGACATTCAGTGCAGTCCCTTTACCACCTCCACAATTACACTGCAATATGTCCCAAGACCTACCAGCCACATAGGATTATTCCTGGATTGTGAAGCTAGAACTGTGAGCTTTGTTGATGTTAATCAAAGCTCCCCCATATACACCATCCCTAATTGCTCCTTCTCACCTCCTCTCAGGCCTGTCTTTTGCTGTATTCACCTCTGGCCAGAGACAAATCAGAAATGTGTTCATCTGCTGTGGGAAACCCTTTATCCCAGAAAGCTTTCTTCCTTGTGCCTTATCAAACAGGACAAATAGGTTCTGTTCCATGTCTTGAATTGCATTCTAATGTTATTAAAACTCATTTATTGTGTTACTATTAAATGCGGTAAAAACACTAAAAGTATATGTATTGGTTGTTTATTAATTAATTTCTGAAAAATCATTATTCATGATCATGGCATAAAATATATTCTCTGTTTTCTCTTTTCTTCACTTCTGACTGCCACTGAGTGAAATAATAGAAGACAGACATGTTTGAATGAAGTTACAATCTGCGGAAGACAGTGGGGATCTTTCGCTTCATGCAAAAACTTGGAGTGAAGTCTCAATGATAACTGTGAAGTGTTTCTCTTTCTCTTTATCTAACTATATCGCACTTATCCATCATGTTTCATTGTACTAATCTATCCCTTGAGTTAATATCACCTGACCTTCCATGCTGGGCTTCATTTTGGAATTCTCACCACATATATAAATAATCCCGCATTATTAGTGTGCTCTTCTACATTGAAATACACAAGGTGATCAGAACAATGCTGGATTAATTGAATTTTTTTTAAAAAGTAACTAAATATTGACTCCTACCTCAAAACACACACAATCATTTCCAAATAGATTCAAGTCCTGAAGGTAAGGGGAACATGATACAATATTCTCATAAGCCTTTCTTAACCAGGACAAAAATTAACAATTAAAAAAATTATTTGGTTTATATTAATGATGACTTCTGTGTTTCAAAAAACATGATACCAGAATTGAAATGCAAACCATTAGTGGAGAAAGATATTCACTCGAACATATATAAAATAAAATACAATACATGTGCATGATGAATACTTAAAATGTATTTTAAGTATTTTTCCAGATTCTTCCAGATTAGCATAGAATAAACTTGGATGGCAGAGTCAATGATGAGATTTGCTGTGGAAGTGGGAAACCATTTTTTGCAGAACAGTAGTAATGCTGTGAACTTATGAAAACATCCAATTATTCAGTAGCAACTAAGATGTGTCTCCATAAGATTATTTTACAGATGCGTATCTGAAATCTGAAATTTGGGAGAACATTCTGCTAGTGTTCTCTAGTGAGAAAATACAGCTGGAAGGAAGAAGGGAGGGAAGATGAAGGAGAGAAACAGAATGTGTTTGAGAGAAAATGCTATTTAGACTAAAATAGAATACTTCAGATACCACGACAAAGTGGTTAAGGTGTGTCTTATGGAGCAGAAATGGCAGAAAATACCACAGTAAAGAGATCTACAATTGGATTTTTAGTTCTGGCTTTTATTCTGTCAATGTTGTGGCTTCTAAACACATCAGTAATCTCCTTTGATCCATGTGCTAATTAACAACCCACACTCTGCCCCCTCTCCCAGATTCTTTCATTGTTTTAAACCCGATCTAATTCTAATCCAGCTAGTCACTGTAACAAACATAATCATCTAAGAATTTTAAAAATATTTTTGATGAACTAGTGAATATACCTCATTCTCAATAAAAATACTGTTTGAGAGGAAAAGTCGATGGTATTTAAAACCATTTAAGTGCATCCACGCAGGCAGAGATATACATATATATGTATTTATTTATGTATCTGAGTTAATTGCATCAATTAGAGTGGCTACCTGGATTAGGATTACATTGGGCTTTGCTGATGAAAGAATTCGGAATGTTGTTTGGTTACCCTGTAATGCCTATATGAATATATTAACCCTGTAATTTTATTACTGGAGAAATTCCCTTAGATGTAATCAAGGATGATTGTATAGGGATGTATATTGTTGCACTCTTTCCAATCATGAAAGAGAGAAAAACAAACACACTGTAATGTGGAAATTGTTTAGAAAACTAGAATGCATTTTACTAAACCCTGTAAAAACAAACACCATCTATATGTATCAATATGTTGATACTAACAGTCTTTCTTTTGTCTCTTACGTGACTATCGTTCCTATTTTACCCTAGTATTTTTATTAGGGACAGACATAGTATTTTATTATGGATGGATATAGAAACAAAAATAATTCCCTCTACAGAGGGTATAAAAATTATATATAATTATATATTATATATATAATGTAGTATGTAATATAGGTAAATATTTATGTATTTATATTTTAAATAAAATATATTATATATTAAATATTATATTTTTATTTATATATTATATTATTATTTATATGATAAATATATATAAATATAATAATTATTAACTATAAACAATATTTATGTTATATTTATCATATAAATAATATTTATATTTATCACATAAATAATATTTTATATTTATATTTTATATAATATATTTTATATATAAGAAATTACATATATATAATATAGGGACTCGATTAGTTTCTGCTAGTGTGAAGACAAGTCATATCATATCTAGGGGCCATGATGATAGGAGCAGTCAGAGGATTTCTTGCATTGTGATGAGTGCATATATGTTAAACGAGCCACTTATCAGTAGAATTGATAGCAAGATAACGACTAGGGTTACTTCTTATGAAATTGTTTGGGCTACAACTTGTAATGCGCCAATTAGTGCATAATTTGAATTTAATTGCTCATCCTGATCATAGAATGGAGTAGACGGCTAGGCTTGATATAGTTAGTAAAAATAGGAGGCCTATATTAAAATCAATTAGACCATCTGGTATAGGGAGGGGGGTTCACAATAGGAGAGCGATAGAAAGGGCCAGGGTTGGAGCAATAACATAAAGGGTAATAGTAGATGTTGAGGGCCATAGGGGTTCTTTGCTGAAAAATGTTATTGTGTCAGCGAATGGTTGAAGCAGTCCCTATGGGCTTACAATGTTAGGCCCTTTGCGTAGTTGTATGTAGCCTGAGTTTTCGTTAAGTGAGTGATTTAAAATCAATACCGATAATAATGATAATTATTAAATAGTTATATTAATGATAACAATAAAATTATTAACATTAATTATTAATAATGACTGATATTAACATTTAATAGTGATCTTATTAATTAGAAAACAATAATATTGGGTACCAATAATTAATATTAATAATAATATGAAAACTTTTTATTAGCAATTATTTCTCAATATTGATATTGGTAATTAATATTAATGTTAATAATAAAAAAGTAATAATTAATAATAATATTACCCCTAATACCGCAGTGGGTGTACACCCACATATGATATTGTTCCTAATGTCCAGGGAGGGAGAGAGCATGGTATTACTTTCAATATGGCAGTAGGTGTACACCCATCCGGTGATATTGATCCGAATATCCAGGGGGTGGAGTATGACGTTACTCCCAATACAGCAGTGGGTGTACATCCACCCGGTGATATTGCTCCTAATATTCACGGAAGAAGAGAATGATATTACTCCCAGTATCGCAGGGAGTGTACACTCCTTCTGTGATATCTTTCCTAATATCCGGAGGGGGAGAGGGTGATATTACTCCCAATGTCGCAGGCTGTGCACACCCACACTGCGATATTGTTGCTAATAATATCCAGGAAGGGAGAGGATGATATGACTCCCCATACAGCAGCAGCTGAACACCCACCCTGGGATACTATTTCAAATACCAATGGAGGGTAGAGGGTGATATTACTCCCAATATCGCAGGGGGTGTACATCCATTCTGTGACGCTGTTTTTAATATTCAAAGGCAGAGAAGCTGATATTACTCCCAATATCACAGAAAGTGTACAAACCCGTGTGATATTGTTCCCACTTCTGGAAGAAGAGAAGATGGTATTACTCCCCATGTCGCAAGAGGTGTACACGCACTCTGTGATATTTTTCCTAATATGCAGGGCGGGAGAGGATAACATTATTGTTAATAGCGCAGGATGTGTACAGCCCCCTAGTGATATTGTCCTTAATATTCCAAGGCAGATAGGATATTACTCCCAATATCGCAGAAAGTGTACAACACCCCAGTGATATTGTTCCCATGATCCAGGAGAGAAGAGGATGATATGACTTTCAGTATCACATGGGGTGGACACGCCCCCAGTGATACTGTTTTGAATTTCAACGTGGGAGAGGATGGTATTACTCCCAATATTGCAGGTGGTATAAATACTTCTTTGATATTGTTCCTAATATTCAGGAGTGGAGAAGATGTTATCACTCCCTACATTGCTGACGGTGTACACCCATCTGTGATATTGTTCATCATTTCTAGAGGGGAGGGGATGAGTGTACACCCACTCTGTGATATTTTTCCTAATGTGCAGGTTGGGGGGAGGATAACATTATTGCCAATATCGCAGAGAGTGTACACCCGCCCTGTGACATTGCCCTTAATATTCAAAGCAGAGAGGATGCCATTACTCCCAATATTGCAGAAAGCCTACACTTCCCATTAATATTGGTCCCATGATCCAGGAGAAAAGAGGATGATATTACTTTCGATATCACAGGGAGTGTACACGCCCCCAGTGATATTGTTCCTAATTTCAACGTGGGAGAGGATGATACTACACCCAATGCCGCTGTGGGTAGAAACACTCCTGTGATACTGTTGTTAATATCCAGGGGGAAGAGGATGCTAATACTGCAAATCGTGCAGAGGATGCAGACCCGTCTATGATACAGTTGGTAGTCTCCAGAGGCGGAGAAGCTATTACTCACAAAAACGTAAACACGCTGTGTGTCAACCATGGATCGTAATATCCTGGTGGGGGAGAGGCGGGGTGACATTACTCCCTACACCACGGGAGCCGCCCGCCCCCCTGCGATGTGGATCCTAATATCCAGGCGGGGAGAGGGGAGTGACATTACTCCACTACTAGGAATTTACCTCTACTGCCACACTTGGTTAACACCCTGGGACGTTACTTTCCGTATTCTAGGGGGATGGCGCTGCCAAAATGACAGGGGGTGGACACCCTGCTATAGTATTCGTAATATTGTAAGGGAATGTTCATCCTGATGTCACAGGACTGTACACACTGTGATATTATTCACAATATCCTAGCGGGACATTAATAATAATGTCACAGTGTGTGTACACCTTGTGGTATTATTCGTAATATCCTAAGGGGAGGTTACTTTTATTGTCACACGGCGTGTGTTCCCTTTGATATTCGTAATGTCCTAGAGGGATTTTACTCCTTATGTCACAGGGTTCGTCCACCTTATCAAATTACTCGTATTATCTTTATAAGATGTTACTCCCTATATCACAGGGGGTGTACACTCTGTTGATATTATCATAATATTCTAGGGAAATGTTACTTTTAATGTTTCAGAGGGTGTACACTGTGTGAAATTATTCGTTATAGTTTTGTGGGATGTTACTCCTAATGTCACACGGGGTGTACACACAGTGTAATATTCTATGGAAATGTTACTCGTAAATCACAGGTCCTGTACCCCCTTTAATATTCTTTGTAATATTCTAGGAAAACGTTAGTATGAATGTCACAGGGCATATACACCCTGTCATAAAATTCGTAATATACTAGCGGGAGTTCACTACTAATTTCACAATGCGTGTACACCCTTTGATATTATTCATGTTATCTGAAAGAGATGTTATTACTGATGTCCCGATGCATGTACATTCTCTGACTTTATTCGCTTTATCCTCGGGGGATGTTATTTCTAATATCAAAAGGGGTGTACTCCCTGTGTTATTTTTCATAATATCCTAGGGGAATTTTACTTTTAATGACACAGTGGGTGTACACATTGTAATATTCTTCATAGTATTCTAGAAAGATATTACTCCTCAGGTCACAGGGGATGTACACCGTGTGATATTATTCGTACTCTCATAGGGGACGTTACTCCAAATGTCACAGAAGGTGTAAACACTGTGATATTACCTGAAATGTGTCAGGGAAATGTACTCGGAATGTCAAAGGGCATGTACATCATGTGTGCACAGCCCCTGTGATGTTCTTTGAAATATTCTCGAGGGATGTTAATCCTAATATTACATATGCTGTTAACTATGTGTGAACACCTTTGCGGCATTATTCCTAACATACTAGAAGGATGTAACTCCTAACATCACGTGGGGTATACGCCATGTGTGTACACATCCTGTGATATTATTCATAATACCTTAGGGAGATGCTCATAATTTTACAATTATTTACGTAATATTTTAGTGGGATGATACCCCTAAAGTCTCAGGAGGTGTAAACACAGCGATATTATTCAGAATATTCCAGGGGGATGTTACTCCTAATGTCACAGGTGTGTATACCCTGTGATGTTATTCACACTATACTAGTGGGATATTACTACTAATGTCACCTTCTATGTGTACACCTTCTGAATATTATTCGTAATATCCTGGGAGGACGTTACTCCTAACATCAAGGGTGTACACCCTGTGTTATTATTAGTAATATTCCTGGGGGATTTTACTTTTAAAATCACATGAGGTGTCAACCCTGTGATCTCATTCGTAATATCCAAGGAAGATGTTACTCCTAATGTCACATGGGGTCTACACCGTGGGATACTCTTTGGAATACCCTAAAGGGACGTTATCTTAATGTCATAGGGTGTGTACACCTATTGATACTATTTGTAATATCCTAAGGAGATATTGCTTTAAAAATCACAGTGGGTGTGCACACATGATGTACACCTTGTGATATTGTTCACAATATCCCAGGGAGGTATAACTTTTAATATCACAGCAGGTGTTCTCTATGTGTGTACACCCTGTGATACTATTCATAATATTTTAGGAAAAATGACTCTTCATATCGCAGTGGGTGTACACACTGTGATACTATTCGTCATATCCTACAAGTATATTACTCCTATTGGCACAGTGGTTTAACATCCTGTGACATTATTCGTGGTAATCCAGGGGGATGATTTTCCTAAAG
Source organism: Symphalangus syndactylus (assembly GCF_028878055.3). Taxonomy (NCBI): domain Eukaryota; kingdom Metazoa; phylum Chordata; class Mammalia; order Primates; family Hylobatidae; genus Symphalangus; species Symphalangus syndactylus. The sequence goes on along the minus strand of NC_072428.2, from coordinate 73,198,904 downwards.
TCACAGGGTGTGTACACTCTGTGATATTATTCGTAATATTCTTGGGGGATGTTACTCCTAACGTCACAAATGTGTACACCCTGTGATATTATTCAAAATATACTAGCTGGATATTGTTACTAATGTCACAATGCGTGTAAAGCTTGTGATATTGTTTGTAATATCCTAAGGGGATGTTACTCCTATTTTCACAGGGGGTGTGCTTTCTGTGCTATGATTCCTAGTATCCCAGGGGGATGTTACTCCTACCATACAAATTGTGTGCACTTTGTTATATTATTCATCATATCCTAGAGTGATGTTACTCCTCATGTCAAGGGAGTGTACATCCTGTGATGTTATCCGTCACATTCTAGGAAGAGGTTAAGTCCTAATATCACAGAGGGTGTGCAATATGTGAAGTTATGCATTATAGTTTCAGGGGATGTTACTCCTAATGTCACACGGGGTGTACAAACAGTGATATTATTTGTAAGGTTTTTTGGGTATGTCACTCCTAATATCACAGGGGCTGTACACTCTGTCATATTATTTGTAATATCCAAAAAAATGTTACCACTGATGTCACAGGCGGTGTATACCTTGTGGTATTATTCCCAACATTGTGGGATGATGTTACTCCTAATGTCACAGAAGGTGTTCACACTATGATAATATTCACAATATCCTAAAAGGATGTCACTACTGATGTCACCATGCATGTACAAAATCTGATATTATTTCTTATATCCTCGGGTGATGTTACTTCTTATGTCACTGGGGGTGTACTCCCTGTGATATTATTCATAATATCCTAGGTGGATGTTACTTCTAATGTCACAGTGGGTGTACCTTTTGCGATATTATTCATAATATTTTAGAAAGATGGTACTCCCAATGTCACACAGGATGTACACCCTGTGAAGTTATTCCTAATAGTTTTGGGAGCTGTTACTCCTAATGTCATCCATGGTGTATACACAGTGATATTATTCATAATATTTTATGGAAATGTTACTCCTAATATCACAGGGGCTGTACATCTTGTAATATTATTCATAATATCCTAAAGAAATGTTACCTCTAATGTCACAGGGAATGTACACCGTGGGATATTGTTCCCAATACTGTAGGGGGATGTTACTCCTAATATCACAGGGGGTGTTCACAATGTGATACTTTTCATAATATCCTAAATGGATGTTACTGCTAATGTCACAATACATGTACATCCTCTGTATTTGTTCATTATATCCTTGGGGGAGGTTACTCCTACTGTCACACGGGGTATACTTCCTGTGATGTTATTCCTAATATCCTAGGTGGATGTTACTCCCAATGCCACAGGCGCTGTACATTTTGTGATATTATTTGCATTATCCAAGAAAGATGTTACTCCTCAGGTCACAGGGGATGTACACCCTGTGATATTATTTGTACTATCCAGGGGACATTAATCCAAATGTCACAGAAGGTGTACACTCTCCGATATTACTCGTAATGTGTCAGGGAACTGTAATCCTAATGTCACAGGGCATGTATGTTATGTGTGCACACCCCCTGTGATGTTATTTGTAATATTTTTGAGGCATGTTAATCCTAATATTACATACGCTGTTATCCATGTGTGAACAACTTTGTGGTGTTACTCCTAACATACTAGAAGGATGTAACTCCTGACATCACATGGGGTATTAGCCATGTGTGTACACATTCTGTGATATTATTCATAATATCTTAGGGAGATGCTGCTCCTAATTTTACAAGCTATGTACATTATGGGTGTACACCCCCTCTGATATTATTTGTAATATTCTAGAAGAATGTTGCTGCTAATGTCCCTGGGGGAGTACACCATGTGTATTACATGTATATTACATTTTTACACTACTTTCCAGGAGTCAATCAATTTTGTCAATCAATTCACTATTCTTGTTGCCAGAAGGGTAGAGATAATTACAGATCACAGATCTGTCTAGCATTAGCTAAGGACGTTTTCTTACAGAGATGGATGCATGTGTGTGCCTGCGCATGTGTGTGTGTGTAATTCAATCATAATTCAAAGGTTTAAGCGTTGTGTGGGTGGAAGATAATTCATTCTGACTCCTGGCTTCAGAGTCCCATGTTTATTGGGAGAAAAGAGGGTCACGCTGGGAAGAATAGTAGCCCTGTGCCCTCCAGAACTGCAGCATGCTTGGGAATTGTGAGGCTTCCTGCCTTCCAGGAGATTTTGGAACTAGGAGGATGTCACCAGTGACTAGCACAGTACCACCTTCCTTACATCTGCCTGTCATCCCTCCTCAGGGCATCCAAATGTGGCCCTCTCCTTAACTTCTTCCTCTGCTTCTCTTCTCACAACCCTGGGATCTGAACATTCTCTTTACCTCTGCACAGTATCTACTTAGGGAAGCCCCAGCACCTGCTGCAGTCAGGGCCGCAGCCCTGAGCTGAGTCTAGTAGAAATTTTGTGAACTAAACATAGAGCAAGAAATGTAAATTAGTGCAGCCACTATGGAAAACAGTCTGGAGATCTCTCAAAGAACTTATCACGGAGCTACCTTTTGATACAATTATCTCATTACTGAGTATATACTCAAAAGAAAATACATCATTCTACCAAAAAGACACATAACCTCCTACGTTGATGGCTGCACTATTCAAAATAGCACAGACCTAATCAACCCAGGAGTTCATCAATCGTAGACTGCATAAATAAAATATGGTACATATACACCATGGAATACTATACAGCCGTAAAAAGAATGAAATCACATCCTTTACAACAATGTGGATGGAGCTGGAGGCCTTAATTCTAAGCAAATTCACGCAGGATAGAAAGCCAAATGCTGTATATTCTCACTTACATGGGGGAGCTAAATATTGAACACACATAGACATCAATATGGGAAAAATAGACTCTGTGGACTACTTGAGGGTGGTGGGAGAAGGATGGGTTAAAAAAATACCGACTGGGGGCGGTCTCTGCAGCCTGCCTTGCCTGTCTCTCTCTGGGATCGCTCCTCCTCCTGCTCCTCTCCAGCTCCTGTTGGGCCTTGTGACCAGCTGGTTACCTATAGGCAGGCCTCCATTCAGAGTAGCATTGCCTCAGAGATGGGTCTTGTCAGTCCGCACCCCACCCCCAACCCAGTTACACTCCCCTGAGACCTGGTTCCCTGTTGAGGTCACTCAGTGCAAGGAGACCCGGGACGTCGCGGCCCGCTCTCCCCACCAGCGCTTCTGCCCTGGCGTGGGAGGCACCACACTCTCCTCTGCCCTGTGCCAGGCCTGAAGGGGCCCCTTCAGATCACATCCGCCACCACAGCCGCTGCCTCACACCGGAGAGCATGACACAGTGGTGGCTTTCCCAGTTGGCTGCCACACAGGAGCTCTAGATGCTTAGCCCGCCCCGTGGAGAGACCTAAAATCAAGGCATGACTTAACAGCTTATTTTGTAAGAGAAAAGCTCAACCCAAAGGCAGATTGTTAGTTTGGACTTTATTGCAAGCAGAACTGCTGTGATGTGCTTTTAGCACTGAAGTGAGTTCCAGGCTAAGAAGAGTAAGTGGCTTCTCTGCTTTCCCTCCCAAGCACAAGTGTATTCACCTTGCAGACTTGAATCACTGAAGATGTAAGCCAGCTGTTACTCTCATTTTGGGAGACACCCTGTGGACAGCATGAAGACTGTCCTTGATTGAAGTCTTTAGTAAGCAGGAAGGAGTCAAGGTTAAAGAATGTGTTTGCTTACCCTGGACTACAGTATTTTGGAAAATGAACCAAGGCTTGGGTTTTGCTCTGGAAGCCTGTCCTGCCTGCTTCTGTAATCTGGCGCTCTGCATCCAGATCTTGGCCCTTTATGGACACCACCGTCTGTTACTCTTACAATTCTCTGCTCTTTTGGGAGTTCAGACCTGGCACTTTATTTCACTTCTGAGCTACCCTCTGCCATCCAGAAACTTAGTGGACCTGTAGAACTATATTGTTCTGCTAAACCTGTGACCACTCACATCTCAAGGTCGCATAATGGAAAAAATAGAATAGAAACATGGAATACATTAAGATTCATCAGCAGACTTTGACAATTTTTTTCTCTTAACTCCTCCCTTTTGGGTTACTGCCAATGCATTTTCAACAATAGGTCAATGTTGTTGTAAGTGGCCCTGTAGCAGTATCCACAGCAGTTCTTGGTGATTTTGATTCATCCACAAAGCATTTTATTACAGCAAAATAATAAAGGTGCTGGTTTCATTGGCTGCAGGGTACCAGAGAGTAACCACAAAGCTGAGATGTGCGCTAAAATCCGGGGAAGAGGCTGAAGCATTCCACAAAGAATTACTTAAATCCTCCACAAGAACATCTGTAGATTTTGAATGTATCCTTGGAGGACAAGGGATCATACAAATGTGCAGCTTATAATCCGGCCACACTTGAATTAAAAGTTGAACCCATTGGCCAAAAGCTCCTTGTGAGTGACCTTTCTTCAGATGATTTTGGCATTCTTCCCCTGCTCGTTCACAGGTATTAGCTGTTCATTCACATGTACCTTTGGAGTGTGTGTTTAGTGGGGTCCTGGCTCCTCAAGTGTGTTGGCTAAAGAACAGGCAGCATATTGCCCCGGGAAGCAATTGGAGAAGGTTGTGTTCTCATCTTGCCATAGATAGCATTGACCCAGTGGACTCTGGGAACGATTTCTGCATGGTGGGAAACAACTCTGGAGATGTAAAATATGTGGCATCCATGGTTAATGTACTTGAACACGCTCCTACACTAAGGGACTACAGGATCAGATAGTGTCTCTACTTTCCACAGAACACTTTATCTCTGATGTTTGTAGGAACCCAGCTGCCAACCATAACTGGTTTCATAATGCACAGCCTAATCATCCTTCCTCAAGACATTGAACTGCAGGAAATTGACTGAAATTCAGTGGGGTTATTATGCAAGATACTAGGCTACACCAGTGTTTAGCAGATAATGAGATTGGATTTATGCAGTCCACTGGAAGACTTGAAATGGAAAAAGGCAATGGATTCAAGCAAGTTATAATTTTGGCACCAGCAAGAACAAAAGTGGTAGACGGAGACGTTGTTACTCTGTCCTTCAATGCCAACAGGCTGTTGGGTCTGGTCATTTGTTGGTATGACAGCCACGGATTGATAACCAGCCATCTCTCTTAAGTCCTTAGATCTAAATCTCAAAAGTCAAACTTTCCAAGACCTGGAATCTTGGACCTAGAGCCTGTCTACTTCATCATGTCCCAAGCTTGCTTGAGCTCTCTCCATACTCAGGCTGTGATGCAGGAGCATGTGGAGAAAAACATCTGTGAAGCCACAGATGAACATGGTACCATGCAGGTAGAACCACCTCTCACGGTTGTCCTTTTTGAAACAAACAGAAGGAGAAATAGTCTCACTTTTTGTTGCTACTCAGAATAATGAAGAAGAAAATAAGAGATGGTTCAGAAACTGGATTATTCAGCTCATTTCCAGAGAAAGTACATCACGGTGCAGTTTCTAGAAACATCAGAGAAAAATGCCAGTGGTATCTCTGTTCCTGAGGCCCCCACCAAATTGAAACCCTACAGACTCTCATACCAGATACATATAACCTGGTGTGGAGGGCAGACAAGGAAAGTGGACTGCCCATCAATGCCTATTTTGTGACGTATCAAAATCTGGACTATGACGTTGATGTGATGGGAAGTTGGCACAGGATTTGAATCCCAGGAAGTGAAAGTGAGCTTCATTTAGCTGAAATGGAGCCATCTGGTCTTTATGAACTCTTGCTGGTAGCAAGAAGTGATGCAAGTGAAAACCTGCCTGCCATGCTTACCTTCTGAACCAGCAAAGAAAAAACAGCATCATCAAAAAGCACCCAGACATCCTCTCAACCCGTAGGCACCCACAAGTATCCTGTTGTTTCAGAAGCTGCAAACAACAATTTTGGAGTGGTGCTTACAGATTCATCTAGGCACAGTGGTGCCTCAGAGGCATCAGATAACGTGATTATCTCCACTGCATCAGAGACGTTGGTCTATGTCACTTGATTTCCTTGGGCAATTGGGAATTCTTCAATCGCTGCCTTCAAGGTCAAATATAAATGGATGAGGACCAGTGACTGGCTGGTGGCAGCTGAACATATCTTTCCTTCCAAAATTCCTGTGCAAGTTTGTAGTATAGAACAAGGTTCAACATAATAATTTTGGATCATTGCAATCAACCATTATGAAGAGAGTTTTCAGAGGTCAGCGTCTCATCCTTATCAGGTGACTGGGTTCCCCAGTGTTTTTTCCAACTGTGCAATAACGCACCTCACATTATATACACAGAGGCTGTCAGCGTCACTCAGATTGTGCTAATGTGGACATACATTCCACGAAGTAACAATAACACTTCCATTCTTTTGTGTCTATTACTGACCCACAGATAATGACAACGACAATGTTTATAAGAAGGATGTTACAGAAGGTTCAAAGGAGTGGCACATGATTGGCCATCTGCTGTCAGAAACTTCCTATGGCATTAAAAAATGCAGTGCTTCAGTGAAGAAGTAAGTGAGTTTAGCAATGTGATGATCTACGAGATTAAAGTGAAATGTGCTCCTGGAGCTTCTGAGTATCTGAAAGGCTTGAGTTCCCCTCTGAATTCCTCAGGAAGTGAAGGAAATGCGAGGCCAGTAACCAGCCCTCACAGAAGCAGTGACATGTTATATCTGATCCTTGGCTGTATGCTAGGTGTCTTGGGCCTCATTCTTATGGTTTTCATTGAATCGTGCCTGTGGAAGTATCGCCAGCAGAATATCATACAGAAATATGACGCTCCAGGATACCTCTATCAAGGATCAGATATTAATGCGCAGATGATGTAATAATATACCACTCTCTCAGGAGCAAATGAGATAAATGGAAGTGTTCATGGAGGCTTACTGAGCCATGGCGGTCACAGCAGTGGCTGTTCCCACCTTCACCATAGGGTTCTCAATGGGGTCAGTGTAATCGTGAATGGGAGCTTAAATGGAGGATTTTACTCTGGGCACACCAACTCTCTTACAGCAATGGGAATGGAACTGGAGGTTGTAATCCTAAGCAAATTAATGCAGGATCAGGACATCAAATGCTGTATGTTCTCACTTATAATTGGCAGCTAAGCATAGAATACAGAGAGACATCAGTATGGGCAAAATAGACTCTGTGGTCTACTTGTGAGTGAAGGGAGAGGGATGGGCTTAAAAAACTACTTATTAGAGGCAGACTCTACAACCAGCCTCGCTTTTCTCTCACAGGATCCCTCCTCTTGCTCCTGGCATGCTCTGGGCAGCCCTGAACCCGCCGGGTTACATGTCCACTCCCCTCCGCCTGGAGGAGCGCTGCCGCGCGGGCGCGCCCCAGGTCCCCTACCCTGAACCCTGATGCCGGGCTCCAGAATCAAGGTGCCAGAAGAACCAGGACCCAGCGCCCGCCTGACCTACCAATCGCCTGCATCTTGGCCTGCAAGACACCGCGCCCTCCTCTGCGCGGCGTGGTGCGTGGAGAGACCCCTTCAGATCACAGCCGCTGCCACCATAGCCACCACCATAGCAGCCGCCACCATAGTAGCCGCCGCGGGCGGCCGAGGGAAGGACCTGAGGGTGGCTTTCCCAGCCGGCGGCCCCACAGGGACTCTGGACGCTTAGCCCGCCCGGCCGAGAGATCTAAAATCAAGAAATGACTTAACAGCTTATCTTGTAGGGGAACAGCTCAACTCAAAGGCAGATTGCTAGTCTGGACTTTATTACAAGCAGGACTGCGGTGATGTTTATAGTACTGAAGTGAACTCCATTGTAAGTACAGAAAGTGGCTTATCTGCTTTCCCCCCCCGAAGCACAATCATATACACCTTGCAGACTTGAATCACTGAAGATGTAAGCCAACTGTTACTCTGAGTTTTGGAGACTCCCTGTGGACAGCATGAAGACTGATCAAAGTCTTCAGTAAGCAGAAAGGAGTCAAGGTAAAGGAATGCGTCTGATTACCCTGAATTGTAGTACCTTGGAAAGTGAATCAAGGCCTGGGTTTTGCTCTGGAAGCCTGCCTTGCCTGCTTCTGTAATCTGGCGCTCTGCATGTGAATCTTGGACCCATATGGACACTGCTGTATGTTACTGTCATGATTCTCTGCTCTTCCATGAGTTCAGACTTGGCACCTTATTTTACTTCTGAGCCACTCTCTACCGTCCAGAAACGTGGTGGACCTGTAGAACTACATTGTTCTGCCAAACCTGTGACCACTCATAGCTCATGGTTGCATAATGGAAAATAGTAGGATAGAAACATGGAACATATAAAGATTCATCAGGGAACTTTGACAGTTCTTTCTCTTAACTCCTCTCTTTGAGTTTCTACCAATCCCTTGCCAAAAATAGCGTTGGTATTATTTTGAGTGGCCCTGTAACAGTATCCGTGGCAGTTTTTGGTGATTTTGGTTCATCCACAAAGTGTGTTGTTACAGAGGAGGAAAAAAGTGCTGTCAGGATAATAGAAACGATGTCATCTGCGTTCGCACAGAAAATCCAGAAGAGTTCAGCAGAGGAGACAGCTGTGAGTATTCAGAAACCGACAGCAACAATTTACGTTGGAATCCTCTTGTTTTGCCACCTATCTCAGAGGACGGTGCTGAAAAGACAACATGGCCTCCACCTGGTGTTCCTTTGGACAGCCTCTCACGGGTCCTCCAGCGGCCCCAGGAAACCGGAGGATGTGCAAACAACCAGTCATCTTCTGACTTCAAGCCGGTAACCAACTGCACAAAACAGGCCTGGGAGTGAACTGTGTGAAGGATCTTAATTCAAATCGGAGAAAATCATTATTTTTTTTGCAGTATAATGTCATGTGAATGTGTCTTAAAACGTGTGCCCTTTTATATTATTTATGCCTGAAAAGTTTTCTTACCCGTTGCTTCCTTGCTCTCAGTAAGAAACAACCTTGTTTTGCATAGCTTTCAATCACCTGGAGGGCAGAGGGATCATTCCAAATTTTCTAACAACTGTAGTGGCAGTAAGAACTCCTCATGCAACTGATTCCATCTCTTGGCTGCTTCAGCGCAGAGGAAATGCAGGGGCCAATCGAAGGTTGCCACCAGCCAGGTTTTCAGATGGAAAACCGTCTTTCAATAGTGTATTATCAGACTTTCTGACAACTCTTTGAAGTCAACCACGGTTTTGACCCGGTGTTTATAATAGCAGACCTGGCTGATGAATTTTAAAAGAGTGCCTTCCACTAAAGTGGTAATATGACCAGACAACATTCTCTCTATCTGCACGTGGGCACAAGTGATGTTCAGTCTTCTAGTCACTAGTCATAAGCAGTGTCGTGGACATGGTAGAGTGCAAGATGTAGTTGAATGATTGCAGTATGCGGAAAAGGAACCGAGGCCAGAGAGACAAATAATGCTTTACTATCCCTCTGCTTTAAAATTACATTGATTCATAAAATGGCCGGTGTGGGGCTCTTTTTGACTGTTTCTAAGAGTAGGAACAAAATAAGACTTGAAGTCGTGGCTTGAAAAGAAAGATAGACATTTTCAGAAGAAAAAAGGGGAGGGCTGCAGGGAGCCTCTCTTGGAGGGAGCTCTTCCGTCTGCTCCATTAGCCTAGGAGCATGCTCATGGTGTCACACTGCCAGAAACTAGTCATCCTCTCACTTCCAACAGGGGCAACAGCCTGAAGGTGTGAGTGTCAGAAAATACTTATTTTGGAAGAAAAGGTGTTTGTCGTTGTTGTTGTTTATTTTCTGAAGTTTCCTGACTTTTTTTTCCAGAATGTCTTCCTTTTAAACAGGCACCTAAAGCACTGGTCAGCAGAACTCCTGACCACTGCTGCCTCTGCGTGACAAGGACATTGGAGCTATCTTTGGAATGATCATTTCCACATTAATAAATGATTATGATATATTTTTTAAAAACTACCTACTGGGTACTATGCTGACTACCAAGGTGACAGGATCCATATTCCAATGACAAGGGTAATGCAGACATACAATTCTGTAGTCATTTAAATTTTAATAGCATTATACTCTTTTAACCATCTTAACCTCGTATACAATCTCATTGTATATTAGGATACAGCTATTAGAGCAATAAGGAAGAATGGATAAATACAGTCAGCTTTTTATTTTTGTTTTGTTTTGTTTTGTTTTTGAGACAGGTTCTCACTCTGTCGTCCAGGTTGGAGTGCAGTGGTAAGATCATGCCTCACTGCAGGGTCGACCTCTCCAGATCAAGCAGTCCTCCCACCTCAGCCTCCCAAATAGCTGGATACAGGCCGAAGTGTCATGGCTGAGTAATTTTGTTGTTGTCATTGTTGGAGAGACAGGGTCTCACCCTGTTGCCCAGGTTTGTCTCCAACCCCTGGCTCAAGTGATCCTCTCACCTCATACTCTAAAACAGATGGGACTGTATATATACACGTGTATATATATTTATATATACACGTGTATATATATGTATATATGTATATATATGTATATATGTATATATATACACGTGTATATATATGTATATATATACATATAAATTTATAATATAATATATAATATATATTTTATATATATTATATATGTATATATAATATATATGTATTATATATATTATATATAAATATATATAATATATATTTTCTATATATTATATACACGTATATATATTATATAATATATATTATGTATGCGTATATATAGTATATATATGTATATATATATAGTATATATATGCATATATATAGTATATATACGTATATATATGAAAAATAGTGCTTGGAAAATTAGCTTACTAATTGAAAAATATACATATGAATGACTGCTTTGAAATATATATATATAAAATATACATGCACACACATATAAATGTGTATATATATATATATAAACCTTTATCTGAGAGTAGGTATGCTCTTGGCTTCTGAGATGAACATATTCACAATGATAAATATTTACTATGAATTCAGCTAAACATGAAACTCAGCAATATTCATATCTATTTACCTCTATTTCTACCTAAATCGGTATTTCAATAGTTGTGGCTAAGCCTTCCTAGTTAGTTAGATTTTTATCCTTTACCATTCAATGTGTATGTGGCTTGGAAACTGTTTTCACAAATCAGGAAGTTGACAATTATGTCCCACATTCAGTGGACTAACAGCTCAGAGATCCTCTCTCTGGTTACTGCTAAGACAGTGCATGGTGAGTCTTCCAGATCACCGGAGACGATTGTGATTTTATTTTTAAGTCTAGCTTCTAGGAATCACTCCCTGGAACAGAATAATTTATTGTTCACCCAGTGTTCACTCAGAATTTGTGCTTTAGCTCTTCAGCCAGTAGGGCTAAAGGCTCTTTATTGATGAATCATTGGTTATCTTGGGGAGTGCTTACAAATTTGTCCGCGTTCCACCTTGATTGCTCTTGAGCGGGTGCAGGCTTTCACAGATACACAGCCTTCCAGATCTCCAGAAATTAGTGATCCAAAGACACTTTTTCTTGGCTTTCTCTTTGCCTGGTTTTCTCTGGTGAACTTCTGGCTGGCTGCCAGAAGTTTATTTGTTGCTACAAAGCATGTTAAAGATTCCAAGTTCCTCTTTAATGTTCCTAACCGAGGTCTCCATTGTTTTTGACGCTTGGGAATGTACCTTTTCATGACCGATTCAAAATCAATCATTAATGTGAGACATTGAGCAAAGCTCTCAGTTTTTACGGCCTGTCAGTCCTCCTAGATGAATCTCTACATCACTGCAAAGGAGTTGACAGTGGCTTCTCTAGCACTCACACACGCTCTACGAGTCTGTGCTGGAGTAGGTAAGGGGTTGGTGTCTCCCAGTGTTTTGTCTTATCCCTTGAGGGACGGAAGATACAGCCAGTGGGAAACTTGGGCATAGCAATGCTAGACATGCTGTTCGGGGTGTAGATTCTACCCTATCAGTGGAGGTTGTATGTGCATTATCTCATCCAGTCCTCACAAGTATAAGAGAAATATATTTCTCTCATAAACTTATAAGAACAGCCAATTCAACTGAAGTTTAAATTATTGGCCATATTTATGCCAGGCCTGGTGGCTCACGCCTATAATTCCTAGTACTTTGAGAGGCTGAGGTGGGGGGATCACTTTCTCTTACAATTGTAGGACAGAATAAGATAATTCACTTAAAATTTGATTATCCACTGCCTGTATCTAGTATTCCTTCTATTAATTCAAGTCATTGTTTATGAAGGAATTTTCATATTTTTGTGAATTATTCTTAAACATTAAGAACTATTCTTATGAAGGGGCAATCATAAAGTAATTCATGTTCAAGAACACATTTTAAGACACACATTATTCTTATAATGAAAGAGAGTGAAACACAAATAATTTAAACTTCAGTTGAATTGGCTGTATTTAGGCCTGGCATAGTGGCTTATGCCTATAGTCCCAGCACTGTTAGAGGCTGAGGTGGGAGGATGACTTGAACTAGGAGCTTGAGAGAAGCCTGGGCAACAGGGTGAGACCCTCTGTTTCCAGCAACAGCAAGAACAGAATTACTCAGGCATGACAGTTCAGCCTGTAGTCCAGTTATTTGGGAGGCTGAGGTTGGAGGATTGCTTGATCTGGGGAGGTCGAGGCGGCAGTGAGACGTGATCTCATCAGTACACTCCAACCTGGGCAACAGAGTGAGAGCCTGTCTCAAAAACAAAACAAAACAAAGGCAAAATGTTGACCGTGTTTATCTATTCTTCTTTATTGCTCTAATAGTAGTATTCTAATATACAATGAGATTATATACAAGATGAGGATGGTTAAAACAGTATAATGCTATTAAAATATAAATGACTCCAGAATTGTATGTTTGCATTCCTCCTATCATTGAAATAACCCATTATGCAACCTATCTGTCATTAAACTTTTGGATCAGAGTTACTCTTTATAAATGGAGTCGGCCTTTTTAGACTTTGTTCTCAGCAATCCTCATTAAAGGAGGCATTCCTAGATTGCTTTAAATAAATTCAAAAAACACATATCAGAAACTGTTGATATGTTTGTTGTGTGCCATATTGTCAGTAATTAGATTAAATACTAGAAAATACACCATTAAATATGATATTTGATATACAGTTGGACCTCCATGTGCATGGGTTCTGCACTCATGGATTCAACTAATCATGGATTAAATAATTCAGGAAAAAATGGAATGATTACATTTCACTGAACATGTGCAGACATTTTTTGCTCATCATTATTCCCTAAATAATACAGTGTAACAACTACTTACATAGCATTTACATTGCATTAAGTATTTTAAGTAATCTAGAGATAATTAAAGTACATTGGAGGATGTGCCTAGGCTACATGCAAAGACTTCCCCATCTTATGTAAGGACATCTGAGGATTATTAGCATCTAAGGAGTTTGGCATCTGTGGGGAGTCCTGGAACCAATTTCCAGTCGATACTTAAGGAAAGTCTTCATACAAAATTAACACAATCAAAATATAGGTATTTCTGATAATAAGGATATTTTACTGCACATGTATTTTAAAAACTTCAAAGACCTAAATAAATTTGCAGTTTTCTTAAAATGTAATGAGGCTTCTGAGTATTCTGTATTTTCTGAAGCAAAAAGCGAGTCTTACTTTCTATTCTGGTAATGACATGTTCCCAGGTAATTTTCTGTAGGATGCCATTGGTGAAATTACTAAAATCTTACAGGTTTTCAGTCTTTTTATCTGTATCATTGTCACTCTCTTAAGATCTGTGTCCATCAATAGTTTGTTCCTGAGCTAAAGAAAATTGACTGAGCCTATCAATTGGATAAGCAGTCCAATTTATAACTTTATTAAATAATATTTCTCAGTATCCCTGTTGATTTTGGTTACATTCGGTAGCCAAAATCAAAAGGAATACAGGGGTAAATTTGGCAGCCTTTTAAACAGTTGTATAATATGATTTTATCAATTATTTTGTGCATTTATTCTTTTATTCAAACAGACAATTAATGAATATCAGTTGTATTTTAAGCATTGTGTACTTTCTTGGAATATACCTGTGTGTAGTACAAACACAATCCTCTTCTTGTAATCTGAGAAGCAGAAAAGATGCCTACTATTACACTGTGAGTTTTACAAAGAAAAGTGTAAGGTTTTCTGAGTCTTTAAAACAAATAGCCTAATCTAGTCCAGGAGCTAAAGAAAGAATTCCCTGAAGAAATGTTGGAACTTACACTTGATGAAATGGGACTTAGCAGATGTGGAACAGAGAAAAGAAAATTCCAGTTCAGGAGGAAGTAACCTGTGCTCTTGCATTAACCCATCAGTTTGGATAAACACACTCGGGTATTCATTTACCTGGGCTGGCTTGGAAATCAAGGGAAAGAAAAGATACAGCATAAAAGAAAAGACATGCCCAGTATTCTAAGAGAGAGTAGTTTAATGAAAATCAAAACAAATGCATACCTCCACACTTTTAAAAATGGTACAAAGTTTCATAGAAAAAGATAAAGAATGTCAAGTATTCAGTAGGTTAGCATTCTCAGAAGTTGGTGTTTCTGATACCTTCAGTCATGTTACTGACCTATCTCTGATTCTTTGAGTGCAAATCCAAGAAAGCATAGCAAAGCAATCTTGTAAGAGGGTAAGGGAAAGAACCAGAGAGGCTACAGATGAGAAAACTGTTGGCCACATTAACAGAGCTTACGATGCCACATTCATCATCTAGAAACACCCAAATCTGGCCTAGAGGCCTTTCTGGATACTGAGATAATAGTGGGGAAGTGGTCTTGATATGACACCGGTAGCCTTCTTGACACAAAAAAGTAGAAAAATTTTCTTGGAGTTAACCAGCACGTCATTTCTCATTGTCCAAGAATCATTGCAAAATCCAACAGCCCAGTTCCAACACTGCCCAACATCCACCTCTCAGTAATATCTTCGAAGGGTGAATGGCAGGTCTCGCCATCAAGAAAACACTTAGATTTTGTTGGAGTTGGGGCAATGTTGAGATCATCAGAACCAAAGAGTAGCTGTCTCACAACTTCAAACAAGGGGAATGTACCAAGTGGTTATTTTATTATCCCAGGAAATATGCACTGCAGGAATAAGAAAACAGTCACATGAAAACATAGTGTTATAAACTTCTAATGGATGTGGGCTTTACATAGTGTCTACATATGCCAGGTTATCCCTGGAAATATGGTTCAGGACAGCAGGCACATAAAGGAAGAAATATGTGCTTAGATTTAACGATTGTGCTATCCTTCCTTATCGAGGAGTCCGTACGGACTCCCAGAGCCCAGTCCCAAGAGTTGTCCACATCCAGTTCCCAGTAGTGTTTGCCAGAGGAGAAGACCCAGGCTCCTCATGCAGCAAAATTGTCAGATCTGTCAGAATGCAAAGATTCATGTCTAAACATCAAACTTCTGACATCCTCAAACAGTCTGATATTGTAATTGGTTACTTCCCAAGTGAAGGAAATTTCCACGGTGGAAAAAAGAGAATGTTCCAGTGAAAAGCAGTTTATAAATTCTTAGGTTCAGATAAGAAAGAGATTCTCACAAGAAAACACAGGTCAAGATTAGAAAGAAACTTCTGTCTGCAAAAATATTGGAATCAAAGGGTGTTAGGATATCTGCACAAGGAAACGCCTAAACTTCAATGATCGCAATTTCTATAAACTCAAAAAGCATAAACGGGACGAAGGTCATGTCTATGTCTAGTTAGCGACCTTTCATAACAACTGAAAACTGGAAGCTCTTGCACTGCAGCCAAGTCCATAGCAATAAAATTAACCTTCATTGTCTCTTCTCTGTCAGGGCAGAGCAGGAGGCTTGGGACAGGAGATGAGGTGGGGAGCCATTCTTAGACCCAAATACAAAAGTTATCACTTTGCCAAAAATATTATAATCTGCCACTTAATCTAGTCAATTCATATTTAAAGAGAAAATCTCAATCTGCCTTCTGAAAAGTGCAGCTTCCTTGCAAGAATTATCTGACTTTCATGCCAGATTCAGGCACAGACATCTTTTATCTGCTGGATTTATCATGATCTATCCTGGAGTTCTATCTAAGGCCTCATCAACCAACAAATCACGTTCCTATCGGTCACAGATTCTCAAGATTTGCATTGTTATATAAGTTACTCGTGTATGCTTTAGATGATTAAAATGCACATGATTAAAATTATAAATGCTATGAAACTTCACCTGAAATGTATTTGAAAAAGCACTGTCACTCAAATCAGCCATTAACTGCACTGAATTTGAAATTGAAATGTCCTGAATTAATTCAGTTCTGTATACTTCCTGTAATAATTGTATACAGGAAATTGTATCACGGTTGAAACATACATGAATGGTTCCACATCCTAAAGAGCTCTTCTGCACATTTTACTTTTCTAAGAAATTTGTTATATGGCTGATTCCACCATCTTTTATTTAGTTTTGTCTGTTTGATGACAATGAAACTATAAATATAAATACCTATTCACAGGCTATTTTCTTCTAGATGAAAGATCATTACACTGGGAAAGCTGCCCATAGAAAACCAGAATTGAAGGCATTGCATGTGGATCCCACCAAGAGGGTGACACTCACCTAGAAAGCGGTTGAACCTATCCACCAGCCCAGTGATGGGCCCTGTAGTGAGCTCTGGATTCACAGGCTGGGGCACGTGCAGCAGCACGGACTCACTCCTGCAAGGAAGTAGGTTGAGTTGGTTAAGTTTCTGATGTCTGTGTTTAAGAAATAGATTCCAACAGAAAATGCTTCATTCAAACCCACTTCTGACATTGTAATGTACCTCCACAATCCTAGGATGGGTTTCTGGCTTTTAGGGAGTCTTTCTAACTCTTCACTCCATTTCTAACCTACTTCCACTGAAAAATAAATGCCTCTCTCCCTATCTGCCACCAAATAGTTGATCTCTAATTATGATTCTGAATCCTAAAAAGAGGCAATCTTATTCTAGCAACTTCTGCATTGAACTCTTCAAAACATAACCCCCTGAGTTACTTGGAAAAGTAAGAAAAGTTTAATGTCTGATAAAAGGCATAGGTAACATTCAACATACAACACAAACACATGAGTACAGACACACACCCACACAATCACACTGACACATTGTGGTGTTAGTAAATTATGTTTTCACTTTGTTGGAAACAGCTTGATGTTTTTCATAGCATGCCTTGTGCTCCAGCTTGCACTGATGGCAAATAACATACCTTGCCACCATGTCTTCCAAATCCTGTAGAGAGAGAGAGAAAAAAAAAATGACTTCTTTAGAAAGTTGTTATTCCTTTTGGGTGAGGTGGCTCACACCTGTAATCCCAGAACTTTGGGAGGCCAAGGTGGATGGATCACCTGAGGTCAGGAGTTCCAGACTAGCCCGGACAACATGGCAAAAACCCATCTCTACCAAAAGTACAAAAAAAATTAGTTGTGTGCGGTGGTGCATACCTTTATTCCCAGATACTAGAGAGGCTGAGGTAGGAGAATCGCTTGAACCAGGGAGGCAGAAGTTGCAGTGAGCTGAGATTGGGCCACTGGACTTCAGCCTGGATGACAGAACACTCCCTCTCAAAACAAACAAACAAACAAACAAACAAGTTGCTATTCTGCGGATCTGCTATTTAGGTTTCGAAAACTTTAGAATTACCACATACTATCACTGCAACAGTTTTAAAATGTATTCTCATCTCTAACACTTATTATACCTGTAAGACCTATTGACATAATCTATTTCTGATAAATTCAGGACCCTAAATTTGAGTGAGAGGGAAAGGTGTGAGTAGTGACTGCGCATTGCTGCAGCTGTCTACAATGTGGTCTTTTTCAGGGCTAGTCCCCGAAGGGTAATGTGGCTCAAATCAAGAGCATTTCAAACCTAGGACTTCGCAAAAGGAGGAAGAAGGAAATGTTAGTTTTTCCCTAATTTCTTTATACTATCCTATGGAAACAAAAATATAATTTTCACATGAACTTTTTTCTTCCAGAGTTTGAATGAAATGTGCTGGAGGAGGAAGCTTGTGGTAGAAAACGTTCTATGGAAGTCTAGTTGCACAATTCCATAAAGCTTTCTTTCGGTTCTTACCTGGAGCAGCTCCACATCTGGTTTATGACACATTTCCATTAGTTCCTGATACATTTCTTTCAAGTGTTTACTCTTGATCCATGTTGATCCAACTTCTCTGGAGTTGCTGAAAAATCTCTTGGTATTCTTTGTTCAGTCTCTCTAAATGTTGTTTTTCTCCTCTATGGAGAACTGGATGCAGCCTCTTATACTAATTCCTGATCATCTGTGCCCATAAAACCACATCACTCTGTAGGGACATGGATTTTGTAGGCTAAATGCTTAGGTCTACTTCCACCTCACAGAACCCACAAATTCATCCTCCTCATTCCTTCTTTTATTTTCCACCCTTTACAAACAGGATGATGAGTTAATCAAGACCTTCCTTCAAAATTTGTGTAATTCATTAATTCTCGAACACCCGCGAAAAAGCCCTTTAGATTTAAATGTTTAAATATATGTCCTCTTAAATCTGAAATACCATTAGAAAACAACTAAAATTAATGATTGATTGTTAAATTGTCATCAATAATATATATAATCTTTGTTATTCAATTAGTTTGTAGTCTCAAACCTTTGTACTTCACAGCCCAAACAATCACTCTAAGTAGAGATGTTGTTAGTATATTATAATCAGGATCAGAAGCCATCACACGGAAAGGACCTTAGTAAAAAATTTAACCCCCATCTCTCAAACCGACTACTTCTTTTCTGTCTCCCATCTTTCTTCCCTCAAAATCCACAGGCTCTGAATTGCCCTGCCATTCTAAGAACATGAATCTCCATTCCATTGTGTTTCTCCTCTCAATATTGACATATTTATTCTCTCACTCCCCCGGTCATTTCTTGTCCCTTCTCCTCAGCTTTTCATCCTGTTACATTTTCTCCTACTTGAGCTGGAATCATCTGGGTTCTTTAATGTCAGATTTCACCAGCACAGGCACATTTCTTAAATTACTGATCCCACCTGCTTTTTTGTCCCTGGACAACATCATATTCACCATTAAATGCCTTTATTCCTCAATTATATACTATTTAATCAATATTACATAATTCGTTTATACAGAAATCTCTGCCTGAAATACTTACTAATTTTAAGCACCTACTTGTCCTTCAGAATTTATATCTATTTTTGTTTATCTGAAAAGCATTCACAGAAAACCTGAACAATTGTTATATTGAACAGTCTAGTTGTTTTCCAGCCTATGAATGAACACATGACAAAATCTGGTATATGAAAATTTCAACTCAAGTTGCTAATATAAATGCTCTCAGCATGCCTGTCTCAAGCTGGTCGTGAGGACTCACGGTCTCATACTTACCCTCCAGAGGAAGGCTATTCCTCTCTCCTCCTTTAGATTTCTCTGATTTTCTTGAATCTTTTTCCATAAAATCCTCATTTGCTTTAAGAGCTTCTCCTGCAAAAGAATTACGAGTTTGAACAACAGAAAATGAAACACCATATATTCCACACTCTGAGTGGTATATGCAAGCAAGGGATATAATACATAAATACATTAGAAAGGGGAAAGAAAAACAAATTTTTCACTGCTCATCCTCAATGGATATTTTTCAGTTTGAGGTTTCAGAAGGCGGAACAGTTTAGGGAACTGAAAAGTGAAGATTTCCTGTAACCTGACTAATGTTCAGGGAAACATCCTGCTTCAGAACCCACTATGATAGCCCCAGATTTTGTAGTGTGCTATTCCCATATTCGTTTGTCCAATAATATTAAATATATTTCCAAAATACGTTTCTTTGCGCTAGTAGTTTTGGTGGCTTTTCAATGCCTTTAGCATTGAACTGTAGACTCAATAATAATGACATTTACTTGTTCACGCTCTGTTTGGGTCCGAGCTCCATGAAGGAAGGTAGAGTTGCATATTTTATTCAAAATTCCATCATTGGTACCTAGAACAGAACCTGGCACTCAGTGAAGAATGTAGTAATCACCATGATGATTCTCATCGTCCTTCTAATCTCTTTAACTCTGCCAACTTCCAGCTTTCAGGTGATCGCAGAGCTATCTCTTACCTGGTGTTCCTCAGCTGCCCCTTCAGTGGGATAGTGTTTGTGAGCCCCGTGCTCCTGAGAGTTGGAGCACAGCAAACAGAGCAGACTCTTGTCCATGTCAGAGAACATCTTCTTTGTTTCCTTGTGGTCCCACATATTTGTTTCTCCGAGCTCAGGAATTGCCAGAGACTGGCTTTTCTCACAGTGGTCACTAAGTTCTTCAGAAGAATATTGGTTTTGAAGTCCTTGTTCTGTGATGGTTCCCTGCATGCAGGGCAGTTGGTAGGACTTCGGGCTTCTTCCCAGGAAAGGCAGAGACAGGGCCTACAGAAGCTGTGCCCACAGCAGAGAGTGGCAGGGTCTACCAGGTAGTTCAGGCAGATGACACAGGTGAGTTCCTTCTGGAAGGCATGTGAGAAGTCTGAGTCCACTTTCCTAAGGAAAGAAAACCACAAGAATTTAATCTTCTACCCTGGAGAGACAAAGGTCCAAGCAAAGTTTGAATCAGGTTGTGATTGAATAATATCCTTTCTTTCTAGAGAAGAATAGGCTCTAATTTGCAACGACAGAGATAGGAAAAACAGAAAACCAAGGCACTAAGAGATATCGACCTCTGTAGGAAAACGTGACTGTTCTCCAATCAACACAGGGCCAGCTTTCCAAACTCTATTTTCTTTCATAGAAGAATGTCGGATTTTTTGAGGGGTTAGTGTCCACCAAATTGCTTGGGCTTCACAGGTTTCATCAACCTGTAAACTCAAGGGTTGAGTCTTGAATGGTCTGAGAATCAGTAACACTCTTAATTGCCAGTGATTGGTTTAGAGAAGGCGAGCTAACTAAGCTCTTCCACTCTCACTTTTTTATTTAACTGTAACAACCATCCATCGTGACTTTTCCAGAAAGACCCTGCTAGAAAATATTAGAGCAAAACTCATACTTAGACCCCAATCAGAAAAAGCTAGCCTTTACTCTCCAAGATAAAACAGACAAATCGAGGTAAAGGCAATTCTCCAAGGTAAAACAAACAATCATCGCTTTTCAAGGCTTCTATGTTAATTCAATCAACAAAAACTTTCTGGCGTGTTTACTGTTCCTGGACTGTCTGTTAATTTGGGGATATACTGGTTAACATTATGACATTTTTAAAAGACAGGTAATTAAAATTACAAAAAGATTGATAAACTGTAGGAGAGTACACAAAGGATAGAAATATTTTCTAAGCTCTTTGGAAGCATTATCATTACTCTTTCACGCAGTCAGAAAACGAGTTACTATTATGCAATAATAATAGGCACTAGAGAGTAAGTCAGAGTTTTAAATGTATGTTTTGAAAAAAAGAAAAGAGGAAAAAAAAACCTAGGCCAAGCAAGGTGGCTCAAGCCTGTAAATCACGGTATTTTGGGAGGCCAAGTCAGGCAGGGTGTTTTGAGCTCCGGAGTTCTAGACTGGCGACATGGCAAAATGTCTAGGTCGGCCTATCTCTATAAATATATATGTATGTATAATGGCCGAACATGAGGGCCCATGCCTGTAGTCCCAGCTACTTTGGGAGATGAGGCTGAAGGATTGCTTGAAGTGAGAAGTAGAGGCAATAGTGAGTCTTATTTCCACCACTGCACTCCAGCCTGGGTGGCCCTGTCTAAAGCAAACAAAGAAACAAAGAAATGAAAAACCTAAATCCTGGTTTCTACACTGTATAAATATATGATCCCTCTATTTCTGATATTTCTGCATGATTGCCAGTGAGACGTTTCTGCAGAAATACTCATTTCTTGCTTTCTTTGACAGACTGAAGTTTGTGAAGAGACTTTTACCATTTTTTAGAAAAAAATGTTTGCCCGAATCATCCAATGCACTCTCTACGTATATATAGCCATACATTGTAACACAGGCACATTACCACTAGTACAGTAGAATGTAACACATTTATACACATAAATTACAACACCCATAAGGCATTTATAGAACCCACAGAGATTAAAAAACTACTAGATATTTGGAAACTATTGCAAAACGCTAACAATCTACACAAATAACTTAGAAATACATTAAGTAAAAAATTAATGATAACCTTAATTTGAGGAACATGTAGCAAGACAGATGACGAAAATGTTAATTTGTAAATAGGTTAAGTAAATGGAGCTTGTAAACCTACGGATTATGTTTAGAATAATTTTAAAAAAGAAATGCAGCCGTTTTTAAAACTCAGAAAATGAGATCATTTCATCTAAAAAAAATCTAAGTTTGCAGATAAATTAAAGTCCCCAAATTTTGCTTGTTTTGGTTTGTAACCTAATAGTAGCTCCTACTCTGGAAATCGTGTACTTACCTCAGAAAAATATCTATGTTCTCACCAAAGCCTTCTGTCAAATAAGATGAATTCAGTTCAGGGATCAGAGCCTCACCGTGCAGTGCCGGTAGCTTTTGGAAGTCTCCAAGGCCAGTTGCAAAGCCACTCGGTGGGTTCTGGAGAAGAATGAGCTTGGCTCTTGAAGTGTCCTTATATAAATCTCTGAAGACCAACCCCTTTCTTTCAACTGACTGCATTTCAGGGGGCATAGGGGGGTGTTAAGATAGATGATGATTAAGTCTTTTCAAAACAGAAGTTTTTTGTTTTTTTTTGGATGGAGTCTTGCTCTATTGCCTTGCCTAGGCTGGAGTGCAGTAAAGTGATCTCGACTCACTGCAACCTCTGCCTCCCAGGTTCAAGCAATTCTCCTGCCTCAGCCTCCCAAGTAGCTGGGATTACAGGTGCCCACTGCCATGGCTGGCTAATTTTTTTTTTTTTTTTTGGCATTTTTAGTAGAGTGGTTAGTAAAGTGCTGGGATTACAGGCATGAGCCACCGTGCCCAGGCGATTCACTTTTATTGTAATGTAAGAATTTAATCTAAGAATACTGTCGGCCTCCACTCCAGAAGGGACATTTCTCCTGCTCCTCATGCTCCAGATGAAGGCTTTCAAGGACCTCTCAGCAACCACAGGATGTAGGATTCCCTCCTATAATACCTGGCATTGCTCATCCCAGCTCAATGGGTAAAGGAGGGAAAGTCTACAAAGCTCCATCTCAGGGATCTCCCTGGGCCACGGTAGTGTAGGACATGTTGCTCTGAGGTAAATTGAAATGCATTTCTACTTGACAAAGTAATGATGGCAGGGCTTCATCTGAATGCATTTATTCTACCGCTCATGGAGAGGAGTGACATGCCATTTCAGACACATGAGAACACTCTCTGCCTAGTTACTGGCGGCTCCAGATCTTCATGCAGTTATGGAAACCTGTGCTGCAGATTCTGGAGAAGCAGCTCAGACCTCGTGCAGACAAGAGTTCTTCAAGAACCACCTTGGCTATGCAAAGACTATCAGGCTCAGCAATAGTCTGAGCTGGATGAGAGATAGAGCAAAGCTCCCAGGAGCAGCAGAAGCTGTAAGGGAGGGAAAAGGGAAGGAAGAAACCCTAGATTTCAGGATATCCCCTTTATCTCTATGAGAATCTCAGCACCCACAAGGCCACCATTCCTTTATCTGACTCCTCTTGGATCCAGGAAATTTCCTGGGTTAAGCCATCCAGGGATAGGACAGGAGATGCCATTTGGCTCTAGGAGCAGAGGAGAGAAACTCAGCAGGAAGAGTATCTCTATGGAAGGAATTCAGTTGAGCATGTTTGTAGGATCACAGGGCTGGATATGGGTAGAGTCTAGCGTACATGTTCAGAAGCCACAGTTCCCCCCGACCTTCTGATTCTAACAAGTACACAGAGCCAATCAAATGAAGGAGGGGCGGGTCAAGGGAATTCAGGGACAAGGGGAATGAAGGATGATTAGTTGCAGGAGGAGGCTGTTGAGGTCAATAGGCAGACATTCTCTTCTCCTCTTATATTGAGAAACAAGTAATGAAGCTTTAAGATGTTGCTTGTGCTCTGGGCCAAAGGCAGCAGAGCACTTGTCTCTGGTCTCCATATACACTTGACCTATTTACTTTCAGTATTCCCAGTAAGATTTTGATTCATTTCACACGGAATAACGCTCACCTACCATGCTTAAATTGCCATACGTATTATGAGACTCTACTGATCATAAGTAAGTTTCTCTCAACCTTGAGATCTGGCTTCAGTTTTCTCTATTCTCATTCCTTCTCCTTTATATCAGAAGCTTCATAACAGAAAATGGGGGCAAATATGCTGTGGAGAAATAATCAGTTTACATTTAGATATTTTAATGTAGTTATCACTTCCTAAAAAGCTAGGAAAAAGCTGAAATACATGAAATAGCCACGCGCCTTCGTTTCTAGCCTCCCTTAGGTATCTGCCCAAATATATTCTATACTAGGTCTTTTCTGACCATGATATTATAAATTCAATTTTGGGCCGGGCGCAGTGGCTCATGCCTGTAATCCCAGCACTTTGGGAGGCCGAGACAGGCAGATCAGGAGTTCAGTAGATCGAGACCATCCTGGCTAACATGGTGAAGCCCCGTCTCTACTAATAATACAAAAAAAATAACCTGGCCTGGTGGTGGCCCCCTGTAGTCCCAGCTACTCGGGAGGCTGAGGCAGGAGAATGGCGTGAACCCGGGAGGCCGAGCTTGCAGTGAGCTGAGATCACCACACTGCACTCCAGCCTGGGCGACAGAGCGAGACTCTGTCTCAAAAACAAAAACAAAACACAACAAAAATCAATTTTGTCTATGATAATTTATTTTCCTTTCCTGATGTATTTTTCTCTAAAGCACTTATCACAATGCGTTTCTCTACCAATTTTTTTTTTTTTCAAAACAGGATCTTGCTCTGTCATCCATTCTTAAGCATGGTGCCATACCAGCTCACTGCAGCCTTGACTTCCCAATTTCAAGCAATCCTCTCATCTAAGCCAGTGTCTGAGAATACAGGAACATGCCACATCCCCAGCTATTCTTGTTTATCTTTTCTTAGAGATGGGCTCTCACTTTGTTGCTGAGGCTGGTCTGGAACTGCAAAGCACAAGTGATCCTCCTGCTTCAGAATCCTGAAGTGCTGGTATTACAGGCCAGAGCCACTGTGCCAGCTTCATTTTTCAATGTTGTATTTTGACTTGTCGACTTGTGTTTCTCACCCTGCGACCTCATTAGCTCTTTAGGTGCAAGAAAATCTGTCTCATTTGTTCATTTCTGCATTGGCTTAGAATACTTATTAAGACACAGTAGGCACTTGATATTTTGAAGAAAAAAGTATTGTAAGTTATATCCTTAAGGATATCACCTTTAAAACATCAAGATGACCTATAATATAAATAATTAAGCTGATGATATCTCTCTCTTTCTCACAGAGCCAATTTCTTTCTTAGTGCTTGGGAGTGTCTTTAATATTATTTGTTTTTACTTTTCCATCGGGAAATCTTTACTTCTTTCAGAATGTACATGTAATTTCATTTCACCTCTTCTCTTCATAGTATTCATTTTATGTTTGAATTAGTAAATGATCCATACAGATTCTTCAGCCACGCATCTAAGCCCCATCTTGAACTACCCTAGGCTACCTTTTCTGCTACATCTCTAAGCACTGCCTCTCTCATCATATGTGTACTAATCACATATGTGAACTAAGTGGAAATGCAATAGTACAATGGTTTATCTAGTATATAGTTTCCAGCAACCCCCACCCCAATTTACCTGCCTGAAATTCCAAGAAATTTTCTATTTTTTTATGTAATGTAGTTTAATTTTATTCAGAAAATTACAGAATATAGTTTTAAAACTTTTGACCTATATATACTGTTGACCATTGAATAACACTGGTTGGAGCTATGTGAGTCACTTATAATTGGAGTTTCTTCCGCTTCTGCTACCCCTGAGACAGCAAGACCAACCCCTCCTTTTTCTCCTCCCTGTCTGATTACTCAACATGAAGATGATGAGGATGAAAACCCTTATAATGATCCATTTCCACTAATTAGATTTAGTATTCCATTAATGAATATTAAATATATTTTTCTTTTGATTTTCTTAATAACATTTTCTTTCCTTTAGATAACTTTAGTGTAAAAATACAGTATACATATAACATATAAAATATGCATTAATTAACTGTGAATATTATCATTAAGGCTTCTAGTCGACAGTAGGCTATTGATAGCTAAGTTTTGAGGAAGTCAAACGTTATATGCTGATTTCTGACTACATGGGATCTCGGCACCCCAACCACCATGGTGTTCAGGGGTCAACTCTAAGTTTATTAAATATCATTCAAATAATCTGAGAATCTCTTTGTGAAGAAAGACTTCATCTTTCTGTGAAACCCTGTTTATCTCATCCAGTAATTATTGCATTTCATAGTGATAGTGTATTTTATCATGCTTACTGATATTTTATATCATTTCCCAGGAAACAAAATTGTTTTAGCTGAATATTTTGATATTAGCAAGAAATCCTAATAAAAAGTTTGCTCCCATGTTGAAATGATTAGATAGAACCCTTTTGCTATTGTTCTGCTGCTCACAGTAGCATAACAATTGACACCTTGGTTGTGCCCATTGCTCTGTCTGCTACACTGAAGCATATGCTCTCCATGGATTTCTGATAATATTGTGAATTATATTGATATTTTTGAAAGTAATAGCTATATATTTCTAAAGTGTCCAAGAACTGTCACAAAGTTCTATATTTTGTCACAGTATTTTCATTTCTTGAATTATTTCTAAAGAAAAAGTCTCAAATTTGGAAATGAAAGACTGCTTTGAAAAAGACTTGAGTTCTAAAATGATAATAGCAAGTATTTCAAAATAACCTCTTGCCTAAGAGAAGAGAAATTACTAAAGAAGTCGATATTCCCCAATGAGAACATTTTATAATCATTAGAATCAATGATTAGAGTCAGGTGTGGTGACTCATACCTGTAATTCCAGCAATTTGGGTGGGTGAGACAAAACTCCTGAGGTCAGGAGTTTGAAACCAGTCTGGCTAACATGGTGAAATCCCATCTCTACTAAAAAACAAACAAAAAAATCCAGACACACAAACAAACAAAGAAACAAAACTAGCCAGGCGTTGTGGCAGGCACCTGTAATCCCAGCTACTCAGGAGACTGAGGCAGGAGAAGCTCTTGAGCCCAGGAGGTGGCCAGCCTGGACGACAAAGCAAGATTCCATCTCAAAAAAAAAAAAAAAGATTATTACATATACAATATAAGAAGATATTTACAACAAAATAGGAAGTAAGCAGAAAGAATGTAAAGTTGTATATATAATTTGATTAATTTTATTCAACAAATATAGGTAAAATGTAAAGGGAGTTAATCAGTTAGTATAAGCACTGCATTATCTTCAGAGGAATATTGGGAGAATTGTTTCCTTATTGTTCACAATTCTTTCCAACTTTTTTTATGTGGGTAATAGGTCAACAATGAGAATGAAAATGCAAGCAGATTCCATGAAGCTGATTTTCTATCTTTAAAAGAAAAATGATGTTTTCTCTCCCTGACAAAATGCCTCATCATTTGAATTATGGTTTGTTAAGGACACACAGCTTTTTCTTCCTTGAGTATTTCTATATTTGTTTCATTTTCTCCAAATGATAGTAAAGATCCAGTCTGTGTCTCTATAAGATGTTTACAATTCCTGAAACAACAGAGCAGTGCATTGCACATAATAATAGTAATTTCTCACTAAGTAAATTAAGTTGAATGTTGAATTTCTCAACAAAAACTTTGAAATCTAAGGAAGAGACATGTCTTCATCCTGCTTTTCTTGTACGACTTCTTTCCCCTGTATCAAAGGATACAGGGTGTTAACACAGGATACAGAGAAAGAGAAGTGTGTGTGTGTGTGTGTGTGTCTTTGTGCATTTACATGTGTGTAGCCACATCAATTTTTGTATTTGTAGCAATGGATTGTGAATTTGATCCAGAAACCCATAGCATTTTATTGAAATTACGTTTTATTTGATTGTCTCATCTGTTTATGAGAGCTGTTAACAGATAGTCTGTGTTTCATTTACTATATACTATTTCAAAATCTGATTTCATGATGCTAAATTCATAAATGTTGATTAGAGCTGATATGCAAATTATGGGGGTTGTAGTTATTCCTATTTTTCCTTTGTCAACAGGGTGCAGTTGAAAGAAAAATATAGACCTCCCATTTCATTCTAAAACTATCTAGTGTGAGTTTAGGTAAGTTATTTAACTCCTGATCCTTTAGTATCTCATCTATGAAATGGGACTACTAGCCTGCCCAACTTGCAGAATTGCTCTGAAGATTAAAAATCATGTATTGTATAAACATTCAAAACAGTAATTGGCTCATAGGAGGTGATCAGCCAGTTCCAAATGCCAACTGTTAGTAAAACTACATTATAAAAAGTAAGAGATAAATGAATGAATATAATAATTAATGCTTTCTTAATGTAATGATGGTTTCTCAATAGTTAATTACATTGTGACAGAATGGTATATTGAATTCAGTGACTCATTGTTCATCTACTCAGAGCTTGTTGATACACTTTCAATTAGATCGAATCATTCTTATTGCAATAGCAACCCCATCACTCCTTTTGGACTGTAAGTTCTGTGAAAGCAGGGAGCGTTTGATTCATAGCAGGCGTCTAGATATTGTAGAACGACTGAAATAAGCACCATGTTATGTGTTCCTAATAGGTTTAGCTTTAAAAATTAACATATTGTTAGTTATCACTTGGTAAATATTTATAATTTGTCAGGCATCTTACTAAACATTACTAGATTATTTTAATTTAATATTAATATTATTTCTGTGAGCAGATTACTAGGAGACCTAAGGTGAAGAAGTCTTGCCTATATTAGTATACCTGGATTTATCAGTTAGTTATTATCGATGTAAATAAAAATCACTATCTTTTTTCCCATTAGCACATGCAGCTGTTTATGTGCTTTCATAAGCTTTAGCAGAATAGTATTTTATAAGATTTAAAAATGAGGTAGCTATGTGTTTTATTGTTCTTCATTTGCGTATTATAGGAATTTAAAATACACATTTCATACTTGAAGAACACTGATTTGAATTGCACAGGTCTACTCAAGCACAATGTTTTTAAAAAATACGGTCAGCCCTTTCGATCTGTAGATTTCACATCAGCAAGCAAAGATAGGTAGAAAATCCAGTGTTATTCACTGTAATCCCAAGTACTTAGGAAGCTGAGGAAGGAGAATTGCTTAAGCCCAGGAGTTTGAGGCTGTGGTGAGGTATGATCAAGCCACTGCACTCCACCCTCGCAAAAGAGCAAAATTCCATGTCTTAAGAAAACATAATAAAATACAGTATTGAAGGAAAGAACCCCACGTATGCAGAAGGCCAACTTTTTATTTTTAAAGATTGTAAACTTTATTTTGCCAAATTATTTTTTTCAAGCTTATCTTTTCAAATATTAGTATTGCATACAAAAAATGATTTTGTTAAAAATATCACAAAGTGCCTTCCTTCCTTCCTTCCTTCCTTCCTTCCTTTTCTTTCTTTCTTTCTTTCCCCGGCTCGCTGCAGACTCCCTGCGTCCAGCTCCCATGGTTCTCCTGCCCTGGCCTGCGGACTGCCTGGGATTGCCGTTGCGCGCCACCACCCCTCCCTCGTTTTTCTCCTTTGGCTGGAGGCGCGGTTTCGCCTTCTCGTCCAGGCTGGTCTCCAGCTCCTGACCTCCAGTGGTCTGCCCGCCTCGGCCTCCCGAGGTGCTGGAACTGCAGACGGAGTCTTGCTCACTCGTTGTTGCCCGGGCTGGAGTGCGGTGGCGTGGTCTTCGCTCGCTGCAGCCTCCGCCTCCCAGCCGCCTGCCTTGGCCTCCCAGGGTGCTGGGATTGCAGCCTCTGCTGGGCCGCCGCCCCGTCTGGGAGGTGGGGAGCGTCTCTGCCTGGCCACCCATCGTCTGGGTTATGAGGAGCTCCTCTGCCCAGCCGCCACCCCGTCTAGGAGAAACGTCTCTGCCTGTCCGCCCATCGTCTGGGATGTGAGGAGCGCCTCTGCCCGGCCGCCCTGTCTGGTAAGTGAGGAGCGCCTCTGCCAGGCCACCCATCCTCTGGGATGTGAGGAGCGCCTCTGCCCAGCCGCCCCGCCTGGTATATAAGGAGCGCCTCTGCCCGGCCACCTATCCTCTGGGAAGTGAGGAGCACCGCTGCCCAGCCGCCCATCGTCTGGGAAGTGAGGAGCGCCTCTGCCCGCCGCCCACCGTCTGGGATGTGAGGAGTGCTTCTGCTCGGCCGCCCCGTCTGGGAAGTGAGGAGCGCCACTGCGCGGCTGCCCCATCTGGGAAGTGAGGAGCGCCTCTGCGTGGCTGCCCCATCTGGGAAGTGAGGAGCGCCTCCGCCCAGCCGCCTCTTCTGGGAAGTGAGGAGCGCCACTGCCCGGCCGCCCATCGTCTGGGATGTGAGGAGCACCTCTACCTGGCCACCCTGTCCGGGAAGTGAGGAGCGCCTCTGCCCGACGGCCACCTCATCTGGGAAGTGAGGAGCGTCTCTGCCCGGCTGCCCATTGTCTGGGATGTGAGGAGCGCCTCTGCCCAGCCACCCATAGTCTGGGAAGTGACGAGCACCTCTACCTGGCCACCCTGTCCGGGAAGTGAGGAGCGCCTCTGCCCGACGGCCACCTCATCTGGGAAGTGAGGAGCGTCTCTGCCCGGCTGCCCATTGTCTGGGATGTGAGGAGCGCCTCTGCCCAGCCACCCATAGTCTGGGAAGTGACGAGCGCCTCTGCCCGGCTGCCCATCGTCTGGAAAGTGAGGAGCGCCTCTGCTCGGCCTCCCCGTCTGGGAAGTGAGGAGCGCCTCTGCCCAGTGGCCCATCGTCTGGGAAGTGAGGAGCGCCTCTGCCCGGCCACCCTCTCTGGGAAGCAGTGAGGAGCGCCTCTGCCTGGGCGCCCCATCTGGGAAGAAGTGAGGAGCGTCTCTGCCCGGACACCCCATCTGGGAAGTGAGGAGTGCCTCTGCCCGGCCGCCCCTTCTGGGATGTGAGGAGTGCCTCTGCACGGCCGCCCCATCTCGGAAGTGAGGAGCATCTCTGACCGGCTGCCCATTGTCTGGGATGTGAGGAGCGCCTCTGCCTGGCCGCCCATCGTCTGGGAAGTGAGGAGTGCCTCTGCTCGGCCGCCCTGTCTGGGAAGTGAGGAACACCTCTGCCTGGCTGCCCCGTCTGAGATGTGGGGAGAGCCTCTGCCCGGCCACCCATCTGGGAGGTCTACCACAGAGACCAGAAGCAATGTTGGCACTGGACGTGGTGGCTTACACCTGTAGTCCCAGTACTCTGGGAGGCCGAGGCGGGTTGATCACTTGAGGCTAGGAGTTCGAGACCAGCCTGGCTAACATGGTGAAACATACGAAAAATACAACAGAGGAAGCAACCAACCAACCAAGTGACAACAAAACAGGTCTAACCTGGAGTCATACTCTAATTTTTTCTATTTTCCTCCCTTTCTGATCCTTTATCCCACTTTCTTTTTCTTCCTTTTCCTTCTCCTTCTTCTTTGTCAAATAGAGGATTGAGTTATTATCATTGATCCATAAAATGAATGTCCCTCTCTCATTTATTTTCCTTAATTCCCACCCCCTATTTCTATTCCCCATCTTCCCATGTGCAAACATCCTAATATGTTTGATATACATCTTTTTGTTTGTACTTTTAAAAAAATTTAAAAAAAATAAATATAATAAATAAATAAAAATGATTCATAAGAACAAGGATTGGCCAACCATGGTGGCTTATGCCTGTAATCCCAGCACTTTGGGAGGCCGAGGCGAGCGGATCACCTGAGGTCAGGAGTTCGAGACCAGCCTGGCCAACATGGAGAAACCCCGTCTCTACTAAAAATACAAAATTAACCGGGCATGGTGGCACATGCCTGTAATCCCAGCTATTCGGGAGGCTGAGGCAGGAGAATTGCTTGAACCTGGGCGGTGTAGGTTGTGGTGAGCCAAGATCACTCCATTGCACTCCAGCCTGGGCAACAAGAGCGAAACTGTCTCAAAAAAAAAACAAAAAAAAACAAAACAAAGATTATTTACTCAATTTTTGGTGAATCAGGGAGGTTGTGGTCGTGGGTTAAATGAAGAAATAAATGTTCGCGAAACAAAAATTGTAAGGAGCACCTCCTACTACTTCACCTGCCTGAGTTCAAAAACAATCACGAATATGGAAGGCTTGCTGAGCACTTTCGTATGGCATTGTTTATCATTGTGCATCATATGATTATTGGATATTTACAGATTTTTATTTGACAATTAAAAAAAATCACAATGTAGGAAGGACATGAATCCAGAAGAAAAAGCTTTTAAGTGAGTCAATTTATTTCTACGGAACAAACCTCAACAATTATTTTTCCTTTAGCTTTGATATGTCAGAACTTTTTTCACAGAATGATACTCATTACATGAGCTTGAATCTGAGAACCTCAGATGTGGCCAATAAAGAACTAATGAAAAATGTGTAAAGTAAGAAAATTATGAATGTTTTTCTAAAAAACAAAACAAAATAAAGCAAAACTGTTACGTTCCATTGGGACTCTTAGCCATGTTTTTCAGAAATATTTTCTTTTTTATTATTGCCTACTTCATTGTCTTAACAATAAGAAGACCAGGATGTCAAAAGACATTAGGCATGTGGTGAGAGATATATTATGGCCAGTTAACACAAGGGAGGTCAGATGTGGCTCCACATTCCACATCCGCAACTACCTTTCCTCACTGAGGCAGAGCAAGGTAAGCCAGAAAGTCTTTTCAGACTCTGAGAATACTGGACTTACATTATTCGGAAAATCACTTGAAAAGATGAAATATTAAATAATTTACACTAAAATTTGGATTATTTTTCTGACAAATCAATTTGATTTGTTTAGTGTTTTTTCACATTCAGCTTGTTAATTCCACAGAAGAGGGGGGCCTACTTTTCATGTATACGTGTCTTTTCTGCTGGACTTGAGTATGCACAAATTTTGATCTCTGTCAGTGTCCTGGAACCAATCCCCAGAGCTGACTGATTAAGTTCAGTTTTGTTCTGAAATTTTTATTTTGTCTATAGAAATGCATTTTCATGAAGTTATAACTATATTCATTTTATTTCTCATTCCAATATTATTGAGAATTATGAATAATCAACCAATGTTTCTGTAATGAGCATTTATTGATCCTTAGGGTTACCAGATAGACGTTTTTATAGGTAGGAAAAGAAAAAATGATTCCCTGTTATAATATCACTTTTTCTTTTTTTTTTGTACTGTGGAAAAATATCATAGATGATTTCTTGCAAGCCAATAGAAAATTTCAATATATATGTAGTAATGATAAATATAATATTCTCTCATACAATGTAATATAATTTTTGCATATCTTTATTTTCAGTATCTTTTTGTTTCTTATTTTAAAATAAGGTTTATTTTAGAAACTGTAAATATCAAGAAAGCCACAGCAGAAAGTAAATATCTGCCTAATTCCATCAGAAAAATATGAAATCATGGTTATATTCTTGTGTATATAATTCTAGCCCTTTTCCTATTTTAAATATATTTTTGTGTACGTATATGCAAAACCCAGTAAATCTCTCTATATGTAAGGTATATAGTCAACACATCTTTATTTGTTCTTTTTCGTATTTTTGACATTTAGAGGTGTTTTTCTTCCCAAATCTTGACTATTATAATTTTTTTCAGCCAAACATTGACTATCCCCAGGTTGATCTTATCTGTATTGAAAGGAGTTAGGTCATTGGACAGCCAGAAATGGCTCCATCTTTCTGTCCAGGGATTATCAAAGTGTCTGGCTTGGGAGTAAGAGCATGTTTTCAACAGTTTGATTGGTTGGCCAATGGCAGCATATTTTTAACTTACCCATCGCCCCAGCTTATTTTGTTGTTGTTCTTAAGAGACAGGTTCTCACACTGTCTCCCAAGCTGAAGTTCAGTGTGCAATCTTAGCTCAGTGCAGCCTCCAACTCCTGGGCTTGATCAATCTTTCCACCGCAGCCTCCAAAATCGCTAAGACTACAGTCACGTGCCGCAGTGCCCAGCTAATATTTGTACTTTTATTTGTCGAGACAGGGTGTCCCTATGTTGCCCAGGATGGTCTCAAACTCCTGGCCTCAAGCAATTCTCCCACTTAAGCCTCCCAAATTTATGGGATTACAGTAATGAGCCACCGCTCCTGGCCTTATTTTTCTCTTCAGAGTTTGTCCTTCCTTTCTAGGTCTATGATATGAAAATGTCTTTGCCCGTTCCATAAAACATTCGTCTGTCGTGGTCATATGAAACATTACAAAATTATTTTTGATGTTTCTTCATGTTTTATGTTAAGTATGCTAACATGGTAGTGTGGCTTTTTTAAAAAGGACAAAAAAAACCACAATAGATGGTTGACTAATCACAAACAGGACATTAAGGATCACAGTTGTGCTATCATTTATTATGATATATTAAAAAATCAGCACTTATTTGTAATGTGCCTTGAGACAAACCATTTAGCAACTTGATTTCTCAGACCTCACTTTCCTCCTCTGGGAAATACTAATATCAACTGTGTGTAGTTTATCTTGAAGAATTAGAAAAATTGTAAGTAAATACTTTATTACCAAGCACGATTGCTGTGGTTATTTTATCGTTGTTGCTGTTGTAGCATTGAAGCACTTACCACTTTAGGTTATTTGTTCGAAGTCAAATATTATTAATTAACACATATTTCATAAACCAGTCTTTTCCATTTTATTTATTTATTTTTTTTTTTAAAGGATGGAGCCTTGCTTTGTAGCCCAGCCTGGATTGCAGTGGCATGGCATGATCTCAGCTCACTGTGACCTCTGCCTGCCGGGTTCAAGCAATTCTCCTGCCTCAGACTCCTGAGTACCTGGGACAACAGACACGTGCCACCATGCCTGGCTAATTTTTTGTATTTTTAGTAGAGACGGGGTTTCACCATGCTTTCCAGGCTAGTCTCGAACTCCTAACCTCGTGATCCGCCAACCTTGGCCTCCCAAAATGCTGAGGCTACAGGCTTGAGACACCGCACCTGACCATAATAGTCTTTGGAGTTGATTTAATGTGGAAGTTTGGTTGACAAGTGGCTGGTTCAAATTGTTAAATTAGAAATATTCAATGTTAGAATTGTAGAGTGCCCTTGTGTTTCTCTTCCATATCATTTGGGCAACTAGTAAACAGTATACTGTTTTATCAACAGGTATGTCATCTATGCTCCAAGCAGCCACAACAAGTATTCAGGGGAGTCATTTCCAGGAATTTCTAATACTCTGTTTGATATTGAAAGGAAAGTGGACCCATGCAAGGCTAAGGGAGAAGTGAAGAGAAAGCTTTGTTGCAGACTTCACTGGGCAGGCAACTTCAGAGGCTTTGAAAGAAGTAGCCTAAGAGGATTCCTTAGAGAACCCATATTGAATTTGTGTGGTATGTCACTCAGAAAGAATCATGATGGGTATATTGATGTATCTTAAAATTAGTATTTTAGAAACAAAGATGGGTAGTATATACAGTTATGTGAGTTTTCATATATTTGTCTGTGTATATATTTTTTCTTTTATTTTCTCATTGTGGATTAAAAATAACAAATCAAAATTTATAATTATACAAGATTATTCTGAAGTAGAAGAATCAAAGTCAGTATTAAATCCAAGGGGAATGGACAAATATCGTAAAACTCTCATCTGGCATTTTCAGGGAATCAAGTCTAATGTGTCCATGTCGCTTCATACGTGGGAATACATCAGTTTGTCATAGAGCACACTGCGGAATATGCGCAACTGCTCCAAGCCAGAGGGCTCACGCCCTGCCTGGCCTCCCAAGGCTGAGAGGATCACTATCTCAGCGCACTAGTTGGGACACTGATTAAATTACACTTTTAGTATATGTAATCACTCTATAGCATAAGAAATCACTATTTTTTATTAAAATATTTTATTTATGTAAAAGACTATAATATAACACACAAGTATAGAGAAAAATAGTAATGAATATTTGTGAACCTACTAGCCATATTAAGAAAATAACATTTCCAGTATCTTTGGGTTCCCTGTGCACTAATGACAGTTGTGCTTTTTCACTGTCTTGAATTTTGTGTTTATCTTTATTTCCTCTCTTATTCTTTATAATTTTATCACACATGGCTATATTATTTACATGTTTTATGGTTTGGCTTTAGGTAGTTTTGAACTTTTTAAAATAAAATCATACCATGTGTAGTTTCGTGGTACTTGATTTTTTTACACTGGTCTTTAAGTGTTCAGATAGAAAGATAAGTAAGTAGATAGATAGATAGATAGATAGATAGATAGATAGCATTTATTCAAATGAAAGGAAGATTCAGGGTCTGTCAAGACAGAGAAAACATATAATAATGTGAATAGGGAAAGTTAATATAAAGAATGATTAATTATAACAGCATTTGAACAAGGAAATATTGTGTAGTAGAAAGTAAGAAGTCTAAATAATACGTGATGAGCACATATAAGGAATTGCCATTATTTCCAGGGTGAAGTTGGAGTAGCCAGTGAAGACTCCCCTCACCCCTTGGCCTCACTGAATGTTAAGAAGTCGCTGTGTTGTTGCGCTTGAAAAACTTGCTTTCAATCCACACTTCAGAGCTCCCCAGAAACTTGCCTTCTGGGCCACTTGTAAAGCTGTTTACAAAGAAATGTCATGCCAGACAGGCTCCACTTCAGATTTGGCAAAGGGCAGTATCAGGAGAACCTCATGGCTGCTCAGTTCTCCTGGCCACCATGAACTTCAGGAAGTGGCTGCTATAGCAGCTGCCTGAACTACACAATCTGGGCATTGGTGTATCCCTGTATGCCCTCCGGGCCACACACTGGAGGTGTCATTTCTAAAGCAGATTGGAAGCGCATTTTCGGAATTTCTCTCCAATGCTTTCTACTCACAAAGATTGACATCTTAAAACGTGGCAAGGGAAAAAAATATTTAAAGGGTCCAGATCTATTTATGTAAACAATCAAGAGTGAGTTCTTAGTGGAAAACCCAAACTTGGATAAATGGTGCATAATAATATATATTTGTTCATTTTCTGCTGTTGTACATTTGGAATGATTTTTGTATTTTGACTTTGTGAACATGTCTCCTAATGTAAATAGCCAATATATTCTCTTTCCGGACAGTATCTTCCGATAACTGGAATGTCTGGGTTATAAAATTGGTGGATCGTCAATTCTATTGGGCAATGCCACAGCGCTTCAAAGTAATTTTATTTATTTATATTTCCACTGACAAGGTAATCATGTTATACAAAATAATGGAAGTATAGATGATTGTGGCAAGTTAAAGAAATACAAGGAACTCACACTTACTAGAATCCAAGGCATTTGTGGGAAGAACAATTCATACACTGAGCACCAAATACATCAAGTATGTTTTGTTTGACATCGAGAGGAGTGTAACTACTTTCTTGTAGTTTATCAAAATCCCATAATAAGGTTAAGCAGGTAGGAATATAGGCACATTTCCATTTCAGAAAGCATTCTGGCCTAGATAGAATAGAAGGATATCAACCCAGGAAGAGAACAGAACTAATATTTTGTGTGTGTGTGTGTGAGACAGGGTCTCACTCTGTCACCCAGGCTAGAGTCAGTGGCACAACCCTGCTCAATGCAACCTCAGCCTCCTGGGCTCAGGCAATTGTCCAGCCTAAGACTTAGCTGAGGTTACAGGCATGCACCCTCATGCCTGTCTAGTTTTTGTATTTTTTGTGGAGATGGAGTTTCACCATGTTGCCTAGCCTGGTCTCGAACTTCTCAGCTTGACTGGTCAAGCCACCTCGGCCTCCCAAAGTGCTGAGATTACAGGCATGAGCCACCATGCCAGGCCCCACAATCTTTTCTCATGACAACTGCTGTCACTTAGACTTTACTATCAGAAAAGATAAGACTATCCTCATCCTTTGGGTTTCAGCTTAGGTGTCATTTTTTTAGGAAGACTTTTAGGATGACTGTCCCTTCCTTTGTATCAACTACTAGACCATGAGCTCCTTAAGGACTTAGTCTTGTTTTTTTTTACACTTTTTTTTACAAATTTTACTTTAATTTTTGGGATACATGTGCAGAACCTGCAGGTTTGTTACAATTTTGGCTCCAATCTCTACCAGTAAGGAGAGTCCTTAGCAGACATTTATTTTGTGAGTAATGAGAGTAGCGCACATAAGAGACCCTCTGACACATTCTGTGCTTTGAAAAGAAGAGCTGCACTGCACACTAGGATTTCCACAATGCCTTTGCTATGGGGTTTGGCCGAGCATGCCCACAGGCTTTTTGTGATGTCATTGATAGAGGGTTGGACAGTATGGTAGATGTAGGACAGTGTGCATATTATTATTCAAAAAAGTGGACCAAAGCCTGCACAATACTTGAAAGCTTTGTCAACTTTCAATGAATTCTGTCAGCATGCAAGAAGCGTCCCCTCAAAATATTGTATGAAATTTGGTGGCTTAGGAAGACACTTTGGCAACGTATTTAATGTCACTGAAAGGAAAACAGTTTTCAGAGACAGACTGCCTGGTTTCTAACCCTAGTTCTCCTACTTAATTAGAGTATGCCTATGGACAAATTATTAAAGTTTCCTGTTCTTATGTTTCTTAA
Source organism: Symphalangus syndactylus (assembly GCF_028878055.3). Taxonomy (NCBI): domain Eukaryota; kingdom Metazoa; phylum Chordata; class Mammalia; order Primates; family Hylobatidae; genus Symphalangus; species Symphalangus syndactylus. The sequence goes on along the minus strand of NC_072428.2, from coordinate 73,160,299 downwards.
TCTTTAAATGAGTATAAAATATTATTTATCTTATGGGGTTGCTGTAACAATTAAGTAAGTTAGAAAATGTGAAGCACTTAGAACAGTTTTTAGCACAGAATTGGTGATCAATAAATGTCTGATATTTTCACTTGAATAACAGAGTATTTTTTAGTTAGGTAAGGAAATACTGCTTTTTCTCTCTTACTTACCCTGCATGATAACATTTGTAGTAAAATAGATAACTTTTTCAACTTCTAGCACTAAAATTTGCAACTATATTTTATTCTTTCATATGCATCTCATAAGTTGCTTATTGTTTATTTCTGTCTAATACAGGGCATTCTACAAAATGTAGAATCAAATTTTTACTGAGAAATGAGAATACCAGAAAGTCTTTCTTCTCTACACTTAGGTAGGTAATATGCAACATTTTAAGAAGTGTTTGAATCTGTTTCCAAAGAACAACATTTGTTGAAAAGTAGGCATACATATATCTATGATTACCTTTTCTTAACTTTATTGGATATATTTTTTGAAGCATAATGCTGATGAAATGAAACTTCAGAAAACATACTAATTTGCAATGCCATGGACTGATTAAAAAGACAGCCACTTCATCTTTTTCTAGGATATGCTGACTTTTATGAATTTTATAATTTCGTAAATGTCTCTTAATATGTAAATTGTGACTTTTATATAGATTTCTACTTTTTCAACTTCTAGCAAGGTTTGTTAATTTTAAGTTTGTAGAAATGACCTAAATCCCCAAACATTAGTTAATTTATGAATACAACTACGTATAAACATTGGTGATTTATTAAATCATGGTAAAGGACAACAAAATCTGTTAGTATGGCCATCGTGTTACAAATAACTTTCATGCACTATTAAAGATAATTATGGACATAATTATTGTGTAAATAACAGCCAGGTGCCATGGCTCATGCCTGCAATCCCAGCACTTTGGGAGACCAAGATGTGCGGATCACCTGAGGTCAGGAGTACCAGACCAGCCTGGCCAACTTGGTGACACCTTATCTCTACTAAAAATACCAAAATTAGCCGGTCACGGTGGCAGACACCTGTAATCCCAGCTACTTGGGAGGCTGAGGCAGGAGAATCACTTGAACCTGGGAGGCAGAGGTTGCAGTAAGCTGAGATCATGCCATTGCACTCCAGCCTGGTTGACAGAGGGAGACAGCATGTCAAAAACAAAGTAATAATAATTATTATTATTGTGTAAATTAATTATTATATAATTTAAAAAATATGAATACATAACATTGTTATAGATAGTTATGTACATATATATGTAAAGTTTCAGTTTTAAAATTATTCCAAAAGGTGGATAAATAAAAAAGAGATTTTATTTTACAAATCCATCATTGGGAAATAGTCATAAAATAGTAAAAATAAGAAAAACAGCTAATTATATCAACCATTATATATACGATTTTGTGAAAAACAATTAAGTTCCTTGTCATACATTTTTAAACAAGAGAGTTACACAGCACAGATGTGTTGGTAATCCCAGTTAATGTTTTATCTTTGAACATATTCAGATAAATAACGGCAAGGCACTTAAGCAATTATAATTTTAAAACAGAGTGAGAAACAAAATTTTAAAATTAGCATGTGGCCCGGTGCAGTGGCTCACACTTGTAATCCCAGCACTTTGGGAGGCCAAGGTGGGCAGATTATCTGAGATCAGGAGTTTGAGACCAGCATGAGCAACATGGTGAAACTCCGTCTCTACTGAAACTACAAAAATTAGTTGAGCGTAGTGGTGGGTGACTGTAATCCCAGCTACTTGGGAGGCTGAGGCAGGACAATCACTTGAACTCGAGAGGCAGAGGTTGCAGTAAGCTGAGACCCAGCCATTGCACTCTGGCCTTGGAGAGAGAGCGAGATACTATCTCAAACAAACAAAAACAAAAACAAAATAAAAGAAAAATTAGCATGTGATAATATTTAGTGAAATAATTGTTATACTTAAAATATTTCTTTGACTACCCTGTATTAAGTCAACTTTCTTGCATCTCATTCCAAACTTGTCTGTTGACCTTTGAGCCCCCAAGTGTGGTTTTCAATACTTTATAAGCCTAATCAGTCAAGGTTGGTATCAACCTTTTCAGACACTGTAGATGAGACAACATTTCCCTAAGATTGGGTATGAGGAAGGTGAAAGCAATAGAATAGTATATAGAGTATATAGAGTAAAAATATGGTAGAAGTAAAAAAAAACTGCATAATGCGGTGTATGGCTAAATGTTTTTTAACATGTAGGTGAATCAGAGATGGAAAAATCCTAAAAGAGAGATTAATAGAGGAAATAATTGACTCAGTAACAAATGTGAAGAAGCGTCACAGTGACAGAAACCAGGAGTCTTTATAAAGGTTTGATTTAAAAAGGGAGAGAGAATAGGAACACTGAAAAAGATGGACAGAAAAAGATAGCAAATATTCAAGACTCCTTGAAAGAGTGAGGCAGGAAGTTTATAAATTGCTTGATTACTCCCAGCATATAATTATTTGAAGATTTCTATTGAGAGTGAGAACATGTAATTCTTTTAACCAAACATCTCTGCAGCACTATGTGTCATTAAGGAAGAGGATAATCAGTATTCAATATCAAAAGATGCATATATTTCTAGAAGAGGAGGAGCAACTGCATCTGCAGGCACTGGAAAGACAAGCAAAAGAGCTTTTCCAACAAATAGAAGTGAAGTGAGAATGACCCAACATTTACAAGGGACGAAAGACACATACAGAAAGCTGTGGGAGACATGCCGCATGCCTGACGGGGAGCTGCTCCAGGTGAGGAGGGAGGGTCCATCCTCAGAGACAGGAAGCCTTTGCTGGACAGTGCTGCCAGGACATGCAAATATCACCTGCATATGTCACTGCTCTAAGCTAAGTGACACATGCTCTCTGACTTCCACCATTTCCTTTCTCCATTCACTTATTACTGCATACTTTGGTAATCTTTGGGAAATTTTTGCCATTTTAGCTGATAGCATATAACAAAGTTCTCTTCAATATAATTTGGAGTACTATCCACACAGAGAGATCATCCAAAATCATTAGAACTCCAGGCCAGGGGAAGGTTAGTAATAATCCATTTACATGCCCTAGTTCCTCCTCACTCTGATATCCCAGACAGCAGTGATTTGCTGAAGACATTGAGGGGTTTCCCCTTGCCTGGGCAAGATTTCTCAAAGGTGCTCATCAATGTCCATGTACTGTTACTCATATGTTTCTCTGTTTTGTTTTAATAGTTGTCACGTGTGGTCAGAGCTTTCCTTGGAAATAAGATTAGGAAATTAATGACACTGGAAACCTAGATATCCTTGCTTTACTCCACCATCTCTTGCTGAGCTCCTTTCTTCTTAATGCCCACTGATGAAGCTTTCTATTGTTTAGTTGAGGTTCTGTTATTAATGTAGCCTTGAATGATTCCTTAGCAGGAAATAAAAAGATATACATTATTAAAACACTAAAACAGAAAGAAACAAGCGTATGAGAAAAGATGCAGAAGGAAAATTCTCTCATAATTCACATTATCTTTTATATTTTTGCAGGATGTGGGAAATGTAGGTTTCTAAAGGTTCTCTTATCTATGGTTTTCCTCCTTCCTCCTTCTCTTCCCCTCTGAGGCCTTTCTTTTGCTTTGGTTGTACATGAAAAGTTGGTTTCATGATGATTTATTGTGACCTCCCATATATGAGGCAAATAGTGTCCTAAGACCCTACGTGTGAGCGCCTGTGAGCTCATTGTAACTTCATGGAATGTAATTACTTTATGGTTATAAATGGGATAACCACCTTGAATGTGTACATTTGTTAATTAAGTTATTTTATTTAATAAATTATTGTGGAATCTTTACTAGAACATCAAGAATTTTTTTTGTACTAGTTTTGTTGAGATTCATTCACTTGCCGTGAAAGTCATGTTCTAATGTATTTAATTCAGAGATTGTTAGTATATCACACTTGTGTAGGCATCAGAGCTCTCTACTGCCTGTGCACTTTTATCACTTCCAGAACAATCCCAATACACATTAACACTTATTCTCCGTTCACCCTCCCCCATTCCTTGACAGCACTTAATCTACTTTTTATGTTTTTGCATTCAGGTAAATAAAATCATACAATGTAAGTTCTTTTTTTAATCTGATTCCTTTTTCAGAGAGTATGTTTTCAGTTTGTACACACTGTAAATCATTTGTCTTAGTGGTATATTTGAACCAGGCTGGGGTAGAATAATGAAGTGGTGGATATCTTACCTTACAAAGAATAAAAAGGGTGCTTATTTTCTTTTTATGTCTGAGCAAGTTAAGTTGACCTCACAGACTTTATTGTTTCTCAACATCCTCGTTATTAATCACATTTCAGCTCATACAACAGTTTTTCAGTGCCGAGTTGCTCTGCTATTACATCTTCTCTGAATATATTATATCAGATTATAATATTCAGAAAACTCTTATACTTATTACTTGCACATTGAAAATTCCAAGGGGGCAATGGCAGTAGTTGCCTTCTTTGCTAATATATTACAATTATTCAATGCAACTTTTAGAATAGATCATACAATAAATAAGATGAGTAAATGGATAAGTAGAGGAGTTAATATGTATAAATACTATTCTAACATTAAGAAAGTTTTCCAAAATATAAGTAACAAAATAGGATAGAACATACTAATGAATATCTATCAAAAGATAAGAAATAAATTGATTTTCAGATTCATATCAAAGATAACACTATTATGTTAGGGTTTAAAATAATTGTAGCATAATTTTTACAGGGTTGATTTCAATTGTCTTAGGTTTTTTAATATAAACAATCAAAAGAGGAAGCTTCCTATATAAGATGATGGGGAACAGGAACAAGACTTAGAATAATGGAGGCTGTCCTTATTTAAACTGACATGTAAATTTAATTACTTACTAAGCATAAAGTGGTATAAACCTTCTTATGCAGTAGAAAGAACAAACTTTGTTTACATTTTAAATAAGAATCCAGATGATAGAGAATGGAAAATTCTACAAAAGAATGTAATAGCTACGTCTCCTAGCACACCGGCTTATGTGATCTAACAAAGACCACGATTTTGAAATGATTCAGAAGGTGCATTTCTCTCACATGTTTGTACCAATATAGGAGTTGGTCAAGAAGAAGACTGACATCTTCAACAAGTGAATTTTACCTCTTTGGGCAGGAAACTTCCATTTATTACCATGTCTCATGCAGCAGGAAAGCCAGAAGCAAAGTAGGAGGGACAAGAGTATTTGGCTGTAAGGAAATCACCTGGTGTTTCTCACAATGCTTTTATTCCTGTCCTATAGGTTCAAAATTAGGCAGAGGGGACACTAAGTGGTAATTTATCTGGGAATGCTGTTTACACTCTAAACCATATTTATTCTTATCATTTGATTCATAAAACAAATTAAATGACTGGCACAACTGAAAATAACCCAAGAGATTTGTTGAATGAAACAAAGTTGAACCTCAACCAAATAGATAAGCTGCTGCCTAAGGTTAGCACCAGTTATTATTCAAGAGTGAGTAAACCCTGCTTTTTACCACTGTCGAGGTGTCCAGTGTCGTCCTTTTTAGAGCCTGGCGAGCTGAGGGTTATGTGGCAAGAAACATCTTATTTATATTTTAGTCCCTTAAATGAATGATTTTGATAGGAATGATTCTCCAAATTTTGAAGATACTTTTCAGAAATATTCTCTTATTCCTTCACTCTATATCACATAGACTATAATAAACTGTCTCTCTTCTGCCTCCACATATTTCATGCAGAACATTAGGAGTTAGCAGAGAGAAAGCCTATCACCAGCTTCTTTTGGACTCGCTGCCTCTTTCCAAGTGATCTGAGATGATAAAATTATTCACCTCAGGGCTCCAACCCAGCACTCCTTTTTGATTTTTACCTATGTTTTCTGAGCTTTTCTGTTGATGCTAAAACTCTATGCAACAGTCAAAACCTCATAATTTAATTACATTGTTTGTTGCTAAATTTCAAGGGAAATATTTTCCTGACATTCTGCTAATTTAGCTCACATTCACTTTGGCAGGAAGACAGAATTAGCTACTTCACGATCACTTAGTATTTGACTCTGATTTTGGAAGATGAAAAAGTTTTTGAGTCTATTTACCATATTTTCTTAGCCATTTAACCAAGATAATCTTATTCTGTTGATTCTCCTAGAGATACTTATTTATTCTCTTCACCTGTCAGAATTTATGTTAGAATATCACGAAGACTTACTAACAATTGAAATAAGTCTAAGAGAGACCACTAAGAACATTGTCAATCATTAATACAGAAATCTTAAACTTCCTGAGATTTTTATCCCTGAAAGAATTTATTTATCAATAGCCTGGTCATAGTTTCTTTTAATACAAGAATTTTCACTCTTCTATAGTACAAAAAGTAAAAACTGATAAAGAGGATCACTTGGAAAAAATTAATCTAACAAAACTGAGATACATTCTTGACGCACTTTCTTTCTGTACTAAATTTAGGAGACATGTAAATGGCAGATTTCCCTAGTGAAATAAGACAGACACACAGACAAAAATACTTCATGGTCCCACTCATATTTGAAATCGTTTTTTCAAAGTTCAATACATTAAAAACGGTGGTTACATTCGTGGGAAGAAAATAGGTAAATGAAGGGTAAAAGTGGTAAATGTGCAGTAGTGTAGAATAAATGAATCTGATGTACAACCTGTAGGTATATTAGATAATCTTGTATTGTTTATGGGAAATATTCTGAGAGACTAGATTTTTGGTATTCTCACATAAAAAAGAAACACAGCTAAGTGATATGATCGATTTGTTAATTTTCTTCATTTTAGTAATCATTTCCTTAGGCACATGTATCTCAAAACGACATATTGTGCACCTTGAAAATATAAAATAAAACAAATTAAAACATAAAGATAATTTTGTTCTTGCATCTAAGCTGAAAATAAGTGAAGACTGGGTCAGTAATAACAATGCTTTGCTGAATTAAGAGAATTCTAATAAAATGTTTTTAGTTGGGAAGCTGTCTGTATTAAATAAAACTGATCTAAAGCTGGTTACAGGGGCCATACATATAATCCCAGTACTTTGGGAGGCCAAGGTAGAAAAATCACTGGAGGCCAGGAGATTGAGATCAGCCAACTCCTGGGCTCAAGTGCTCCACCTGCCTTGGAGTCCCAAAGTGGTGGGATTACAGTCACGAGCTACCGTGACTGGCCTTTGCTTTATTTCACTCACTGTAACATCCTGTGGAATCATTCATGTTGCAAATGATATGATTTCTTTCCTTTTTGATGCTTCATAGTATTCTATAGGGTTTATATAACAGTTTTAGTGTTGTTTTATTGCTTTGTTTTGAGACAGCGTTTCGCTCTTGTCGCCCAGGTTGGGGTGCAGTGACTTGATATCGGCTCACTAGATCCCCTGTCTCCCAGGTTCAAGTGAGTCTCCTGCCTCAGCTGAGATCAGAAAGGCAGAACCTGCCTCACAGGTTCAAGTGATTCTCCTACCTCAGCTGAGATGAAGAGGCAGAATTACCATGCCGAGCTAACTTTGTGTCTCTAGTACAGATGGGGTTCCACCACGTTTGCCAGGCTGGTCTTCAACTCCTGACCTCAAATGATCAGCCATGCTTGGCCTCCCAGTGTACTGGCTTTACAGGTGGGAGTCACTGCGCCCTGGGGCTCATTGAGGTTTTAATTTGCAACACTGGTCTGTAGTGAGAGACTGGACGAATTAGTTGGGTTGTAGGCCTTAATAGGCAATTAGGTAAACATCAGGAAAACAGCAATGTACTCAGAAGAGAATACTTTTACAGCACCCAAGAGAAGTCAAACATCTGTAGTAGGCGTAGAAATGTAATTAAAATGTAAATGAGGCACTATATTAATCACTAGGCTTTTCAGAAACACTCTACCCTATTCTGACAAAAGGGTGGTATTTCGAGGCAGCATTGAATTGATAAACTACGTATTTGAAATAGGTATTGATATATGTCCATTGTCACGGAAACCTTCGTGTACTTGGATTGAGGAATCTCAAGGTTGTATAATGTGTCTAAGTAAACTGCCCAAAAGAACCTGAATCAAATATACAAAAAAGTTATTTCCCCACTGGTATTTTTTATTATACCTTAAGCTGTAGGGTGCATGTGCCCTAAGAGCACGCTTGTTCCGTAGGTATCTATGTGCCATGCTGACCTGCTGCACCCATCATCACATCATTTAACTTAGGTATTTCTCCCAATGCTATCCCTGCCCCCACCCTCCACCCCGTGACAGGCCCCTGTGTGTGACGTTCCTCACCCTGTGTCCGAGTGTTCTTATTGTTCAATTCCCACCTATGAGTGAGAACATGGGGTGTTTGGTTTTCTGTCCTTGTGACAGTTTGCTCAGAATGATGGTTTCCAGCTCCACCCATGTCCCTGCAAAGGACACGAACTTATCCTTTTTGATGGCTGCATAGTAATCCAGGGTGTTTATGTGCCACATTTTCTTAATGCAGTCTATCCTCGTCGATGGACAATTGGGTTGGGTTCCAAGTCTTTGCATTCTGAATAGTGCTGCCATAAATATACGTGTGCACATGTCTTTACCCTAGCATGATTTATAAACCTTAGGGTATATACCCGGTAATGGGGTCGCTGGGTCAAACGGTATGTCTAGTTCTAGATCCTTGAGGAATGGCCACACTGTCTTCCACCAGGTTTGAACTAGTTGACTCTCCCACCAACCTAGGCAAACAGGGTCTGGAATAGACCTCCAACAAACTCCAACAGATCTGCAGCTGAGGGACCTGACTGTTAGAAGGAAAACTAACAAACAGAAAGGAATAGCATCAGCATCAGCTAAAAGGACATACACTCCATAACCCCATCGGCAGGTCACCAGCATCAAAGAGCAAAGGCAGGGAAAACCGCCAAGCCGGGGAGGAGCCAGAGCAGAAAAGCGGAACATTCTCCAAACCAGAGTGCCTCTTCTGCTCCAGAGTCTCGCTCTGTCGCCCAGGCTGGAGTGCAGTGGCGCCATCTCGGCTCACTGCAACCTCTGACTCCTGGGATTATTTCCCCTACCTCAGCTTCCCCAGTTGCAGGGATTATCGGCAACCGCCATCATGCCCGGCTAATGTTCGCATTTTTCGTTTGCATTTTAGACAGGATCGTGATCCCTCCTGTTTAAAATTCCCACTGAAACTCTGCTCGTGAGGACAGCTGATCTGGGCACAATGGTTTCCACAGTATTTGGTTTTCGTAGACACTGCAGGATTCACCTTCCGTATCTTCTCATCTCCTCTTAAAACAAGCTATACATTGGTAAACAGCCGATTCCTTTGGGGCGTTGTCCTTATAAGCTTTTCATAAAACATCAGTGACTTCTTCGTTATTCCGACCGAGATTCACCATACATTTGATGTTTGTTCGGGCTGCAGTTTTAGCGGAATTCATGACGCTCTGATAGGAGTCCTTTTCAACCGAAGTCTCATCCTTCTTAGTGCCTCACACTAGATCTAGTTCAGAAAGTTTATAACAAGTTAGTACAAGTTAATTTTAGTGCAAACAAACTAAAATCCATGCATAGATTTTCAGCATGTATATTTTCTATGAAGTTTTTGAAGACCCCGTGTGTTGAACGTTGCCCATGTCCTGGGACAGAAGCGGTTGCGGTCTGCTTCCTGTCCTCAAACTTCCCACGGTGGAGGAGTGCACAGAGCAGGCAAAGGCAAGCCCAGACAGATCCTGCCCACTAGCAGACAGCAGACGGCTGGCCCAGTCCCGGCTCCGTGGGGGTGCTGTGTGGGCCCGAGCAAGTTGAGCAACCTCCCTGAAACTCAATGTGCAGCTAAGTGGCTCAGTTCCACTAGCCATTATGGTACTGCTGTGCAGGGACCGTTAACCCTCTCAGGAAAAGCAAGCTAGCTCCAAGGTTAGCAACCAGGAGTTCGGGTTGCTTCCATTAGCAGACCCTGAGCTCCCCCCAAAACTGGAGTCTGGTGGAAGATGAGGTTCAGTGTGATTGGATGGAAGTAGCAACGTAATGAAGGAGAAGTCCCACCCTCTCTCACAGAAGAGCCCTGTGCGTCTATAAAGGCGGTGCGCATCTGCGGCGGCACTCATTGAAGCCGCCAGTTGGGAGAGGAGCAGAGCCGGGCAGGTGCTCCCGAAGGCAGCGAGATGTTGCGAGCCACAGCTCCCTGCTGGTTCCCACCTGGCTATCCAGAAGCGAAGAAGGCGGCCGAGGAGGCAGCCCTCGAGGCTTGAGAATTCCCACTGCCCTCTCGTAGGCCTGCCCAGAGCTTCGGGCCCTGGGTGCCCCAGATGTACAAGCAGACCACAGCATCTGTGGGGATCCAGACGGAGCCCGAGAATACGGGTCCAGCGGTGGCCCCAGCGTGGCACGAGACGGTGAAGGAGTCTTGGTACTTCCCTGCTCAGAGGGGATCAGCCTGCTGCCTGCCAGCCTCCCCAAAACTGGCAGAGAGAACCTCCGCAGTCCGCATCTCAGCCCCCAGGGAGAGGAAGAGGATCGCCCAATTTCACCGCCCTTGCTTGGCCACCGGTGCCACAGATACCAAGAGTACCCGGGTGGCCATCAGAAGGCAACGCTCCAATGGCTCCAAATTCGGCGGACAGCCACGGAAGATGCGCAACAGGTCGGGGATGGCAGACAAGACCTCCGCCACCATCAGCTCTAAGCGGATCGTCCGTCGTCCATCCTTAGCGCGTTTGAAGAAACCCATTATCCTCCGAAGGTCGGCGTGCCAAGTCCCCACCGTCATCCGCCGAGGCTATCTCCAACTGTTCACCAAAGAGTGTCTCAAGTTCTGCGCCTCCAAGCAGGAGGCCGAGGAGAAGGTGCTGAACGAGGAGAAGGCGGCCTACAACTGCAGCCCCAACAAGAACGTGTACCTGAACGTGGTCCTGAACACCTTCAAGAGACTGTAGGGCCTGACCCCCAGCTCCATGCCCGGCCTCAGCAGGGCCGCCCTGTACAGCCGCCTCCAGGAGTTCCTGCTCACCCAGGACCAGCTCAAGGAGAACGGCTACCCCTTCCCGCACCCCGAGCAGCAGGGAGGCGCCGTCCTCTTCACTGGCCAGGGGAAGGGGCCCGGCGACTCCTCCCGCAGGGTCTGCTGCCGTTGTGGCACCGAGTACCTGGTGTCCTCCTCGGGCCGCTGTGTACGCGACCAGTTGTGTTATTATCACTGGGGGCGGGTCCGCTGGAGCCAAGTGGCTAGAGGCCGGGTTAGCCAGTACACCTGCTGTGCAGCGGCTCCTGGCTCCGTGGGCTGCCAGGTGACAAAGCAGCACGTGCGGGACGGCCTCAAGGACAGCTTCGAAGGCTTCGTGAAGACCTTCGAGAAAGAGTGTTCCAGAGACGCTTATCCAGGGATCTACGCCTTGGACTCTGAGATATGCTACACCACGCATGGCCTGGAGCTGACCCGCGTCACCGTGGTGGAAGCCGACATGCGAGTGGTGTACAACACCTTCGTCAAGCCCAACAACGATATCATGGACTACAACACCAGGTTTTCCGGAGTGACCGAGGCCGACGTCGCTAACACGAGCATCACGTTGCCCAAAGTCCATGCCATCCTGCTGAGCTTTTTCAGCGCCCAAACCATCCTCATCGGGCACAGCCTGGAGAGCGATCTGCTGGCCCTGAAGCTCATCAACAGCACCGTAGTGGACAGGGCCGTGCTCTTCCCACACTACCTGAGTTTCCCCTACAAGCGCTCCCTCAGGAATCTCGCGGCCGACTACCTGGGACAGATCATCCAGGACAGCCAGGAGGGGCACAACTCCAGCGAGGACGCAAACGCCTGCCTGCAGCTGGTGATGTGGAAGTTCCGACAGCGCGCCCAGATCCAGCGATGCCACCGGTCCGCCTCTCCCGCCGCCCTGGCCTGTCCTTAGCCCCTGGCCTCTTCCAAATCTGCCCTCAATCCCGAGAGCTAACCCTGTCTACCTCGCCGCAAAGCGAAAGAAACGGGAGCAGCCGGCGGCAGGACAGGGCCAAAAGCCGAGACCAACCCCGACCCCCGACTCCCAGTCCCCGGGAGTGCCTGTCGCGGGCCGTCGCCCCTGTCCCCATCCCTCTGCCCCTCCCGTACCTCTGTCCTTCCACCAATGTGCTCCCCATGGCCCGAGCCCCCACTCCCAGTCCCCCGAGTCCCTGCCGCTGCCCATCGCGCCTGTCCCCATTCCGCCGTCCCTCCCAGAGCTCTGGCCTTACACCACTCTTTTCCCCCAGCCCTCCTGGACCTCCATGGCCTCTGAGAACAAGGCGAGCCCCCTGACCTAACAGCCTCCTGAGAGTCTTCCAACCTGGGCATCTTCCCCTTCTGTGGGGCTTTCTGAACCTCCCCTCCCACACCCGATTTTTCCCCCACCCCCGGGGAAGGCGCCCAATCAATCTTGGCATGAATTTAAACATTGAAAAGAAAAAACGTTTCAAAGCAAAGCTGAAAGTCCTCAGCTTCTCAATGCGCGCTTAGCTGTTTTTCGGTAGAGCCACCACAGTGAGGTGGGTGAAGCACTTAGGCTCTAGAATTACACATCTGGGTTCACATTCAAATTCCACCACTTAGTAGCTTTGTAACACTGGACAAATAACTTCTGCGCGCTTCTGGTTTTTGATCTCCAAAGTGTGATCAGGAGGTCATGGTGAGGAATAAACGAAGCAACACATGGGCAGCCTTAAAACGATCGCACATAGTAGGTGTTCAATTAAGAGTCCTAGTGGATTCTTCCACCCAGATCAACCAACTACAATGTCTCAATCAGTCAGTCAACTTCCAACTGGACTCCAAGACAGAACGAACCATCATGCCTCTCTAAATTCACGTTTCTCTTTTGAATCTGCAGTGAGACATGACACACTAAGTAGCTAGTTTTGGTGAAGTAGCTGATTTGATAAATGTGCCTGTGGGGTGCGGGGGGTGGTGTGTCTGTATACATAACTAAATTAAACTGAGAATCAGAATGCTTTCATTACCATTAATTTACTTTGTGTGTATAAGCCCACACACGCATATATACACACACACTAACTGTTCCAGAGCAAGAAGTTAGTGAACAACAGGATGCCCAGTCTGTCAGACACATTTCGGAAAGCACTGAAGTGGGACGTTTCTGATGGATTTTACCACTCCTCGAATTTTATTTTCCTTTATGACTTAGACTCCTTCTGTGGAGATTTAACAAATAAAAGTCTTTTTTATTGTATGTTATTTCATTTAAATTTTATAATGTATTTAAATTTTCATTTTAAATAGACCAGTGAAAATTTTGTATATTTATGCTGTACAACGTGAGGTTTCCTACCTGTATACATTGTGGAATGACCAAATCAAGCTAATTAACACACTCGTTTCCTCGCATCCTGATTTTATTGTGATGAGAATACGTTTAAAATCTACTCCCACAGCTATTTTCAAGTAGAAAATACATAGTTATTCCCTGTAATCGCCATGCTACTCAGTAGATCTCTGGAAACATTCCTGACTGAAATTTGATATCATTTGACTCACATCTCCCCAAACCCTCCCTGGCACCTGCCTCGGGTAACCACCCTTCTGCTCTCTACAGCTATGAGTTCAACGATGTTACATTCCTCATATCAGTCAGGTCACACGTTATTCGACTTTCTGTGCTCGGTTTTTAAAACTTTATTATGTATTTATTTACTTTTTGAGACAGGGTCTCACTCTGTCAACCAGGCTGGAGTACAGTGACACCAACACGGCTCACCACGGCCTCCACCTCCCAGGTTCAAGAGATCCTCCCACTTCAGTCTCCTGAGTAGCTAGGACTACATGCGTCCAACACCACACCTGTCTAATGTTTGTATTTTTTTGTAGAGATGGGGTTTCACCATGTCGCCCAGTTTGATCTCCAACTCCAGGGCTGAAGTGCTCCACCTGCCTTGGACTCCCAAATTGGTGGCATTAGAGTCACGAGCCACCGTGACTGGCCTTTGCTTTATTTCACTCACTGTAACATCCTGTGGAATCATTCATGTTGCAAATGATATGATTTCTTTCCTTTTTGAGGCTTCATTGTATTCTATAGGGTATATATAACAGTTTTAGTGTTGTTGTTTTGCTTTGTTTTGAGACAGCGTTTCGCTCTTGTCGCCCAGGTTGGGGTGGAGTGACTTGATATCTTCTCACTAGATCCCCTGTCTCCCAGGTTCAAGTGAGTCTCCTGCCTCAGCTGAGATCAGAAAGGCAGAACCTGCCTCCCGGGTTCAAGTGATTCTCCTACCTCGGCTGAGATAAAGAGGCAGAATTAGCATGCCCAGCTAACTTTGTGTCTCTAGGACAGATGGGGTTCCACCATGTTGGCCAGGCTGGTCTTCAACTCCTGACCTCAAATGATCAGCCATGCTTGGCCTCCCAGTGTACTGGCTTTACAGGTGTGAGCCACTGCGTGCTGGGCCTCATTGAGGTTTTAATTTGCAACACTGGTCTGTAGTGAGAGACTGGACGAATTAGTTGGGTTGTAGGCCTTAAAAGGCAATTAGGTAAACATCAGGAAAACAGCAATGTATTCAGAAGAGAATACTTTTACAGCACCCAAGAGAAGTCAAACCTCTGTAGTAGGCGTAGAAATGTAATTAAAATGTAAATGAGGCAGTATTTTAATCACTAGTTTTTTCAGAAACATTCTACCCAATTCTGACAAAATGTGGTATTTTGAGGCAGCGTTGAATTGATAAACTACGTATTTGAAGTAGGTATTGATATATGTCAATTGTCACGGAAACCTTCGTGTCCTTTGATTGAGGCATCTCAAGGTTGTATAATGTGTCTAAGTAAACTGCCCAAAAGAACCTGAATCAAATATACAGAGAAGTTATTTCCCTACTAGTATTTTTTATTATACCTTAAGCTGTAGGGTGCATGTGCCCTAAGATCACACTTGTTCCATAGGTATCCATGTGCCATGCTGACCTGCTGCACCCATCGTCTCATTATTTACCTTAGGTATTTCTCCCAATTCTATCCCTGCCCCCGCCCTCCACCCCGTGACAGGCCCCAGTGTGTGACGTTCCGCACCCTGTGTCCGAGTGTTCTTATTGTTCAATTCGCACCTATGAGTGAGAACATGGGGTGTTGGGTTTTCTGTCCTTGTGACAGTTTGCTCAGCATGATGGTTTCCAGCTCCACCCATGTCCCTGCAAGGGACACGAACTTCTCCTTTTTGATGGCTGCATAGTAATCCAGGGTGTTTATGTGCCACATTTTCTTAACGCAGTCTATCATCGTCGATGGACAATTGGGTTGGGTTCCAAGTCTTTGCATTCTGAATAGTGCTGCCATAAATATACGTGTGCATGTGTCTTTACACTAGCATGATTTATAAACCTTCAGGTGTATACCCGGTAATGGGGTCGCTGGGTCAAATGATATGTCTAGTTCTTGATCCTTGAGAAATGACCACACTGTCTTCCACCATGGTTGAACTACAAATACATTTGCAAATTTACAAAACTTTAAAGCAAGCGTGTCAGCTTTGTGATAACTTCTTTTCAGTCGATGAGATAGATTCTTCTATTGGCCCATTTAACTAGTGAGAAAAGTGAGACACAGGGGTTAACTTACCCATCTTTACCCAGCTAGTCAGGCAATGGCTACAAGAGAAGGTGGAGGTTCACAGTGAGACTCTGACTTCACTGGAATGGTCCAGATATCCATTAATATTAGAAATCCCTTTTTTGGAGTCTTGAAAATTTGTTCTCAGCTTTCTTCTTTCATTTTCCCTCTCATTTTTCTTAACTATTTTCTTTCTTTTAAAAATTAATTCATTGACAAGCCTGACCAACAGGGAGAAACCCCTTCCTATTAAAAACACAAAATTAGCCTGGCGTGGTGGCACATGCCTGTAATCCCAGCTACTCCGGAGGCTGAGGCAGGAGAATCGCTTGAACCCAGGGGGTGGAGGCTGCAGTGAGCCGAGATCACATCATTGCCCTCCAGCCTGGGCAACAAAAGCAAAACTAAGTTTCAAAAAAAAAAATATATATATATATATATTTAGTTCTCTGTTTATTTTCCTTCCTTTATAGCTAAGATCTTCTGGTATTTAATTTAAAACTTGATTTTATAATGTATTTACCAAAATAGGCAGTCCCCATTCTTCTACTTGAGGAAATAACTTTCAACTCTGTTTTTTAGTTATTTTGTTGTTTATCTCCATATGACTAAATAATTTCCTTATATTGCTACTTACTCTTTTTTCAGTTTTGGGATTTTCTATTGGCCTCCCACTAGGCAGATAAGGATATAATTTTCTTTTATGCCTTCATCCTGTTCCACCTCTTTTGTGATAAAATGTTTGTCTTAATTTAATTAGATCAATATTAGTATTTAAATTATTACAAGTATTTTGTTACAAACACGCAAATGCTACTCACAATTGAGCCATCTACCATCTAGAATAATTTTTCTTTCCTCCACAAGTTTTAATTTTCACTGGAAATGTGTAGTTTATTCATTGCTTGGCATTTTGTGTAATTATCACAAATTTAACCACAACTGTGCGAGGGTCTAAATCACCTCTCAAAATGACGGGAGTTGTCTGTTATAGTATCAGAAATATGACAGTTCCTACTCTTCTACATTACTGTCAACACTTGATATCGCCATTTAAAATTTGTAATCATTCTGGAAGGCATTTCTATGGATATATCCTACAGTTGTTTTAATCTGCATTTTTGGATGACTAATGAAATTGTGCACTTTTCTATTTCTTTATTAGACATGTAGCTATCTTCTTTTATAATATAATTGTTTCATCCTTTTCCCCATTTTTAATTGGATTGTACTTTTTCTTAATTATTTGTAAAAACTCTATTCTGGATACTAGTCTTGAGGTTAGATGTATTATAAATTTATTCTCCCACTTTCTGTGTCTTTTTACTCTCTTAATAAGGTTGTTTGATGAACGTGAGTTCCTAATTTTAATGTAGGACAATTATCTATTCTTTACAGGACCAGCTACGTAATTTACTGGGCTTAGAACAAAATCAAAATGAAGGATCCTATATTCAAAAATTAGTAAATATTTCAAGATGAGGACAAAGAATATTAAACCAAGCATGAAGCCCTTTTACTCTCAGGGCCCTGTGCAGCCATATGAGTCACAGAGCAATGAAACTGGCCCTGATTTCATTTTATGTGTAGTGTTTTTTGAGGCCTCATTTAGAGAATTTTTGTCTACTCCAAGGTCATTGGGACATTCTCTTATATTATTTCCCAGAAGCTTTTATGCCTTACCTTTTACTTTTTTTTTTCTTTTTTGAGATCAAGTGAATTTCTATACATTTTAGAGCCCACATGTCAATTACTACTAAAAAGGACATGCTGAGATTTGTTAATGAGATTGCATTGAGTTTACAGATTAATTTGAGAGGAATCAAACCTTCATAATATTGAGTCTTCTAATCCATGAATGTGGTATGTTTCTTTATTTATTCTGAGTTCTTTAACTTCTTAATCATGTTTTATATTTTTTTTGTAGAAGCTTCACACATCTTTAATGCACAGGTATTTATGGGATTTTATTTTTGCATTTGTAACTTTTAAATTTTTAATGTCTAATTGCTGTTATGTAAAAATACAGTTGCTTTTATAGAAAGAGCTTACATCCAGCAAACTTGCTGTATTCACTTCATCACTTTGTCTGCAGAAGAACAGAAGATCGACCAGGCAGAAATTGTGCACGTCAGACTCCTGACGTGACATTATGTAGATTTTGGGGCAGGAAAGTGTCTGCCTCATGCAATTACTAAGAATTCCCCTTAAACGTGTAGAAAAGACAATGTAAAGCTTTTCATGACTTGTTATCTGGGTGAGCAAACAACTTCATCCCACTGAGTTTGTTGTTTTCCATCGTTTAAGAAGAAGTTAATACATAATTTCCCTATCTTCCTAATCTTGTTGTAAAGCCGAAACTTTGTGTGTGTATAATATAGCACACATAAATATAATATAGCACGTATATAATATATATTATATATAAATGTGTTTTTGAAAAGGAGGAAGTATTATAAAAGTTTTGTTAATTTTAGATACCAAAGCAGAGTTTTAAAGTTTATACTATTATATGAAGAGGGAGGCAAGAGTTGTAAATTGTTCCTCAAACTTTCATTATGTGTTTATTTAGAAAAATTATTTTGTTTTTCTTTACATGAAAAAATAATAATGAGAGCTCCCATTTAATAGAGCCCTGGCAGTGCAAAGTATTCCACATGCATTACCTCATTTAATTCCCTCAATAACTGTTACTGATAAGCAACTCCAAGCTGGGACTAGGGTGAGGCAAAGGAGGCATTTATTTCAGGTACAAAATTTAACAGGGCACCAAAAACTCAGTTATTAAATAAATGACATTTGAATATTGTATTTAAAAAATCAAAAGTAATCCAAATAAATCTACAATAAAAAAATCCACATTTTAATTAAAGGCAGGGCAGTTATCTTGGATAACCTTGAGTAAATAACTTCTTTGTTCCTCTGCTTTATTTAAAATGGCATAATAATAATAATATCTGCTCCTTAGGGTTGTAGTGAGGACTTAATGATTTAATGTAAGTGATTAGAACAATGCCTGGCATATTTTAAATGCTGAAACATGCTGGTTAAAATCATCTAGTATTATCTTTACTGGTTTTGCAAAACTTTAAATATAAGAAAACTGAGACTCAAAGGGTTTAAAAGCCTTGACCAATGTTACAAAGTGAGTCGCAGTATTCACACTCAGAAAGTTTTCCTCCAGAGCCCTTTTGTTAATCACTCCACCATACTGTTTCTCATGGGGATGTTATGAACCTTGTATGTTCACAGAGCACGTGGGTGTGCATGTGTGTGCACCTTATTGGTAGAAAGTGATCATACAGTGAAAGCTTTTAAAAATCTCTTGAGATGCTATCAAGTGTTAGCGTATTGACTAAGATGAGTTTTATTAAATTGGCATTGCTGAGCAAAGGAGCACAAAAGAAACGGAAGAAATACGCTACAGGCGGAGTGTGAGATTAAGAGAGCAGGGCCTTCACTTCACTCAAGAGGTTAAGACAGATTATATAACCAGTCTTTTACATAAGAGGGCAATCCATCTTCTTTAGGAGATATATCAATGGTTAGGACTCAGTTAGGATATATTAATGGTTAAAATTTAGTTTTAACTTGTTCAACTTGTTCATTTGAATTTAGCTATAGATTTTTTTTTCTTAACGAGAATAAATTGAACTATCTGTTAACAGGATAAGTGGGAAACAACACATGAGGTTTTATACAGCTGTATCCACAATAGGCAGTGCATGGCACAGAACAAAAAAGCACTCTTATTTACAGAGTTTCTGACTTCAATTACACCTCTTAGTAAAGCGAGCAAAGGATTATTTATACAGGTTTCTAGGTTGGTCACAATCACGCTTTCTAGGAATGATGCTGAGTTGTTTAAACTTGTGACTCAGTGCTCTCTAACCTTCCTGGATCTGTGGCTATTGCTTCTTAACTGTTGTCTGTCATCCAGGTTTTGGAAGACAATTTAGTTTCCTTTGTGAATGAACAGGGGCAAATTAAAGGATGCATTTCTATGTGTTCCTTTTGAATACTTTCCCTCACTGAATACTGGGATGATATAAACTGCAAAGCCTGTAGTCTGAAGTGTAATCCTGTGCAGTGAAATTATATAAGAGCGAGCATTTCCTCAGAGTCAAGCAATTCAGCAAGAGCCACACACACACACAGATGCACAACAATGATGAAACATGCATGAATAGATTTATATAATCGCCAACAAGAGGACATCTTTTTACAAAATGCTGAAATTTGCATGATGTCTTTTTCACAACTTGTGTGTATATCGCAACTTCACAACATATTTATAAGCAATTGGTTCAACTAATAGAAATCATGCCATTTACTTCCCTTATCTTTGGGGTCTGACACTAACTCTGCACCTTACTGTTTCTGTACCCCATTTTCTTACCTAAAAGGAGGTTAATAATACGACTCATCTCACAAACTTGTTGTGAAGACTGAATAAGATAAAGCGTGCAAAGTCTTAAGAAGAAGACATGGCATTTAGTAACTAATCAAAAATGTCACCTCTCTGAATACCATTATTACCTTAGATAAAGTCTGGAAAATTGCCAAAGTAATCACATCACCTTTAAAAATGAGTGTGGTAATGTACCTTCTTGGTTCCAGAGACCCTTATTTCATCCAGGTTTCTAAGGCATCCATTACATCATAGTAAAATAGCTAACGTTCCCTTTTCTTTCCTCTTTGTCAATAGCTGCTATGACCTTAATTATCTGTAGAAGGCCTCTAGAATGAGATTTTTGACAATATGCATTACAAGTAAAATTATTCTATAATTATATTCTGTTGCAGTGATTATTGACCAGCATGTTTCTTGCCTTGTTGTAAAAAGATAAAATATGGATATCATTATCTATGTCCACTGAGATAGTGAAGGCTCTATTTCCCATTTCCTGTTCCATTAGTGCCCAAATGACTTCCCTCTTTAGAGCTGCTCTGTAAGCTCCCTGACATACAACAGCACAACTGGGCCTTGCCTTCCTACAACATATAGGATAACATTAAACAGGTCAGCATGTGTAGAGGATGCATGATGTATATTGAATTTGAAGAGCAAACAAATCTGGTGTACAATCATGACAGTAACAGTAACTTTTATCTCAAAAAATAAATTTTAGCCCAAGGATTTTTCTAATCAAATATGAAACTCTTGTCACATGGCACAATGACATGATGATTTTCATGAACAATTACCTGAGGAAAGGTTAACACTTTTGCCTATCCTGTTCTAATTAAATAGAACAAAATGGATGACTTTCAATGTGGGGAAAAATCAGATCTAAGTAAACTTTAAAAAAATGCCATCAATATTTCTCTTTTTTTGACAGTATTATATATCACTTAAATGGAAACCTATAGAGTTCTGTTGCATGATTGATTTTTGAAGGCTTTAAAATTGAGTAACTTGTCATATCTTTGTACTCTCTATGCAAACAAGTGTATACTTTTTTTTTTTTTTTTGTGAGACAGAGTCTTGCTCTGTCGCCCAGGCTGGAGTACAGTGGCACGATCTCTGCTCACTGCAAGCTCCGACTCCCGGGTTCACACTATTCTCCTGCCTCAGCCTCCTGAGTAGCTGGGACTACAGGTGCCTGCCACCACGCCCGGCTAATTTTTTGTATATTTTTAGTAGAGACGGGGTTTCACCGTGTTAGCCAGGATGGTCTCTATCTCCTGACCTTGTGATCTGCCCTCCTCGGCCTCCCAAAGTGCTGGGATTACAGGCGTGAGCCACCGCGCCTGGCCTTACATATTTTTTCTGAAGAATTTTTTTTGAGATAGGGGCTTACTCTGATGCCCAGGCTAGGGCATAGTGGTGCAATGATAGCTCACTGCAGCCTCGAACTCCTGGGCTCAAGCAATCCTCTCGCCTCAGCCTCCTGAGTAGCTGGGACTATAGGCATGCACCACCATGCCTGGCCAATTTTTAACATTTTTGTGTTAAGAGTCAAGGCCTCACTATGTTTCCCAATCCCGTTTTTTTGAATTTTTACAGCAGATAGAAACATGAGAAAATCTATTTCACCAGGAGAGAAAGAGCGATCTAACAGACATCCAAGAATGAAGAAAATGGTGAATGCTGTTAATTTTTTTAGCTGAGAACATTCCCTACTAAAAAAAAAAAAAAATACGCCAGGTGCGGTGGTTCAGGCCTGTAATCCCAGCAATTTGGGAGGTCGAGACGGGCGGATCACGAGATCAAGAGATGGAGACCATCCTGGTCAACATGGTGAAAATGTCTCTACTAAAATACAAAAAAATAGCGGGGCGTGCTGGCGCGTGCCTGCAGTCCCAGCTACTCAGGAGGCTGAGGCAGGAGAATCACTTGACCCGGGAGGCCGAGGTTGCAGTGAGCTTAGATCGTGCCACTGCACTCCAGCCTGGCAACAGAGCAAGACTCTGTCCCCCCCCCAAAAAAGTAAAAGAAGTGTTTACCTTCCAACTATTTAAGATAGAAAACTAAGTAACAAACACAGCACAGAATTATATCTGCAATTAAATGTAAAATTCTCAACATTTTATTTTTCATTGCTCGATGTTAACTTTGTTTCAAAATACAAATATATTTTAATATTGCTGGCTCCGAACAACACTAAATTGATTTTAGAACGTGAAAGATAAGAGCCTTAATCAACCATCTCCGCTTAGGAGATCTGAAAGTTCAGAGAGATATAAAGCACCATGGTTCCGGTGAAGGGGTTGTTCTCCATTGGCACCTGAAAGGCAGGATTGGGGTGTGGCTTCCTCATGCCTGAGCCAGTGTGCTTTGCTCTGTTCCTGGGACGCAGACAACTTAAGTGCTTTGCTCTGTTCCTGGGACACAGACAGGCACTTAAGCCTGTCACTCAGATCCTTTCTTCTATATCTAGATGGAAACACAACAAATGTTTTTTTGATCAGCACAAATTCCCTCTAACTGCAAGAAAAAATAGCTGACTGCACATGCCCTAGCAAGGCCTGGCCAATGGCTTTTTTTTTATTCTGTGAGAAGCACGGTGTTTGTCTTCAGTAGAGATTAAATAAAATCCTGCCGATTTTGCATTCTGTAAGTTTCTCAGACTCATCCACTTCCTCCTTCTCCATTACTATTTCTCCATTCCAAAGTACTATATTCTCCCACCTACCTGGGAATAGCTTCCTAGAATGGATGCTCCTTTCTCCAT